>NC_050480.2:21150303-21515303 GCF_012460135.2 Molothrus ater
GAAGAAAGCAATTTATTTTGATTTCTGTGTGGCTCAGTTTTCACCACTGGTGTTCTTGAACAAGCTTTCTACTTCTGGACACAAACACACTTCCCACCATGCTGCTCAGCATTATGCCCAATTCTTATGCCCAACTGATCCAGAAAATAGCCCTTCACTTGGCTTGTTTGGAAGGCAAGCAGAACAAACTTTATGCAAACAGTAGATATGGTTACTGCTTTCTTTGAAAACATAAACAGAAAAAAAGTCTCCAGATTTTACATAATAGTGCAGTGATTGCAAGACTTTCTCAGGATAAGCAAAAAGAACTCTGATTATTTCTTTTGCATAAAGGCATTTAAATCCACATCTTTAACCTTCCTGGACAGAGCCTATCATTCCAGTGTTCAAGTAAGTCCAATTCAAGCAAGTCAGACTCAGAGATCACTGATCCTAGCACTTTATTGGACTCCAGGGCACTGCCCTGTGATTTTATCTGATCTCTAGGAAATATTACTGAGCTATATTTGTTGTTCTCACTTATATTTTTGTGCACAAGATGTTTTACACTTGAGTTTTATAAATACCAATACACTCACATGGGTGCTTTGCAAGTTTCACCTCCCTTGCAATCAGCAGAAAGAATTTTCCTGAAAACAGGTAAATTACCTGTTTACCCCCAGAGCAAGTACTGAGCTTGTCAGGATGTTTTGCCTTCCTATTTTATAAAGGGTTTCTTCAGAGTCAAATAGCTGCTGACTTCCAGCTGAGCTACAGTGTCACAGAAAGGCAATCCAAAGGCATCTTTATAGAGCAGAGACTAACCTGTATCAGGCAGGATGCAAGAGAACTGGATCCCAGCACCAGAGAGCTGTGGCAAGTATTTTGGAAATTATTTTGGCTCAAGTCCCTACTAGCTACATGGGAAAGACAAACCACTTTGAAGCTTAGCTAGAATAAGATGTACCTACAAAATATTTTATTGTTTCATTTCTCATACCACTCTCCAGAAATACTCACCGATAATTTTTTTAATAATAACATTTTAGCACAATAAATTAGTTTTCTTTTTGACTGAAGGCTAGATAAAGCAAAGACAGATGTCAGGATGGCTGACAAACCTGAAGCAGCCGTGTCCTCGGTATGTGGCAAATCCTTCAGTGTATATCAGTCTATTTGTACATTTCCAAGCACTCCAAATATCTCCTCTAGCTCATAAGATTCAGTTTGCTAACCAGAAAAAAAAAAAATATTCCAGGTAGGAGGTTAGTCCTGCACTATTAATGTTATCTGAATCTTCCCAGCAGGTATCAGGAATAAGGAGACGGCATAAAACCTGGGGGAACATCCTAGGTTTACAACAATCCCATAGTCCAGCAGGTGTTAAAGAACTCTAATATAATCCTAGTTCTTCCTATAGGATTAAAGATTCATGAGGTACGAAATGGACAGAGGGGGAAAGAGAGAAAATATTCCAACCTTAGTGATTATGCATTTCCTTGGCAGAAGAATTCATGAGTTCCTGCCCCAAGGATTGTTTATATTTTTTAAACAATGACAGTTTCAGTAAAAAAATCAAAGTACAGAAACAAATTACATCTGATCATTTCTACAGATATTTATCACTGCGAGTCATTATCAGTCTAAGTCAGCAAACACTAGGTTGACATCATCTGCTTTCACAGTCTTTACCAAGTTTTCTTGTTGGGCATGCAAGAAGGCAAACCATCAAGGACGCTGCAACATGCAGAAAATTCCTGCTAACTCAGTTCAAACAGAGTAATTAACAGAATTAATCAATTTCAATTGAATGAGATCAAAGAAATCTCCTATCAGTTGACTGTTTAGAATAACTCAAGGAAGATTAATTTCTATCCTAGTGTTCTCTTGATCCCAATAGGTTGTTGATGACAGGAGAGTAGAAAGCAAGCTTTTTATCATCAATCACTTTCGTTATTGCTTGGCTACCTGCTGTGTACAAGGAACCACACATTCTTCTATTTTTAAACAAGAAAGCAACCTGTCAATAAGTGCTGAGCCGCTTGCCATTCAAAATGACCACTTAGGGAAGAACCTAAGCATAGTGGCTGCTGTGTAGAATATTTAACAGGAAGCTATATATGGAAAAACACAATTTAGACTTCAAGAGTCCCAGCCAGCCATGTTTCTCTCAAAGTAACACTGAAGCTGCATGTAACAATTACTGATGTCTTAACTGCAATGCATGCTCAATATACCACTTGCACATACAAGACATCTCTTTTACCTACATATTTATCTACATGTAACTGCACTTACACCCGAGCTATAAGCTCTAGTTATTACTTATAGAGAATGTAGAATGCCAGGCTGGAGGGTCACCAGCTTGTGAAAGGAATTACATGGTCTAGTTGCCTTCAATAAGGGAGGACAAGGGTAACTGACCCTGTCTTTCTTCCAGTCCAGACTCACATCTCATCAGTTACTGTGTATTGATGCAGCACATTTTATTTACATCACTAAAATAAAATCAGCCATCATTATCTCTCTCTTATGGTCATTATCTCTTGTGATTTCACTTCAGCTCTTCTGGGCTTCGGGCATAGTCAACACAGTAATTTAAGAGTCACCATGCTCTGCACTGATGCATTTAGTTTTAGTTAAACGCACCAGATGCAGACCAAAGTTCCTGAGTTCCTGTGTTCCCTGTGTGGGGAAAGTCAGTCACCCACGAGAGGAACTCACAGTGGTCTTCCAGGAACTGCTAGCAGCTAGGCACCGAGCAACACCAAGGAAAGGAAATGCACTAAATCCTGTCAGGCTCTGGGATTTAATGAAGCGTCCACACTTCAGATTCCAGGTGTTATTTTGGTGGGCTTTTTTAAGTGCTTAACAGGGATAGAGTAAAAAATGGAAAGAAATGGAGGAAAAAGGGAGAGAACAAAGACACCACTTAGTGCAAGTCAGTGGCTGAAACATCCACTCAGGAGACAGGAGAGGAGATCTACGCTCACATCTTCTACCTCCCTGTGAACATTCTAATCAGCAAGCCATTGGGTGGAGTATTCTTAAGCCCCAGATATTTAGCAAGCTGCTTATGATTTCAGCAATGAAGCATTTTCTATTGACACCCATGTCCTAACAGGTCAAAACCATACACTTCTATTCCATTTTCATGTGTACCTTACTCAGGCAAGTTCCCATCAACTTCAAAGGAAGCCTGGAAACTTGGAGCAGTGGTTTCTCACATTCTGAGTGTCAGAGTCTGTGCTTACGCTGCCCTGCATGCCTTGGCACGCCCCAGGGTCCTGCTGCACGGATCCTGCAGACCAACGCCCAGCTGCAGCGTGCTGTGGCTCATCTTCCAGCTGGGCCTGGGCTTCCCTTGCCATGGGAGCTGGGTCTGCAGGATTCAGGGACAAAGGATTGTGCACACCTGGGTCTTGCCCCAGTACAGCAGTGACAGTCAGCCTGCACCTGCTTTTGAGCACCAGGAAATGGGAAGCACTCGTACACAACATGGCACAGGAGTATCCTGCCCACTGAAGAAGTTTCCATGGGTGTTCAGCAGAGCACAGGTCTTAGAAAATACTCACTGCTGGAAAGCACAAAAAGCAAACACTAATATAAACTGTGCCTGAAAAAAGTGTATGCATCTTGAGTTTGGATAAAGCAGAACTACAACAGAAACCACTTACCCTTCATATTTAAAATCAGCGTATGAATCAAGCCAAAACACAGTCACATATTAACTTAGAATGCCAATTATTCAAAGTGAGTTATTAATTTATTCCTTACCATAACTTTTCTCCCTAGTACAGACTACTAAGTTTAGGTAGTAAGATGTATGCACTGGCCTCATTACAATAGCATATATATGCTAAACATTATGAAGTGCTCTCTGTTTCAGTAATTTTTTGAGATGAAAAAGTCCATTTTTATCAAGGGGATCTAGAAAACAGTGACTTGAGAACACTATATAAGGAATTTCTTTTGACAGGTTGGGGTTTATCTCTTTGTGTGGTAAATGTTCTCTCATTTCAGCTCTCTGAGAGAACTGAGGCCATTTTTTTCCTTTGTAACAGACATTCGTTTCTAATATCTCCAAAATATATAAAGGATATCATGATCATGGATAGAAAATTTCTTTCATCATGTACATCTTTAAATATTTACAATTTCCATTCTACATTTTTTCTCAGTGTTCTTTTGCAACCATAATGACAATTTTAATTTCCTTTTTTGTGTGTGTGTATGTGAAATTTCCCTCCTAATTTTTCCTTTGCTGCCTATATCGTAATTTATTTTAGAGTTTTCTAGTCTGTTTTTCTTTCTATCTCCAGATTCTTCTGGCTTTCTAGCTTATAAATTCTCCCTAGGAGAAGAAGCACCACACATATTTCAACTTCTATCTTTCTCAATAATAAGTAAAACTCTGTTTTCATAGCCTTAAAATTACATTTAGTTTGTATACAACTGTTATTGAACTGACTTTGTCACTGTACAACCTGGGCTTTTTTCTCTGTATCCAAATTGATTTAAAGTTTCATATTGATCTGAGTATCAATATCCAGTTTGTAAGCAACAATACCACTCATGTTAAAGGGCACATTTCAGTCATCTCATATAGAGCTCAGTCTAAGCAATCTCCATGGGAAAAGCTTCTTTGCTGTGCAGAATACTTTTACTTATTTTCCTTTTAGGTACAGCTTCCCATAGATAGCTTTGTTTCTTGCAAAATAGTAGCTCAATCAAAGGCTGGGCATTGCTTTGTTCCCATTTGTTCTGACAAGTTGAAACTTTCACATTACTTCTTAGAAATTTGCTCCATATGAGAAGTTAATCGTTGAAGAGGTTTTTAATTATTTTGTCAGCCCTTTTTTTTTTACTAAGATTTGTCAGCCCAATCTTCTGTAGCATCACCTGTTTTCTTTCCAAAACTTGCATTCTCATGGAAAAGTGTTCTCCAGACTGGCATACTAACACAGCTGCTTCTAAATGTGAGTCAGAATCTCATTCCATATTTCTCTCTCCATTTTGATCTCTCTACTACAATCTGATCTCAAAATTAGGATCCCACAAACAGCAAAATTCAGGGGTTTTTTTTGCAATATTAAATAAATTTCTCTTTGGGGTATTTCACTTGCACTTAATCCTCTCAGAGTTTCATTCTTTCAAAGAGTCTGATTCTCCTGACATGTTTTTTTATCACAAACTGGTAATTAGACTGCTTTTCTTTAATTGTAGGTTATTAAATTAGATCCACTGCCTCTGCCCTGAGGTTAATGGAAAAAGAAGAGTAGCTAGCTTTTTCCCACCTCACTCTTTAGAAACTTTTCTTTTTGAAGGGCAAAAACCACTGTCTGATCAATTTCATAAGAAACCCAGAGGCAATAGCTATAGTCGTTACCTGCTATTCCAATTCCTTCATCCCTCACATTTTCTTTTGCTGTTCTTTTGCTGTTCTGACACCAAATGTATGTTATTTTTCCTGCTTCTTCTTCAGATGCCATAGAGTGCTCTTAGTGGTAATTACTGCAAGTGCCTGGGTTGGATCTTATAACCCTGATGAATCTTTCTAGTGGTTAACAGGTAAACTAACAAATATTTAGCAGGATATTTAACACTCAAGCTTGGAAGAAATGGAAGCTGATATTTCTCTTCTTCCTCGTGGTGTTGATCTGTTCTGGTTCAAAACAACACATTGCACAGGGAATGTTACACTTCTGACTTAGACTATTCAGGGTCTAGCTGAGCTTAAATTCTTGCTTCAGCCTGAGTCTAAGATAATCTTTGTGTCCACATGTGACAGGAAAGATATTTTTACACGCAGTAAGTCTCCAATAAGTGGATGGGGAGACTCAGTACATTGTGAATAGAACCCAAAGTGGCCAGCTTCTTGAGCAAAAAGCCACCAAACATCACACATTTGCGATACTGATCCTTTCAGATGACCTACAAATAGCACTGCCCATGTGGGCCACTGTGTCCTGGTTCCTGATCCTCGTGTTGTCACTGTATAAATACAAAGATATGCCACATAATAATCTCAGCCCTTGTCATCTGATTTAACCAAATTTATTAGAGGTTCTGTTAAATCCACCATTTTGCTCATACTGATTATTTCTGTTAGTATCAACAGTACATAGGAGGTGAGGTTTGGCCAGCAAGTGCTATCAGAGTTCTGTGTGCCAACCCTGGTGAAGTGTCAGAGGGAAAATGCACTTAATTCTAATCATTTGTGATCCACAAAAATTAATCCAAAGAGGAACAGTAAAGGTTTCTAGATGAATCATGTCAAAAGAAACCGGAAGAGCTCAGCTCAGTTAGTCTGGCAAAATGAACACTAAGAAGGCTTTGATTGCTGTGCATAGATCAATCAAAGAGTCTTTTTTGAGCTAAGGAACCATGTTGGCAACAAAACTGGAATTTATTCTGTGAATAAATTTTGGCTGGGAATCACAAAAAAGCAAGAGAAGAGCCAACTTTTGGAGCAATCTCTCAATAAGGAGGATTAGAACAAAAATTTAACATTGTAAAATAGAGGGTGGCCAATTTATAGGAAAAATATTTATCTGACGTGCTGCCTGCAAAAACAGGAGTTTGGTCTCAGAGGCTCAGGGGAAAGATGGTCAACTTTCTTGAACCCATAAATCACATTCCCTAGTCATCACAGAACCACACAGACGTCAGAGAGCTGTGGGGGGAGACATAGCTCAGCAAGCCCCAGATCTTTTAGTGTTCCCTGGTGGGTTTGGGCTGGATGGCCCCTGTTTCCCAGCAGCCTCCAAACCAATGCAGCCCAGTGTCACACAAGAGCTGCAACCCCAGCAAGGGAGTTTCATCTGGCATGCAGCTCAAAAAAAACCCAAGTCCTTCATCCCAAACCCTGCCAGCCACACATAGACACATAACATTCTTCCAGCCCACAGCTCACAGGTACCAGACTGTCTCTTCTCCAGACTGAGAAGAAAAATCATCTGGAAGAATATTTTTCAGAGTAAGATTTTTTTATAAGTACTTGTTCTCTGATCTTCTGCAATTTTAGCAACAGTAGCATTAAGAACTACAGTGAAGACTGAACATTTTTATGCTAAATTATTATCATCAGGGTTAAATGCTGTACTGATAATTTAAGAAGATTTGAGCTTTAAGATGCAATAACAGTGTCCTGAACTGCATGTTCTACCAAAGCTGAAACACTCACAGCAAGTAAGTGTCAAGGCCAAGGGTACTGTGCCATTTATTAATAGAAGATGAAGCTATTGCTGAATTAAAAAGTAGCCTCAAGTTACTAGTATAATTAAAAACTGTGATTAAATATTAAGATGAATGAAATAATTTAAATTGTGAGCTGTCAAAGTGCCAAGTAAATAATTTAAAGACAGATTTAAAAAGCAGTGGGAACACCCTTTTTCTGCTTTTGCTACTTCTTCATATTACTAAACAATTTTTACCCTTTCTAATCTAATCCTCACATTCTTCTCTGCTATTTGCATATGTTAGCAAGGTTACTTTCTGCTACAATATATTTCTGTTTATAGTATGTGCTTGTAAACTACAGAAGAGGTTGTGCTTTGTCCTATGTGAAAATGGAAAAAAAAATCATTGGGAATAGAAGGAAAACCCTTTCTGGGGCAGCCACAGGGAACAAAATAGATGTTTATGGACAGAGCAAGGAAAATGAATCAGGAAAGTGGGTATGGGCTGACTGCAAGTTGCTTGGTTATCTAAATATTTTCTTTTCAGGACTTTTCCATCTCCATTTTCTTGGCTGTTAAGAGTTATTTTTCTCACTTTGGATAAATAATACCCTTTTCTTCTTTCATCAAAGGGCATCAGCGGCTAATGCTGATGAAGAGGGGAAAAAAAGGAAGGCAACTGCTGGCACTAAAATAAGAAGGAAGTGTGTGTACTGACTGCACAGGTAATCAGGTAGTCAGAAGATGGATTACTGCAGGTCAGGGCCCTCACTTGGAATATTGAGCAGTCAGGAGACAGTTTTACTCTGCTTGATCCAGCACCTTAGCTAGCCTGGCAGTATCAAGTCATTGCCCTATTATCTCCAAGGTGGAGCTGAAATGTAGGATCCCATGGGAAGCTTCAATTAGACCAGTGCTTTTCTGTGAGCAAAGTTTGTTTCCTTGAAGAACTGGCTTCTGTCATCAAAGATATTTTAATACACCTCAAAAAAACTTCTCACCATCTCCAACTCAAGGCAGCAAAGAATAGAAGCAGAGCCTAGTTCTCACTCTGCCAGATGTGCATTCCTGATGCCTTACTCTGTCTGCCACCAGCCTGGATGAGGGCATTGGTCTTCCATGCATGTTTTAAATCCCTAGGTGCTCTCTCTGCAGAGATGCAAATAGACATCCATAGCTAAAGTACAGTGCATAATTACATCCATGCAGAGAAACTGTGCATGGCTAAGGCTCTCTGAAAGGTTGAATAAGCTCAGTAAAAGCAAAGTTCCCATCCCATCGTTTTTCCCACAGATTTTAGGAAACAGATTTCTGATGCCCATTTTAATGTTACCTTAAAAGTACACAGTGCCCAATAGATGAGTAGTACCCAATAGATCAGTAAATACATTTTTGAGAAAACAAAACAGAGGTTTCCAGATAAAAGCCTACCTAGATGTAGTATTTTGAAAGAATATTTGAGAGTTAAGCAAAGAAAGCAATAGACTTTTCCCCCATTCTTAACCTGTGCAAGGAAGGTTAAGCTCTTCTCTACTGAAGAGCTGGTGATTTTTTGCCTAGAGATCTGTCATAGAGGCTGCTTTACAACACTCTCCAGTCATACAGCTGGAGGCATCCACAGTTCTGTCTGCCTATACCTTTGAATACACTTGAGTTTTTGTGGAGAAGCTGTTCTCCACCCACACCTCAACCCAGGATTTCTGGAGAGTTTTTACTAGGAATCCCAAATACTTTAGCAAAGCTTGTTGATAAGAATATTTCCCATATATAGAAGCATTTTCCTTTCCTGTCACTATATCTCTATTGAGAGACATTTCACATCCACGTGTTTTAAATACAATCTTTTAAGCCACCCTACTCCATGCCTTTAGACTTGTGAAGAGGATGTTCTCATCCTTGCACAAGGGTTCAGCTTTCTATGGAAGCAGTGGCATCTGTAACTTATAGAAGACTTCTATACAGGACTTCATTCCTCATCTGTGTGCCTTCTTTTTACCACACAATAGCAGTCTGGGTGAGCTTTTAATGGGGCTGTCCCCTTCAGCTGGATACTCATCTCAGTTGAATAGAAACCAGAATTAGATTTTTGAATACAAGTATCCCAGCCTCCTTACAGGCTGCATAAAGGCAAGATTAATGGAATGAAGCACATAAAAGACCAAAGATGTGTATTTTGCAAAGAGGGTAACAAATGGTTTCTTCTCACTGAGGATTTTACTTATGCTAAAACAGTTTTTTCTTATTATTCATATAAAGGATTTTCAGATGCATTTTTTTTATATGTTATGTATTGTTGATGAATATCAGAAATATACCAATTGCTACAAATTCCTTTTTCCTTAAATTAATCCTTTATTACCTTTGGCAGAAAGGCAGAGGTTATATATCGCATTCTTTTGGATTTTTAATATCAGGCTGTATTCATTCAGCAAAAGGACCGATGCTCTTGCAGTAGTTGTAAGCAAGATTCCCAGAACACTTGCTGTACAGGCAAATGGCAGCACAGTTCATGTGCAGAGCCCAGGACTGTCTTGTTAAACATCTGCAGGGAAATACTGGTTTCACTAAGCTTCAGCACTGATCTCAATTGAGTTTTACAATTAATTTTACTATTGTATCATACACTTTGGCAAAGGCAATAATTCTGCCCCACCTTGAAAAGGATATATATTGTCACTTTCTCCTTTGGTTTTGTGGCCCTTCTTTCACAAGCTGAGAGTGGCCCTTTCTCAGTAACTCACAGAACCACTGTAAAGCCACAGCTTTCCCTTCAGGTAGCAACTTCACAGGCTCAAAAGGACTCAACCACAAGCAGCACGTACAAAGAACAAGGGAAGCAGTAGCATGTGATATGTCCTGAGTGTCTCGCCCTTGTTTGCTGATGTGCCTTGAAGATACCCAATTGTGGCAAAAGTGTGAGAATGCTTATCATTTTTCACCACATTATTTCTGTATGTACACCTTTGCACTTCAGATTACATATGCAGTTGTGGGGGTTTTATACTCTTCATGACTGATGGTTTTCAAAATTCCTTAAAAATATTACAGTGACATTTGAAAGTAGTCAATGTCTTATCTGAAGCACCAGAGCATCCTACAAAAGGCCTCAGGAAAAGTTTAGTAGTAGTAGATATCACTTCATAGATTCATAGAATGGTTTGCATTGGAAGCGACCTTAAAGACCACATAGTTCCATCCCCCCTGCCGTGTGCAGGACACCTTCCACTAGACCAGGCTGCTGAGAGCTCCATCCAGCCTGGCCTTGAACACTTCCTGTGATGGGACATCCACAGCTTCTCTGGTCAACCTGTTCCAGTGCCTCACCACCCTCATAGTAAAGAATTTCTTCCTATCATCTAATCTAAACCTATTCTCTCCGTTTGAAGCCATGTCTCTACATACGGCTGTAAAAATTCTCTGTCCATCTTTCTTTTGGGCTCCCTTCAGGTGCAGGTTGTAATCAGGCCACTCCAAAGCCTTTTCCAGGATGAAAAAACCAAGTTCTCTCAGACTTTCCTTGCAGGACAGGTGCCCCATCCCTCCTATCACCTTGGTGACTGCCTCTGGAATTGCTCCAACAAGTCCATGTCCTTCCTGTGCTGGGGACCCCAGAGCTGGGTGTAACACTCCAGGTGGGGTCTCAGCTGAGAATAGTAGAAGGCCAGAATCACCTCTCTAAATCTGCAAATTCTATTTTGTTCTTTGCAATAGCCAAAGTTACTGTGGAAGTACATCTTTACAAAAATTTTGTAATATAAGTTAATTGTGATTTTCAAAATACTGCACTCAGCTCCAGTGTTTCATTTCTGCCTGCCTAGACCTTGTCAGAAGCAAATACTTATTCTGGGAGAGATCAGACTACGTACACAAGGTTCAGCCAGTAACATGCATGTTACAGATGGACCCTGCTGATCTGCCTGCCTTTCTTCTGGAGATCTGGCCAGAGGCAGTTTGGGCAGCTGTGGTGTTGTAATAACCAAATATAATCTCATACAAATATGTGACCACGAGTTCAGGGCTCTGCCTTGTTCACATGAGAGGAACACTGGAGCGAAGGCAGATCTGTTCTGCCCCGTGGATGGGTTCACAGGTACAACAAGCAGCTGCCACTGCCTCATTGTCTCACACCGTGAGAGCTCTCCCAAAGGGGGTGAAGATTCAACCCTCAGAGCTATTGAGGCTGCACAACGTCAAGCCATGTGTTTATGGCTGGGGATATGATCTGAGCTCTTGTCTTCTGTGTGACAAAGATCAACCTGCACAACCTCTGGTACAGTCCCTCCATCCCTCCTGCCACTTCAGGGGTGGTTCTACCTTCCCTGAATGTATCCTTGTCAACCAAGGAATGGGAACAGAACAAGATTTTGAAGGGGTCGTGCAGCAGCCTCCAGAGAGTTCTTTAGAGGTAGAGTTACAAGCCTGAGGAAACAAAATGTGGTGCCAACACTTGCTTCACCATTCTACCAACTTTCCCTCGTGTACCTGAGTGCTCACAATATGATTGTTTTGTGAACAAATATAAAGCAAATGGGAGGTGGGAAAATTGAAAGATCTATTTGAGGGAATAATGGCAACATTAGCAAGACAAAATCTTTATTAGGCACGTTTCCCAGTGAGTTTTTGTTTTGTGCATGTATTTTTGTTCAGAGTGGGAACAAATGAAGGAAATATTAGATAGAGCAGAGGAAATCCAAGCAGACGTCCTTAACTCAACCAACCAAGAATCCAGCACACATCTAAAGGCAAGTCAGTGCGAACTTTGCCTTATTCATGAATGCTATAGTTCCAAGAACCCTTAATGATAACATTCTTAATTTTATAAATCATACTACAACCCATATAGTCTATACCTCTGGTCATGCAATGTGGTTTCTATTTAAATTTAAGTTATTCATTTTACCAGTTTGCAAGAGATTTGACCTCTCACTTGCCTTTCTCTATTACCTTCCAACAACCTTTTAGACAGCGATACATTTCTGGTTTGGAACACCATGAAAATGAAAAGAGAACAACACAACAACAAGCATTTTTCAGTGACATAAAGGATAATAAAACTGGAGATTCGATGGTTACTGTGCAACTCAATGAATTTTCAAATGATCAGTTTAGCTAGCAACACTCCATTATTCAAATGATTAAAAAAAAAATTTTTTTCTGGTATTAACAGACAGTTTATAATATGATACAGCATATATTACTCCAAATCTGTGAGGGAGAGAATGAGACAAAATAATATTTCTCTTTAATAACCTACACATACCATTTTTTTTTAGTATAAACATACAAAATTAACATATGAGCTTCCCTAAATTGTTTTGCAGCTGATCTATTTGTGTCCAATACATTGTCCCAGTACAACAACAACAACTAAAACTACCAATTTATTTTGTGGAAAAAACGTTGTTCTTCTCTGGGCTTCTCTTCTCACCGCATGCCATCAGTAAAAAACATTATATTTTAATCTGAATTCTGATTCCAAAGTAAATAAAATACTTTCCTAGTTTAGCCATCAAGCTTTTAAATAAGTGACTGTTTTAACTTGTGAAGATTCCAAGATTAGGACAAAAACTTAATCAAGATGCAAAGAGATGTTAGGATATATTTGGGGCTTTTAAATTGCTTCATTGCCATGCTCAAAATTAAATGGAAATTATGGGGGTTTGTTACATGTAACCAGCAATAGGCATTCTTCATCTAACAGAGTCAGGTTAATGTTTAAACAAGTTGTGTGGGATCTACTGATCTCCCAGAAAATCCCTTTATCAAGGACATTCCAAATGATTATAATAGCCTTTATTTGACCCCAAACCTCCAGGTTTTGATAACATTTTATTAACATATATCTAATTTCTAGGCATCAGAATTATTTTGGGTATTTTTTCAAAGAACAAATTCCCTGTAGCAATGAAACCAACCTTTGATTCTTTGTGACAAATTTTAACACATTTCAAAGGAGTTTCCATTAGCTGGAAAGTGATGTTTGTGGGTCTATAAATGCATTAAATAATTTTTTTTTTAAATCAAAACTTAAAATATCCTATTTTTTACTGAAAAGAGGCAGAGCATATGAACCAACTTTACATGGACACATTTTGCTGTTAACACTCTCTGGCACTAGAGATTTACCAGCCCTGTGGCCTCACGTTTGAACACAGCCCTACACAGAGAACACATTTCCAGAACACAGTTTCCTGCCTGCTGGAAGCAGACTTCAAAGCAGACTTCTGCCATTGTCACTTGTTTGTAAATCCATTTCCTAAGCCAGAATTGAAGATGTGACTCCATACTTAAAACAAGAAAGCTGCCTGGAAATTCAACTTTGTGGCCCCTGGCCACAAAATATGAAGTTGTCTGCTACAAAAGGTCTATTCTTTTAGGAAAATAAAGGAGCTCTGCAGTCTTAGCTTTAATTCAAAGAAAAAAAGGTTCTCCATGTACCTTGGTATTTATTATGTATGCTAGGTAGGGGTAAAAACACCTTCCTTTTAACTTTAACATTAGTTAAAGCATTTTAGACATTGTGGAGCTAAGGAGTGATGTTCTTTTTCTTTTAAAAACCATATCGGGGATTTTTTAAAACTTATTTTAACTTAAAATCTGCAAAATTTGATGTTTCTAGCTCACTAGTTGGCAATTTAATGTTTTTTTCTGTTTCATGCATCTTGAGTGCTCTTTTTGATTTCATATTTTTTCTAAAGTAAATGTAGTCATGGAAATGGATTTCTGCTTGAAACATTATTGACTGGCAAAGGAATTTTGCTTTTATGTGTATGAACAGTCTGTCTTTATTGTTCTGAGTCCAGATTCTGGCAGGATGTGTGTTAAAGCATATTTTAGACTGCAATTATTAAAACCTCTTTCAGTGTTACATAGAACACGAGTCTTTTTTAAAAAAATAAAATAAAAAACATTGATTACTTAGATTGCAGTGTCCCTGCAATGCAATGGATTTATTTCAAGAATTAAAATACAGTTTTCCTTTTGGAATGCTGGTTTCACTAAACCTTAATAAAGAAAAAAAGCTTACTATTAACAATGCTCTGTAAATTATCAGCATTTCAGCAAAAAAGATTAAAGTAAAACTCCAGAAAAATATTAAAGTAAAAAATCCAGACTCTTCCTGCCAGAATTTTCTCCTATTTTACTGAAGTGGGATTGCTTTACTTTAAGCACAGAAAGTATACAGGTGTCAAAAGTTAGAGAGTTGTACAAATGTCAGTTTGGTGTAGTTTGACAGAGGCAGGAGTTGAAGAGCTCCCTGCAGAAAGCTCTGTCTCTTTTTGACAACACAGATTAGTTTGCCTAGATAAGTACTCCATTCTTCTCTCTTTTTCCCCAGACCATACAGACTGAGCACTAAATGTCACAGCCTTGTCACCGCTGGTCTGGGCCACTCACCTTGTGAAAAGAACCAGAAATAAGTGTGTTTTGGGTCAAACCTTCTGACTGTTGTGGCAGGAAAGATGTAATGGGAGGAGGGGGTCCCACAGAGGTGGTGTAGCCCTGCCCTGAGACTGCTCATCTTGAGACCCTTGCTCAGTCCGACCCCCTCAACTCACTTCCTGGAGGAGGGCTCTAAGGGCTGGCTTTGTACGGGTGAATAAAATGCATGAATTATCTGGTCTGCATACGAGATGTGCAAAAGAAAGGGGATTAGGCCCCCTTGCTCTCTTTCACTTCTGCCTCACACCCCCAGCTCTGGACCATTCACATGGCAGGATCAACATCAGAGCTAAGCACTGCTGATATTCTTTGTTCTTTCTCCCTTTTCTGTCTTTTTTTCTCTTCTCCTTTGGTTTGCCTGGGCCACACACGGCTGTCACGATCTACCCTATGCTCCAAACTGAAATTCATTGTGGGAGTAGGGAGATTGTGGCAGTGTGTTGTGGCTTGTGAGCCAGGACCTCGAGAAGGCTGCTGTGGGACTTGAGAGCTCATTGAAATGTACTGTACAAAATCCAAGGGCTTGTGGAAGTCTACTGTAGAATTTAAGAGCTAGTGAACCAACAGCTTTGGTGTCTACACACGGGCAGGGTGCTGGAGTTATGGCGACTGCACAACAAAATACAAGAGCTCCCAGACATGTGATCCAATGTCTTTGCTCAGCCTGATGAGAATTTATAAGGAACATCACAGCCACTGCTGGTGCATTGGGACACCTTGTTCCCACCACCAGAACCCCTTGCTTTTCACTGTATCCTCACACACCTGCACGGCAGCACTTTGTCTATCTCAGTTACAGTCATTTATGGAGAATAGAGCATCCACTTAGTCCACTCAGTCCTGCTCATGCCATTTCAAACAATAAACAGTGACCAAATAAAGCCAAACTCCATCTCCTTCCAAAGCACTGGATCTGAAGCTGAGCACTGAAGGTAGGCTGGTGTCCCACAACTGTTACCACTGATTTTGGTTTAGGAGAGTGCTAATGCAGCAATGCTTTTGAAGGTCAAAATTCAAAAGTTACAGGCAATTTTTACTCAGTACTTATTCTGAAAAATCACAATGGACAATTTTGCCCAAAGATTTTGGATTGTTTATATCAACAGGAAACAGATCCTTCCCAAACTTTTTGGTTTTATTAGCCAACATGAGCCAACACAACAGTTAGGAAAAGTTCTAGCTCTTGGCCTAAACTCTTGAGACTATGAAAGAGGAAGCAGAAAAAAAAACCAAGCAAAATTGTGCTGTGGAGTTTACTATATTGCATCCTGAACATGCATTTTATCTTTACAGGAAATACTGCAGCAATAAAAATATCCCTCTCCCACCTCACTCTGACCTCCCTTTAGAAAGACAGGCTCTCTTTGAGTAAATCAGAAAATTATAGATGGACAACTCTATGCATTTACATGTAGAAAGTATTGTCTCAAAACTTGAAACTGCTTAAAAGTGATCATAACTACTTTAAATCATGTACTTCTTTTTCCTCTCCACCAGTGAAAAATAAAGGATGTAATAAATAAAACAGTGGAAGGAAGCTAAAAGGGTATTTGTCTTCATGTTATTTTGTGGCTTACCACATCATACTGAAGACTTCAGCATTATACTGTGTTGAATGTTATGTCAATTTGCCTGCCAGCAGAGAGTGGTTCCTTTCTCTTCCAAAAGGGGTATAGGAAGTAAATCCACTCCTTTAATTGCAGATTAGTTTAGATGGGAAGTGGTTATACAAACAAGAAAGTTAAACTACCATCTATTTTGTCTATGTCAATCAATCATATTAAAATAAAAGTATGAAAAGTCTGCTTAATCTCAACATGATGCCTCTCAAATCTTCAAACATGCTTTGTCAGTAGCGCAGATCTTTTTGACTTTATCCTTGACAAGTATTGGGAATTAATTTCCATCTGTTTTTTTGCTCAATCTTTTCCAAACTCTGACACATTATCTTCTTCCAGACATTTTTCAACTTTCCCTTGTTCCTACACTTGGTATACTTCCAAATTCGAGATCTTGACCAAGTGGAATTCTCACCAAGGTCCAGGAGAAACATCAAACACACATAGTAAGCATACATAAATTTAAATAATCTTTGAAAACTAAGTACAGCTGTAGGTGGCTGACAAATGCATGGCTGTATGTATTGATGCAGCTCCTAAACTAATCTAGAAAACTAGAAGGGCTGAAGGCCAATGAAACAGAGGCTACAGGAATAAAACATTATTCATTTGGCTGGAGCATGACCTAGGTTGTTCTAAAAAATATTTGCAAGGTGAAAAATTAGAATGACTGCCAGTTCTGGGGCAGTCTTTTACTCTTTCTCCTCACTTTCCAACATAATACCTATTTCTAAGGCATTCAGAAGTACCAGAAATATTTTTTCCTTCCATTCTCATAAAAGACTTTTACCTCAGCTTCCCCAACATCCTCAGAGAAAGATGTTGAGTTGCATTTTGTGCTATTAGACTGTTTATGATTTTTCCTTATTTCTATTCTTGGTTCACCTTTCTCATTTTAGAATATGTCTTTTCTGGAAACAACTATCATGTAAATACTAAAATAGCATCAATAACCCTAAGGATGTACATATTAAATGTTCATTACACACAACCTTCAAATCTATCTGATTCTGTTGGCTTGTTTGCATTATGCTTTCTTTTTCATATTTAAAGGGTTTTATGGTATTTACCCCCACATTCCTATGGTGCAGCAACTTTCTTTTGAGATATATTCCAATATTTTCCAATAGATTTAGTGCCAAAGATAAGATAAAGAAAAGGCTTATGTTCCACTAATCCAAGCTCGTATATGAAACTCCCATTTCAGAGAAGACAGAGGTGCTACTTTCTTCCCTTTACTTTTGAAAAATACTTTTTGGTTTTGAACATTAAGTTGGTGCAATTTCTCCTAATAGGTGAATTTATATTCTCACATTCTATAAAATGCAGATTGCATAATACAGCATGATGGCTCTATTCCATTATGCTTTATTACTAGGTTGAAAATTACTCACACAGTATGTTTTTCTCTTTAGTACTCTATCATTCTAAATTATGGCTGCACTGTAGGTTACTCTATCTAGTAAATAAACATAATTCCTGCCTGGCACCCTACTAACAGTGAGCAACACATTCCTTCGCAGGTGGTCCTGGGGCCTTACTTGAATTCTAGCTACATAATTACATTCAACCTGCCTGAGGTCTCCTTTAGACTTTGCAAATGTATTCTTCATTTGTCATGATTTTATAGTGGTGCCTCAAGCAGTGGAACAGCTACACTTGCATGCTACAGCAATCTATTACTTTAGTATACCTTACCTCAGCTGTTTTCCATACTTTCTAGAACCATGGGAAAAAATAAAACTGATCATAGAAAAAAACCTGATAGAAAACAACTGTTTCCAGTATTTAAAAATGAATGACTGAGTGCATTATCTTCCTAAGGAAGTAAAACTGCTCATTCTTCAGCTTTAATGTTCATGATTGACGAGTTATCTTAAGCCTCTGACATTGCTTGAGAAAGCAGGGTTAAACTAAATCTAAAGAAAAGTACATAATCACTGATAACTCAGAGACAACAGAGGAGGAAAGGAAGTATAATAAGAAGAAATCACCAGCAGGCTGGGACCTTTTAATCAGTAACTCCAAACTGAACATCCATCTCTATGGTACACACATTAACGCAGTAAAATTAGTCTAAGGTTACAGTTCTATTATTTCAAGGAAAAGTGACCCTTCAGTTAAGAGGGTTAAGTATTTTGGAAGGCATCACTTCAGCATGATTAAACATCCAAAAGAAAAATTCTAGTTCACTTGCAGAAATTTTGAACAGCAGTGATGCAAAAAATTTTTACAGTGATGCAAAAGAAGACACAAAACTCTGCAATCAACAGAACTGCATCAGAGAATAGAGTTCTGTTGCACAGCGCTAAAGGTTCCACTGTGAAGGTACTAAGCTCTTCATGCCCAATCCAAGATTATTTGTTACTCAAGATGGTCTTTACCCTTATGTGAGGACTGAAGACAAGCAGGAGAAAATTCCTGCTTAAAAACAAAAACTACATACATAACAGTGGAAGAAGCAGACATTTTCTAAATTTCTGGGGAGGAAAAAAAAGACCAAAAAAATCCTCAGAAAAGGGAAATACTCTGAACCCACCTCCTTCTTCTAGTAATTCATAAGACTCATCTCTAATTCAGAAACTACAGTACAAATTACTGTCCCTTATCTGACAAATCTGCAAACAGGTTTTCCTGTTTCATGTGGTCTAAACACTGAAGCAATAATTTTTTCTTTCTAAGATTTCAACTGTGATGTCCTCAGGGCATGAGAAAACTTTGCAGTCCAAACTTACATACCTGCTGATTATTCCTACATAAAAACACAGACTTCCAACATCTGACTGCGATAGTAACTATTCAATGTTAAGGCGTTTAAATGAAAGCATGGTTTAAAGTGTCATTTTCTAGAAAAAGATCACTCTATTCATCAGCTTCTTAATTTCCAAGCTTCAAATTAATCTGCTACATGTAACATATGCACAGTATAAAAGTGATATTTGTGATCAGGGTGAAGTTACAGATCTCTCCAGCTTCCCAAATAAGCATTCTCAAGAACAATATACTGGATAACTGGTCTACTTTTCCAAAATACCATGCAGATATAGGAAACATAAAATAAATACACAAGGGTTGTGACAAAAGAGACCTTCCCACAAAATTGACATTTTTAAGGAAACACATCAACAAAAATAGGACATACCTATTTAAAACGGCTATGTATGTTATTCCAGCATTTCCTAAAATTTAATTCTTAATCAATTATCTAGTTCTGTATTCTAGCTCACCATGTAAAGATGGTTCAACACCTACTCAACAATTACTGAGATGAAATTGGGTGCAGGGAAATAGCCAAAAACATGCCAAAATTCTTCCATTTGAAATCCTTAAAATCAGGGAAGAAAAGCAAAGAAAGAGACAGAAGGGCAACAGAAGAACTGAAATACTTTAAAAAACCAAACAGAAACGACATGAAAATAAGAAAAGCCAAAGGGATGATATGAAGGCCAAGAATATGTACCAAAGCTTGACCAATTCATCCGCATTGAAATCAGAGGACAGAGTTGAACAAACACTCCAAAAAGGGGAAACTGAAAAATACAGAAAATTTGAAACTGAGTGACTACACCCAATGGTTCAAGGATGAAATGTGGTGCAGTGAGAAGGACCAAAACTTGCCAAAATTAATCCAACTGAAATCCCTAAATTCTGGAAAGAAAGGGAAACAGAGACAGATGCAAAACAAAAGAATTGAAATAAAAAAAACCCAACCAAACAAACAAACAAAAAAAAACCCAAAAAACAAAAAACAAAAAATGATAGGACAGTAGGACAGATAAACAGCAAAAGCCAATGGGATGACCTGAAGTGCAGGAATATGGACCAAAGCTTGCCCAATTGATCTTCATTGAAATTTCAAGATTTCATTCCCTCCCCTGAAAGGATATCCTTCCTTCCAGGAAAGGGAAGGAAATCCTGAAAGCAAAAGACAGAGTTGAACAAACCCTCCCCAAAAAAGATATGGTCATTCAAAAATGAAATTCCAATGGTATTGAGATGAAATGTGGTGAAGTGAGGACCAAAACTTGCCAAAATTAATCCAGCTGAAATCCCTAAACTCTGGGAAAAAAGGGAAACAAAGAGACAGATGTGAAACAAAAAAAATGAAATTAAAAAAAAAAAAAAACAGCAAAAAACAATAAGACAGATAAACGGAAAAAGCCAATGGGAAGACCTGAAGTGTAGGAATACAGACCAAAGCTTGCCCAATTGATTCTCATTGAAATTTCAAGATTTCATTCCCTCCCCTGAAAGAAAATTCTTCCTCTCCTTTCCTTTTCAGGGAATGAAATCTTGAAATCAAAAGACAGGGTTGAACAAACACTCCAGAAAAGAGATATGGTCATTCAAAAATGAAATTGAAAAATCCTGAAAATTTTACATGGAGTGACTACAACCAATGGTACTGAGAGGAAATGTGGTGAAGTGAGAAAGACCAAAACTTGCTAAAATTATTCCCATTGAAATCCCTAAAATCTGGGAAGAAAGGGAAATAAAGAGAAAGAAGAGAAAACAGAAGAATTGAAACTTGAAAATAAAAAAGAGAATGAAAGCTTAGAGGGCATAAAAACAGGAAAAGCCAATGGGATGACCTAAAAGGCAGACGTATGGACCAAAGCTTGCCCAATTGATCCTCATTGAAATCACAAGATTTCATTCCCTTTTCTGGAAGGAAGAATTTTGTTTCCTTTTCAGGGAATGAAATCTTGAAATCAGAAGACAGAGTTGAATAAGCACTTCAGAAAAGTGATATGGTCATTCAAAAATAAAATTGAAACACCCTGAAAATTGAAATGGTGTGACTACAACTAAGGGTACTGAGATTAAATTTGGTGAAGTGAGAAGGACCAAAACTTGTCAAAACCACTCAAAGAGAAATCCCTAAAATCTGGGAAGGAATGGAAACAACAAGACAGATGTTAAACAGAAGAATTGAAGCTTCAAAAAAAAAAAGAAAAAAACTGATAGGACAGATAAACTGGAAAATCCCCAAACTGGGATGACTTGAAGTGAAGGAATACGGACCAAAGCTTGCCTAATTGATCCCCATTTTCTCATTGAAATTGCTGGATTTCATTCCCTTTCCTGAAAGGAAATTCTTCCTTTCAGGTAAGAGAATGAAATCTTGAAATCGAGGACAGAGTTGAACAAAAACACTCCAAAAAGAATGTATGGTCATTAAAAAAATGAAGGTGAAGTGTCCAGAAAATCTGTAATGGAGACTGATTAAAACTGTTAAAGCTAACTAAATAATGTATTTGTCTTCAGTAGCAGTACTTACAGTAAAAGTTATGTCTTGCTTGTGGGTTCCTCATTTGGTGATGCAATATTCTGGAGTCACCATGCTTTTGTTCTAAGATAAAGCATTTTCCTTATTGCTGTGTTTAAGAAGTCTTCTAAAAAAGTCATCTCTTCATAACATATTCTCTTTTGAAGCACAGTTATTTCCTCTCTCTCTATTTCCTGTCCAAAACAGTAAATGTACAAATAAAGGTAAAGTGGTAAGTTAGTAATTAGGACACATGGCATTTATATAATGTTGTAAATTTTCACAGTACTTTACGGATGGTCACTGATGATGGAAGTGCCTACAGACATGAACCAAAATTACTTGGGTCTCAAACAATTGAATAATTGTACCTGAAATGTTCCAGAAGGTTTGAAAGAACATACCTTCTTTAAATTTGTAAATGAAAACTAGCATTCCCAATAATTCTTCCTTTCTTAAGCATCATTCACACGAACCATATGCAGCATTCAGTCTAACTGTTGCTAAAGGTCCCCAGGATGTCAGGTGTGCCTCCAAGTAGAAAATTTGTTTCATCGTTTATTGAAGGAAGATGGACATTGCTACAATTCCTTTTCTTATTTATGATTTTCCTAAGGAGCAGTCATGAAATAGGCTGTTAAGCATCTTTTCTCAACTGTATCAATAGTTACTGATCAGGACACAGATGATGAGTTAGTGGTTTTAAAGAGGGAATAATGATCTTTAGAATTTGGTTTTCTTTTTTTTTTTTTTTAATTTGTCTTCTCCATCCCCTCCCATGCACTGCAATATTATGAATATGTCAGAGACACATTTTGAAAAAGGATCCTGATTCATTTAGGCCCTTACCTTCAGTTGTCCACAGACTTGCCAAGTTCAGATGTCATTAATTGCAGGCATATTTCTTATATTTTCATTGAATTCCCTAAAAGAAAATAATGTGTTGCAATTATTCCATATTCTAGAAAATCATATCACAGAGCAATCTTACATAGAAAATCTGGTCTGTTAGTCACAATATTTGTGAAAATATAATTGCCACTAGAGTCACGTAACAAAGTAGACAAATAATAGCATTTTAAGTAATATGATAATACGGCACTCATATAGCCTTATTCTTAAGCTTCTCACACATTATTTTAAATACTTGAAGATGTCATGAGGGATTAAGAAAATGACTGTAATCACCTTTCCCTCTCTCTCTTAAATATTCCATATAATCCATTTGTAAGTATATGCAGGCACAAGCAAAGGAATATCTTCATCAGCAAAAGAAAGTCGAGCTTGACCTCAGGGATTCTAAAATGTAGCCAAACAACTATGCATGCTTCATTTTCAAGCCACTTTTTAATATCCAAGTCTTTTTGCCCAAGAGATGAACTCAATACATTTAGAAAAAAAACAGCACCTGTTTCTGAAGGCTGCATCACAAAGAACTCATTCCCACTCCTATTCAATGAAAAATGAACTTTTTCTCATAAATTCCACTGGTTGCTAATCTGGACCCAGATTCCAGAAACAGAACTACAAGCAATAGAATTAAAACACTGTGCTCATGCACAGTCATATGATGTCATTCCTTAAGGTTTTCATAGAACTTCTTAATAGGGGAGAAGCACCATGTGTGAGTCCCTGTGATAGATACTGCAATCATTTCACACACCTAAATTTTACAACTTTCCACCTATTAGGAGCTCTAATATTTTGCTTAAAGCCCTGAAGTCAGGCAAACATTGTAGACCACCAGAGTTTTGTTTTTTATCTTTGGTTGTTCTTTGTTGTATCTTTTTTGCAGTTAAGTGTTGGAAGTATGAGTTGTAGTTGACAAAGACCAAACAAAACAGGAACACAGTGGTATTTTTTATTGACTTTGAAACTTTGTTCTTACCAAGAGCCAGATAGCTATGGAGGTGGACATGCAAATTCAAGGAAAATCTGCCTTGCAGCAAGACTTACCTGTGTGTTGTTACTAATCACTAGGGTAAGAACTTCAAATTAGAGAATATTTTCTGCTTTTATGCATTTATAGTATAGGGTCCCAGTTGCTCTGTAAGTAACTCAACTGTTCTGATAGACAATGCTCCTCTGCTCCTATTTAATTTGAAGCAATACAGATCTTTTGATCCACCCTTCAGTCTCTCTGTGAAAATAAACCTGTATCTGCTACCACCTAAGAACCAACAAAAATCAATACCACAGAAAACCAAGTCCAAGGAATTTTGGGTAAAAAAACAAACGCAAAATTCTTAGAACGGCAAGAACCACTAAAGGCAGTCAAAGCAAGCCTAAAAGCATAAATGATGATTAGAGATTTTCCAAATAACATGTGTTTCTGCTCTGATTCTGTTTTGATTGCTTGCCTTTTTTTTTCTACAGGCAAACTCATTTGTCTGGGGTGCAGGCTTATGAAAATGCTTTCAGATGATCGATTCTCTTTACTGAAGCTATTTTTGATCATTTGGTTATTACAGAAGCACACAAATTGCCTAGTGTCATTTCTGCTAAATTGTGTATCTCAGTTCTGTGAGCAACTGCCTCAACTCCCTGTAAATCTTGTGTACCTGCACTTGGGGACTGACAATAATTAGGAAAGTATGAATTACATTCACTTCATATGAGACAGTTAATGAAAATCTTCACATGTAAATCCAGAGTAGGAGAAGAGTTAGAGTCCATGAATAAGAGACTAATTGATGAGTATCCTTGGAATTCCTAAGGGAATGGGATCTCTGCTGTGTTTTCCACTGAGAATTAGGGCAGATGAAATTATCCTTTCTTTGATTAAATATTGCAAATCTCATTCATAGTCTAAGACTATGCAGCCATGACTGATATCAAGTCTCTTCATGATCTTCAATTTTGGTACTTTGCATTTTCTAGAAACAGAAAAAAATATTACAGCTAGTAATATATAGTAATATATCCTATTACTATATATTAGTTATATATATTATATATATTATTATTAATATATATAAAATAATATATATTATACATATTATTATATATTATACTATTTCAATCTTGTCCTTACAGTCTATTTCCTCCCTTTCTTTTCCCTACTCTTTTCTCTCCAACCCTGTCACCAAAAACATCTTTTCAGGATCTCTTTAATCTCATCTGTGGAATACACTTAGATGGTCCAGAAGATTTTCACCTCAGACAGAGAAAATTAGGTTTAGAAAACACACAAAAAGTAGTTCCATAAGTTTATCTGCTTTATAAAAAGGCTTTTGCCCTTTTTTTTTGGTATTTGTTCTGTAATTTTGTACATTTATCTATATTTTTTTCCAGTGGAAATTGCAATTTGCAGCTGTGAATATATTCCCCCTACAGTCCAAATTATGCATTTCAGTAGAGTTCAAGAACATTCTTAACCCCTCAAAAATCACTTTACCTATCTCTCTTTTTCCATCAAAAACTCCATGAATGAATTCCAAGTTCCTCTTGGCAGAATTTCAGCACATGAAAACACACAGTTTTGACTGGTGGACCACAACCACACACAGTGCATACATGCAGCAATCTAGGCTTTGGAGCACAGCAGCAGAGTACACCTAACTGTCACAGCGTATGTCACAGTCAAGGCAGCTGCAATAACACACAGCATCACCATACAATTTCAGAAAGCAGCAACCCATACAGAGTCCAAGTGAAAGTAATGGACCTCTCACTAGTCCTAAACACATTCATACTCTTAACCCTAGTAACCCTCTCCATCTCCATCCTATTTCCACTTCTATCCAACAACCTTAAGAACACCCCCAACACAGTCACAAACACAGTCAAAACCTCCTTCTTAATCAGCCTAATCCCAATAGCAATCTACATCCATTCTGGAACAGAAAGCCTCACCTTCTGAGAATGAAAATTCATTATAAACTTCAAAATCCCTATCAGCCTAAAAATAGACTTCTACTCCCTTACCTTCTTCCCCACTGCACTGTTCTATCCAGCCTATAGTTTGCAACATGATATAGGGCCTCAGACCCCTACATTACAAAATTTTTCACCTTCCTACAAAATAATACCACACCAGAAGGCTGTAAGCATCCACTCTCTTTGTTCTTTAGCCTAGCCTTTTACACCCCTCATGCTCATGCATTACACCTGTGTGCCCTCTGTTCCTTTTGGTGGTTAGTCAGCACATCTGGGCACTCCCGGTCTCATTGCTTTCAATGCTGTTCACCTGCTTCTCACAGCTGTAGCCCATCAGGAAAGAGGTTCAGCTGCAGTCCCACTCCCAATGACCACAAACTGTGTGCCTACACCCAACCTTGGAATTGACCTCAGAACCATTTTCTCTGATGTTCCAGAGAAATTTTTACTGTGCTGTATCAGCTAATAGAAGACAGAAAGCATTCAAAGTTTCTGCCTTCTACCATGATGTATTAACCTGTTGATGTATTGTAACAAATAAAACCAATTGCTCAAATTGCCCTTCTCTGAAGAAGGTAGTAAAAGACTTTACTGCTGACAAAGTTCAGCAAAGTTCAGATGCTTTCCTCACACCTAAGATATGGAAAACTTATCAAAAAAGACAGAGGAAACACTTGAATGTTGAATTCACACCATCCAGTAACTAAAAGTACTAAGCTAAAGATATCCACTTCATCATCTGGAGTAACTGGCCTCAGTACCTAGTATCTGAGAAAATGGGCCAATTCCAAACATAGCCCAGAATCAAAGCCAGTGCACAGAGACACCTGAGCACACAGGAAAGTTGCTCCCTCAAAGTTTCATCCCATAAGCACATTTAGTCCTTGTCAAGGGGATGAAAACCCAATAATCAGACCTCAACATCTTCCTAAACATCAACATCTTCCTCTCTCCCTGGTACCTGAAGTTATGTCCTTTCTTCTTGACCAAAACCAGCTGAGTTTCAGGACTTGCAGGTGTTGATTTTAACCAAACTCACTGTTTGTGTGACTCATATACTGCCTTACAGTAATCAGCTTTTAGTGAGCTGTTGTTTGCTGCCTCTTAGCTTCTAGCTATTACTTCTCACATCAGCCACAATGCCTGAAAATTGTCCCACAGGTAGGCTGTAAACCTGCTAACCCTTGAAATGTGCAAGTTTAGCATTTCAGAAAGCAAGCCCTAAATAAGAGTGGGTAAATAAACCAGGAGTGCACTCTTTTATTGAATCTGTGACTGTCTTCATTGAAATGACATATGCTTTCCTTATTTAAATGAAGACATCAGCCCTGTGAAGATACAACTTTCCTAAAAGTGTATTGTTTTATATATTCATACCAAATAAGCCATTTATAGGGATAAACTGCACCAGTGAAAGAGTGACATTATTATGTCATGAATAAAATATTCAAAGCAAGTATTTTTCTCATTAAATCTTATCAGATGAATTGAATTCCTTTAGAAATCAATGACAAAGAGCATTTTAGAAAATTCCCACATACAACTCTTTAGAGTTAGAAATGTAAATTAGTTTTCTAAATAAAAATTTGTCCTCTGCCAAAGACATATGGACCCTAAATAACCAGTCCTCTATATACAGGTTCTCTAATAATGCTTCTGTATACAATCTCATTTTACTGAGGCAATATTGATTATATTCTACTGTAGAAATACAAATCATTGGACAAAATTAGGTACTTTGACTGCGCCAGACCTGGAAGAATTAAGGTTAAAAACTGCTCCTGCACAATTCTTCAGTCCCTCAATTACACTGCAATCACAGAAAAGTCATACAATGTCTACAAAATTCTGATCTACTGAAACTGTTGGAAGATAAGAGTTTGAACCTATGCACCTTCAGTAGCACCCCAGGTAAAACTGTAGTATCAGCACCATTTATTTTGGGTATAATTAAAGTATGTGCAATGATGATTTTGTTTTCATCTAAGGAATAAGGAACAGATCCATAGGAACCAAATTGTGAATTTTAGATGCAAAATCATATTTTTAAAGGCATAGACATCTATATGCACCTGTTGGCACAAAAAAGTATTATTAAACAATAGGAATTTTTTGTGTTTTCATATTACACATTATACTGACACAAAACCACAGCTGCAGTGAAAGTAAAAGGTGATGAACCCAAAACTAAAGAGAAATTTCTTTTCACTCAGTGTGACAATAATTTAAAAGATCCAAATGTCTGCAAGTATTTTTGTGATTATTTTTTATGTAGAAGTAGATCCAGAATTACATACTTGTCATGAAAGGTGCAGAAGAAATTAATATCATCTTAATAAAATTTCTCTTTCCTAATTTAAATATGTATTAATATTTAAGGTTATAAATCATGCAAAACATGTAAGAAAGATACAGGTCAAAAGATGGATATGGAAAAAAAAAGCACAAGAATGAATATGAGGAAATAGCATTCGAATACAATAACAGAATCAAAAAAACTAAGAAGCAAAATAAGTTATAAAAGCAACGATTGATAGAAAAAAAAAAGCAACCAAGCGGAGGTTCAATTAATACTTCAAAATGCAGTGAAAAACAAAGGAAAATACAGACTCATTACTCCACAAGGGAAAAAGGAAACAACAGGTGACTCAGAAAGGTTGAAATCTAACAAAATAAGGAAAACTGTACAATTAACATCATCCTACTCACCTTACTAAGCTGGAGTTCCCCCCAAGAATAAGACACCCCATGTCTCCATGGAAAAAATTTATGTACCCGTGAGGTAAGTTAATAGCAGTCACCAGGTTGCTGGTAAATTAATATTTATGCTTTGGCCATTAAAGTCTGGGAAGGAAAAATGAACTATTTCAGCCATTTTAGATAGAACAGTGTGGCATGAGAATGTATTTGGCTTTTAGGGGGAAGGATAGGAGTATGACAACTTCTGTTTCTAAGAAAAGCACTCTCATCATGAATGATATTGCAGCAGCCTTAGATATGGCCTCAGCCAACAGTTGGGAGAAGGAATGAGTGCTCATGAAAAGGCTGCCAATTTGGAGGAGAAAGTGGAGTACAAAAAAAGAAATCTGGGTAACCAACAATCCAATTCTGTCCTGTTTTAATCTGGCACAGCTTTCAACTATTTACTGCATTCTTTTTTTCTTGTAAGATCATCCTCCTCCAAAGAAGAGAGAACAGCCTTTCCTGAGGCAGATGATCTCTTCATACATGCTCCCGAACTCCCAATTTCAGCCCAGCCAAGATGGATTTTGAAAGCTGGATTCTGTTCCTGCTGGATGAACAGAATCAGATGGATGCTGTCTGCAGCTAGATCTGCAGTAACTTGCTATGCCCAACAGATCTGTGGAGCCAGGATTAATTTGAAGACTGTGAGACTGTATCACTCGAAAGAGACAGCATAAATCCATATCCCTAGCATGAAAATGGAGTTATTTACTGTCGCTTTTCAGAAACTGACTAAAACTTTATTTCAATTATACAAGAGTAGATTTCAGTTATAGAAAAAATGGGTGCTTTTGTATATTTGAGGCAGATGGATGGCTGCTCTGTCTTAGAAAAACAGAGCTCCATGTTAGAAAAACAATACCCCATAAGATAATATTTAAATATTTATACATAAAATAGGTGATGCCAGACAGTCAAACATTTCACACATGTCATTTGCATTCAATTAAGCTGTTGTGTTGGATGATGGCAATGTGACATTAGGAAATTGTAA
This sequence comes from Molothrus ater, assembly GCF_012460135.2. NCBI lineage: Eukaryota > Metazoa > Chordata > Aves > Passeriformes > Icteridae > Molothrus > Molothrus ater. The sequence continues at coordinate 21,179,413 of NC_050480.2, forward strand.
TGAGCCCTTCTGATGAGTCTGACTGCCATCCAAGTAGCATCTCTGGAGCAAGACTGGCTTCCTAAGTTGTTCACATCCCCACCACCCACTCAGAACTTCTGGTATAAGTCTCAAATCTACATTGCTATAGTAGAGAGGTGAAAAATCTTACCGAGAAACATCAACACATAAATGGGTTGAACCAAGAGCCTGTCTAATAGCTATATTTCTCTTTCAGTGCTGCTGGGCAGTGTATTCCAGATGGTGGGGGTGCTGTGAACATCTCCCTTTGCCTTCATCTGAAGGATGACAAAAGCTCCATGGTCCTTTGAAAAGGTCAGTATTAGTAATTCTCTCAGTAACAGCACTAAGAAAATCCAAGCCTGCAGGTTGCCTATTAAATACAATAATTATATTAATGGACATCCATTACAGATGTACCTCATCCTTTCTAATGATTTCATAACCACGAGGAACAAAATGATTTCTATTTCCCATGGAGTACATATGTCAGATTTAATGGTCTGAAAGATGAATAAGTACTGAGCTGCTAAATCCAAACTAGCATCCATGAAAATCAAAGTGTTCTCCGTTGCACTGAAACAAAGTGCATTAGATATTTTCAGGTCATGGTCTGAAACATAATATAATCTCCTGATCAGCTGGCAAAAGGAGTAAATAGAAACATTTCCAGCCATTTCTATAGAAAGTATAGAGAATCACAGCTAAAAAGTGAATCAGTTTAAATCTGTACCCAAACTATTCCAAAGGACAGGGGACTCCAAAGTTGCTGTACTCCATAACAAGAAACTGTATTGTTCTTCCATGGACTTACAGATATTTGGGTTCTATAAATAGATAGCTGAAAGCATGCATTTCCTCCTACAGCAGTACAGGGACATGCTGCTAACTGGTGTGCTTGAGGAAGGGAATTTACTCTTTGCCAGTTCACCAGGTGAGGGAAGAGTCATACCAAAAATGGATCCTGTTCCTACTTCCTCCTGTAGCATTAGTTCCACAGTCAAGAAAAAATCCTACAGAGGTACAGAGGTGTTCTCCCATCCCTGTGACAAATAAATTTACATTTCAAGGCCAGCAACCATCATACTAGATGGGGGAAAAAATACAGGCTAGGATGAATACAGGAGAGGACTCTATCTCTGCTGTGTGGACTATAGCAACTTGGAAAAGCAAGTCAAAGACAGGAACAGGGAAACTGCAGAAGCTTTCACGCCTTTTGTTCCTCCCAAATCCTTTATAAGATAAGGTGGTTTCAAGTGTCCCAGGGAAAGCTGAGGAATAAGTCAACAGGGCAATGTAAGTAACCAAATTCAATTTCCTTGCCACCACTTATAATCATGACAAGGAGCAGTTAACCCAATTCCAGTCTTAGCCTCAACCATTAACTTTTGCAACAGAAATAAATTTTCCTTCCCACATTGCTGGAAATCTTTGCAGCAGCTCTGTCACAACACAAGTGGCAAGAAAAAAACTGTTTGACAACCTTGTTTAGCCTATATCTTCCCTGTGATGTGGGAATTATATCTCTGTGACCTTTCTTCTCACCAACCTGTCATTTTACATGTTGTTTCTGCATTTCATCTGAATGTTGCCAGTTACCAGAAGAAAAAAACAAATCACCACACATATCCCTAAATCCAGCTGAAGGCACTAAATGTAACAGTGTGATAAAATGATACCAATTACATTACATTAAAAATCCAAGCACCTAAAAGCATGAAAATGAATAATTAAGAACATCAAACTGCTGCCCATGATATCACCACATTATGCCTATTTCAACATAACACCATTAACTGTCACACCTTGATTGTTTCAAAAATGTATGATTTTGTTTTCTTCATGTCAGTAGCTAAAGTGTTTACTGAAAAGAGTGGGTTCTGGGTGGAATGTACATAGAAACAGGAAAAAAAAAGAAGGAAACATTACTTAGCTGTTAGAAATAAGTTGAATTGAGTACTGCACCTTGGCTTCTACTAATGGGTAACAAAGGACATGAATTACATCAACTCAAACAGATAATGCCGTGGAGGTCAAGCAAAACCAGAAGCCCAAAATACAAATATAACCAGATGCAGGATGGTCATTTAGTCCAGGCATAGGATTGCTATAGAACAGCTTCTCCAGGAAAGACATTCTAAACTTGCAAATTACTATCCCCACCCCTAAATCTCAGCATTTTCCACCAAGTTTATACTGCATCTACAAAGTCAGGCCATGCTTTTGGAAGGGGGAATAAATCATCTGTTACTATTTTACACCAGGTTATTCAAAATAGAAAACTTAATCTGACCTCTTTAATGTAAGAATGTCATATTTCAATCATGCCAAGCTGAATTTTTTTGGCATAAAACTTATATAAAGGAGTTTGAATAAGCATTTGTACAAATTTTTACAATTCAACAAATGCAGTTATCTTTGTATTATCTTTCTTTAAACCAACAAGAGATATTCCATAGAGCTGAACATGGAAAACACCTTTCAAAACTGTGTTCACAGCTCTGAATTTCACATTCTCGCGTGCAGGAACTGGGACCTAATCTGAAACTAGTCTCTTTTACAAGTCCATGGGAACTGTGCCATTCACTTCACCCATGTTAGATCACCTATGTTCCCATTTAACTTAGAGACTAAAACATCAGGGCTGAATTTTGCAGGTTTGATCTTGCACAACATTTTTTATTTGTTGCTGTTTAAGCAGAACTCCTTGCAGTACTTGAGAGACTGCTCATGTTATTTGAACCATTATCCTAAAGGGAGACAAGAACAGCTTTCAAAGGATGCAGGTAGTAGCTGGAAAAATACATGAGAGATGAAACCTGAAGATGGATTTCACAAGCTGAAAGAGAATAGATCATACTGAATTATTCATCCAGCTCCAAACATTGATTAAATCCATAGCTGGTGGCTGAGGGCTCAAGCCAACACAGATTTACAACTGAACAAAATTTCGTACCAGAAATAGTTTCATCAGTAGTGTTGCAGAGCAAGCTGCAGTTTCTCCTTCTCTCATTTTTGAGATTCATGCAGTTAAGATCTTATTATCATGCTTATATAAGAGAGGGGGAGAAGAGGACTTACATTTTTCTAACTCGGAGTTCAAAGACAATAGATGCCTCTTTGCTTTACAAGAAGGGACTCTTCTATAACATTATTTTGTTGTGATAACACAAGTATATAAGATCAGGCAGTACATGGAGCTGGCTTTAAAAGAATGTTAGCTATTGATTAAGGAATATGGATAATTCGTTTAAATTCTTGAAGCTGTGACAGGAGCAGACAGAAGTTTCTTTCTGTCTTTAAACTGGCAACATCTGAGTAGTGGCTATTTGCAAGTGTAAAGTATTAGGTCATGGCCATTGTAGAAAGCAGAATATCTGACCTGATCAGTCAATAGTCAAAAATTATTCAGGAAGTCATATGTCCCTACATCCTCTAAAACTCATAGAAAAATATGAGTGTTGCACAAGGAGGCTTGATAAAATCAGAATACTGTCATGGTCTGATCTGAATGCACAAGGCAGACCACTGCTGGTGCACCAAGCAGAAATTCAATCATATCAGATGGTTCTCAAGATGTACAGCTTGCTGTTTGTGTTCTGCCTATGGAGAGTTTTGTTAAGAGAAGCCAAGTACTGATGAAATGCTATGGCTTTGCAGGCTCTCTTTTTCCTGATGACTATTTATTCTGAAGTTTAATCTGTCAAACTGGAGGAGTAGGAGGCAACAGAATGCCCTACAAAGTGCCATGATTTCTGTACCAGTAGAGTGCATGCTTATATGTAATTCATACTGAAATTACATTTGTCATCTACACTTTCCTGTGTTGTTTAGGCCACAAAAGCAAACAAAGACAAGTCATTTTTGTTTTGATTTCTTGATTTTTTCAAGAGAGTAATTAGAAAATGTCGGAATTGATATGTGCATAATGCTTTCAAAGGATTCTCTAAGTCAGTTCTCCTCCTATTTCATTTGGTTTTCTATTGGCAGAATTATATTTGCTTGAATGGAATTGCTCTTGATCTAGTCAAGTGTGAGAACAAAACAATTTAATTCCTTTTTTTTCCAAATCAGCATTGTTGTGATACTCCCAGTTCTTTCAACACATCTATGATCTTCAAAAAATATCACAGTACAAAGCTAGTCTTCTTTAATCTGCTCTATCTTGGTCAAATTCCAAGCTTCATGTCATTTTTTGTTGCTAATATTACCTCATTTCAAAATAAGTCTTTGTACATTTTTTCAGCTCAAAACTTTCCTTAATATAATTGCTATAATTGTACTTTAACTACAACACTTGAATGGTTGAGAAAAACATCTTATTAAATCTATAATAAAGTAGGGACTGAACAATTATATGCTGGAAGGGGAAAAAAGCCACCAGCAACCGCACATGACAAAGGTTGCATAGTGCCTTGATGATCTGACTGTGGCTCTCTGATTGATGAACAGCAGTAGATATGCATGAAAGAGTGTGGGTGCCTCGAGCGTGTCTCTGCCTTCAGAGAAGCCAGGGAAAAGGAAAAACAAAGTGCTTTGCAGAAACCCACTCTCTTGCCTGGACTGATATGCATACAAAATAAAGAATATGCATTAAACATGAGTGAGTGGAATGCAGGAAGTATATGTCCTCATATATACTCGGTTTCAGCATATTCATCCAAATTAATCTCTCGTTCTATTTCTGTGCAGCCATTTAACACAGAAAAATGTGGCTTGCTCTTGACTTGTGCTCTGACATGAAGCAAACCAGTGACAATAACTGTGAAAAACTGGGAGATACAGTCCCTTAATCACCTGAGAAGTGGCAGTGTCAGGTGAAAGGGTATCCAGACACTCTCCCACAACTGAGCAGGGAGTTCACCACAAATAGCAGAAAACGTGCAGTGCCAATGGCAGAAGGCATCAATCACCTATCTGCAACTCTGTGGCATTGCTGAGGCAAGTACTCCACCTTTTCCTAGACTCCAGGGGCAGACAGACATCAATCCCACACTACTTCAGCTGCCACAAATGTGGAAAAAATTTAATAAGAATTCAGCAGGAAAGGAGAGCTTTGAGAATCTGCAGAACATAAGAACCACAGTAAAACACTTCTCTCTATTTGTAGTATCTGTATACACCAGTGTCTAGACTGGAAAACACTTCCAAACAGCATTCCCCTAGAACAACATTAGTATCTGCACTTTCTAGAAGAGTAGCCCAGTCTTTGGAGCTGGTGGTTTTTTTTAAGGGCTGCATGGCAAACATGAACACAAATTTTGACCAGTATAAGAAGGGGATGTGAAAAACAACAGTACACAGATTTTTAAGGTCCAAGGAAATAAAATATTACAGAATTATGGGGGGGGGGGGGGGAGCAGGGTTTTGTTTGTTTGTTGGTCTTGGTAACTAGTAAAATCAGATGAGGGAGAATTTATATTTGAACTCTTTTATGCTCAACTTTCAAATAAAGTACCCACTGACTTTTTACCTACATTCTGGTATTTCATAGCAATCCCATCACAATGAAATTCTTCTATAGAGGACTTCATTTTACCTTCTGTTATAGTGATAATTCTCCCAGTTTTCTCTCCTGCAAAAATTCTGAGAAGGAATCATAATTTTCAGCAACACATAATTGTTTTCTACAGTTACAACTATGGTTCATACTAATTACATGATGATTTAATGACAAAAGTCCACTGAAAATTCACTGGACCAAAACCCACCTTTGTGTTGATAAGAAATAATTACATCCACTGTCTATAGCTAAATCAATACTAATCCTTGCTACTATATTACACAGAAATTTCTACAAGTAATTCCTTTGTCTTAAAATGTAAACTTTATGGTGACTCAAGGAAATGGAGGATAAGTTTTCACAACTGTTATATGTTAGCAATCCAAGACCTATTTTTGCTAGTTTTTTGATCAATATCTTTCCATTACTGTGTCCTTCTGAAATTATACATAAATCCCTGTGAAAAAAAAAACCACATTGAATATTTGCTCTTTAGGATTTTCCCATTTGCAAAGCTGTATAGAAGATTCGTTTCCTTATTAGCCCAGGCTTTTTCAGTGTTTTATTTTTATCTGACCCAAATATCCCAAAACCTAAAAGTAGCTGTTTTTATCAATGCACAGTCATTAAGAAGCATCACAAAAAAATAAACAACACACTTTCTGTTGCATCCTACCTTAAAATTCAAGACACAAAGCAACTTTCAGACCATCACAATTTGGCGGACAACTCTTGTTCTCATGCATTCTGTAGTCCTTAGTTCTTTCAGTAAGACCTGGAAGATGTTCCCATAGGAAGTTATCCTAGAGCAAGTCAATTGTCATCTAAGGACTTACACCTGGAATGTGGCCCTTTTGTGCATGGATACAGCTCAAGGAGGAGATCAGCAGTTATAGTGCAGCTCTGTCATCCAAGAACCTCTTCTTGCTGCAGGGAGATCTAAGGTATCTTGACTTGGGCATTTAGAAATCTAGAAACTGATTAAAATTCTGGAATATTCTGACAACAGCTGCTTTAAGCAGAAGTTACCAGATGGTAATATTTGTGTGGGTACCACGTCATCTGGCAAGGAACAAGCTAATGATGCACAAAATGCTTTGATGCACAGCCTTCAAGGAGTAAACTTAAAGTGATATGAGGCCATACAAGGACTCATCCACACTGCTCTGCAATTCTGCATAATACAAACAATTTTTTACCAATACAAGTGCACAGGTAAGGAGTCACAAAGTTATTTGGCACAGAATGGTTGTTGGTATTAAAAAGAGCATCATTCCTCAAAATGACTAATATTTGTGAACATCTATGGAGATTTGCAGGAAGCTATAGAACATATTTTAGATATATGCAGTTGAGATGGTGGGTGTTTGGAACATAAAAATCCAGTAGTCACATGGAGATTAAAGCACAGGCCTCTTTCAGTCACATTTTGGAAATGGAACACAATGACAGCCTAAAACCCCAAAACCAACCGAGCTTGTCAAGTTTAAGGAAAACCACTGGAAAGCTCAGGAAACACTACTTATGTGGGAATATCTTCAACACAGACAAGACTAGAGCTGTTCCCTGCAAAGAACAACTTTGTATTTCAAGGCAGCTGGTTTCAGAGCTATCTGCTCCATGTATATGTATAAGAGGCTCTGATTCAACTTCTTTGATATGAATTACATGATTGATAACAGAAAAATGACAGAAAGAGTAAGTGGATTTCTTGCATTGGTCTTGCAAGGATGTGTGAAGACTCTGAAGGCTCAAAGCATCAATTTCCTGGGGTATTTATTTATTGAAGATATCCATGGAGCATTGTTCATGCAGAAGTAAAAGTATCAATATCCATTTAACCATGTGCTATTTCAAGAAATACATGGTTGTGCTCTGCATTTCAATTCTTACTCCAGAGTTCACACATCCTATTTGTAACCAACCCAGCTATGGAAAATGCAAAACTAAAAATAGGCCTTCACACACACCTTGATTTCACTCTTTCATTGAATCCTTGAGTACTTGCACTACAAAAATGAGAACCTTTTTAAAATATATACTTTTACAGATCAGGGCTCAGCTGGAATCTCTCTGAAAATCATGTTGAACAGGTAGCCTGCTGATTTAAATTGCAGTGTTGAAACCTTTACAAAAGAACACAAAATAATACTGAGTGGTTAGTTCAACATTCTTGTGTGCTTGAAAGTTCTGAATCTGGGAATTTTGTTTGTTTCACTGAAAAACTGTAGCTGGCTTGCTCTGAAATAATTTATTTCTCAGAAAATACATTTTTCATAAAAGATGAGAAGTCTTCTGACATAAACAAAGCTTGACCAAGGTCAGATAAATTATGTTCATGAATATATACCTTTATAAAGCACAAATATGTTATTCATTACTATTTTTACTTCTCTTAGGTAAGACTCCCTTAGGTATGCATATGCTGCACAATCGACTCTTTAAAATAAACTAGAGTGAAATTCACTATAGATGGTCTAAGTCTGTTACTATGACTCTAGTGGTTATCCTTTGTTCCTCTATCTTGCTATTTAGGACTTCTGAGAAAGTAATTATAGTGATAATTTTTGTCCTTAGAAATTTAAGACAGAATAATCACATCAAATCATATAAAATTGTTTGTGTATTTTCTTATTTGTTCTGTTGGACGATTTCTCCAGGACAACTATTATGTTCAATATCCTCAGTATATTAGCATCCTGCAGTAATGTATTTAGGTTGGGCAGGTTTATTATATTTATTAACCAAAGGACAAAAATAACAGAATGAGATGTAATAGAACACATACATCTTCTGTGCAGTTAGCAAGCAATGTATTTAATTGTTTCTCATTCATAATTGTTGATTTAACTGGAAGTCAACAACAGATTCTAAATTCAATACTATTTACTTAGTACAGACCAAATTCTGTTCCAGAGGTTTGAGCAACCCTGAACTTTCAAGTACTACCGTAGCCCTATAAGTTTCTCTGGCAATGGTGAGGAATTCCCACTAAAATGTATCTGGATGTCTGCACTGGGAGGAGAGATATATCCTGCATAGACTGTGTCCATCAGCAAGGCTATGGTGACATAATGTTCTGCCTACCTCTTGTGTGGGGCTCTGGCACATTAAGAAACCTGGACCATGTTCTCTCTTCATTCTCCCAACAGCTGAGGTTTGAGAAAAGCTCTTGTGCAAGAGTGTAAAGCCAGAATCCAACCATGCCCTTTGGAATGAGCTGGGGAGTAGACAAGCATGAGCAAGAGCTACAAATCCCCCAAAATGCCAATGGCACAAGGCCAGGGGCTCAGGACCAGGCTATAAGCACCTGAGGCCACCCAGCTGTTCCCCACTCCTGAAGTGAAGCCATCAGGTCAAGGATGTGGAACAGTGGCATACAGCATAAGCAGAGGGGAACTGGTGCAACTTTCAATAACCTCCATTTCCACCCAGACTAATGAGACAGTCAGCTCAGCACCTGAGCACCTGCCTGAGAATTGACACACATATAGGCACAGAACAGATCACCAGAACAGCATAAACAAAAATCATCTCACTTGGCAGACCCTCACAGATTTATCACACCTTTTATCTCACAGACTTATCTGTCATCATTTTACCATGACTTACTTCATCAACACTTCTTCTTTCCCCAGAGCTGGGTCTTAACCAAAAATTTCACATGCAGCTCTAAAATCCCCTTTTCAGATTAAGAGATATGCCAGAAATTTTATTTTCCCATAGCCAGGAAATTATTCTTATAAAACAATAGTTCTCTCCAGTCCAAATAGAGTAAGTGGGTGCAGCCTTGATTCTTCTGCCTGCAATTGTAAAATTATGCTTTTCTTATGCTGTTTATTTGTCATGATTTCACTTTGATCACATCTATATACTGAAGTACTCAGCTGATGGAACCACTGGCTTTCTTTTTGAATAGTGGGTAATGAGCAATGAAAGTAGAGAAAATCTGCATCTGACAAAATATTGGAATTTGGATACATGATAAAATATCTCAAATGCTAAAGGATCTTGTGGGTTAAGTAGCTGTTTTGTCTCCTGAATCATCACAGGACTAAAAGTGCTACATGGAGCTGGAATTGGAGACAACACAAAGAGTAATTTAGAACATGCTTTGCAGTCTTCAAATACAATGTGGATGAAAACTGTAGAAACTCTGGAGGTCATTGTACTTAAAACATTGTCATTAAAACAAATTGCAAAATTGTTGCAAGGGAGAGGGAGCAGGAGCCAGCTATCTGATATGTTATTAAATACTGAGCCCTATTTAAAAGTATGTAATTTCTTCAATACTCAGTCTTCAATGCAATTTGTCATATACAATCTGTTTAACCTTCATAATATAAGAATTGTTTCTACATTTTGAAAATACAGTAACTACAGGGGAATTAGTGATCCTTCAGAAAAAGTAGGGTAACTGTGCCTCAGGAGCTACCTCATTTTTTCTGGCTATGAGTAAGTGTCAGTATCAGGATTTAAAAACAGAATTTCTTGGCTTTTCTTCTCAGGACAATATCCAAAACGCTGTGTCACTTTCTATGTTGCATGAAAACAGACTTAAAATAACACCAGCATTTTCCACCTTGTACTATGTATATCCCTTAATTTTAAAAACATTTCATGTAACTCTATCCAAGCTCAACAAAAAGAACCCATGATCTGAATCTGAACGCACCAAGTATAGAACTCCCCAAGGTCACACCCTCACTAGCTTTTTTACACCTGCACTACACTGCCTGCAAAAATAGTTACCCTATAGGCTGACTTCTGGAGAAATTCCTACTTTTGCAGATCCATTGTTGTTAGGATACAACAATATCAAAGCCATATAAGGCTTGCCAACTGTTTGATCATCACACCCTGTGGGCAGAAAACAAGTACAATTAATGCAGCTCAATCCCTTAAGTCAAAAGTGCAGAGATCCAAGAATTTAATATTTTTTCTAATAGTGATTCTGTCTTTAACCCACAGCACTGCAACATGAACTGAATATAGATTAGACATAATTGCCTAGTAAATATTCTAGATTAATATTTCAATTACTTGTACTACCTTTTAACAAAGACAAGATTAACAAAATCATTGCAGGATTAAGTAGTTACTGTCTAATGTTTCCAGTCTTATTATAATTTGTTCAAACCCATTACATGTACTTACGTATGGCAAGCGAAACCTATCTTTGTTCAAAACTAACATATTTTAACAGGGAGCACTCCTAGTGATGCACAGGTCTGAACAAAACCAGCAACTGAATAGAACAGAGGCAGTTTGGTCCTAAAAGACATTTAACAAATGGGATTTTCATGTCAATCTGGGCCTGCCATTTTTAAATGGTACCTCTTAACCCTCTGCAAGAATGAGCAAATGGTGTTGGATGCTTCCTAGGTTTTTTTGACACGTGTGTCTTCAGGAGAACATAACCATGTCAATCATATTTCTTCTAGCATACTAAAATAAAAACATGATCCTCATTGAGTCTATAAAGATATTCACAGCTTTTATTATTTTATTTTATTATTCTCTGTTTTTATTTTACTTATCTCTGTTATCAAGCACAAACGCAGCTCCAGCATGAAGCTGCTATGACCAATTTAGACAATGATAAGTCTCCTTTAGATTACTTTTTTATGCTCTCTTTACGCCAGTAAGTTGTGTTTAAACATGTCTTTCAAATTGGTATATTCCATGTATTGTTTAAAAGCTGTGATTCTAATAATTTTGTCCACTTCAAGATCCTTTTATAGCTTCCTGTATAGGTAGGCAGGATTTAGCACAAAGGAGTGTCCAAATATAGATGGTTGTGTTTAGCACAGTGTTTGTTACCACATTAATTTCCTGAATTCCTGTTCCAACATGAATATAACTTCCCAGTGCAGATAAACCTCAGTTGTAGACAGCTTACAGAGATCAGCCTCAGGCCAGGAGTACTCTGGAAGAGAAAAGTTATTCTGTCCTTGGAGACGTGTGCCATTTCTGGAATGAAGGCTGATTTGTCAGCATAGAAACAAGGATGTCAAGTACACTTCTTGGAACAGGCATACCTGAAATTTTCCCGGGGATAGCAAAGGTTACACTTTCCCTGACACCAGTACTGGAATTATATATTTTCAGAAGCAAGGGAATGAGGAATGACCACACTTTGTAAAATTACCAATTCTTCTCCTTCTTACTATCACCAAACATTTCCAGACCCTTTTCCCCGCTCTTGTCAGGCTGATCACTCTCTTTATCCCCCTATTTAAACTCGTGAGCAAGGAATGAATGTTTTATTACTGTCATGAAGGAGTGGTTACACAGGGATTGAACAGAGAAGTGTTCACAGAGAAGTGAACACAAATGCAGGGAAAAAAGGTATGTAGGTAGGTTTGGGCTTGGTTCCCTATCTACACAATAGTCCTGAAGATTAATGGCACGCAGCATTTCATAGCACATATTGCCTTGTGTACAGTTAAATCATTTCTTTAATTTGGAAACTTAACATTCAGCAAGAATGCTGGCTGGCAGTACACAGCAGCTCCTCCATCCAAGGAAGAATTCACATCTCCAAGAAGGACATATTCCTTCTGCTGTCAGTGAGCCATTTTCTACTCAGTGCCAAAGTGTCTGCAGAAGTCTGTCAGTCAAGACAAAACACATAGACTCAAAAACTTGGCCATGCCACTCCTCACAGTCTGCTAAAGACCCGAGAGCAAGCCAGACAGCATCTGTGGAGGATACAGGAGGAAAGGTGACCTCCAGTTCACCAGCGGGTGTGAACAGATAGGAGAGATGTATTGATTCTGCTATTCTGGGTACATCTCACCCCAACACCCACGTTCACACATATCCATACGAAACATTGCTGAAACCCCCAACACAATGTGGTGCACTCCATCCTTTGCACATTCATTCAGGACACTCCAAGAATGATGCCTATCCCTCCTGCTTGCACAGCATCCCATGTGGGACTGTCCCTCTCTCACACTGCCATTACTACAGTTCCAGCCTGTCCTCAGCCCTCCTGCTTTTCTCAGCCCCTGAGCAGATATCTCCGTATCATTGCAATTGCCCCAAGGCAGCCGTTCTTACCTTCACATCTTGCACCAGGGTCCTCACCAGCAGCAGCTGACATAGATCCTGTGACTCATGGTCACAAGCCTATGTGTATCCTATGTAGTGCTGGTCAGGTTGGGAAGAAGCTTTGGTTGGAAACAGAAGAGCGAAGAGACAAAGATGGATGTACCATTCATCTGTCGAATATGACTGGAGGTACATGTTGCTGCAACAGATTTACAAGTAGACCCACACTTTTTTTTCAATTTGTTTTCAGTGCTCAGAGTTATTTTTGGCCAAGAATGCTATTCTTTGAGTGTCTGAGCTCCTCTGGAGGCTTCTTCTTCCTGTGAACCGTGGACTGGTTCACTGAGCAGCCTCCAAGTCCTGTGTGGTAAGCTATCAGTTCCAAGAAGAATGAGTCAAGTGTTTGCCCACATGAAATTCATTCCCTGTTATTTTAGGAAGAAGCAGAGAGGCTCATAACTCATTCTCATCATTGCTGGGAAGCAGTCACCAGGTCTCTTGCACAATGCATTGAACAGTGCTTTCAAAGTGATTTAGGCAATATAATGTTACAGCCAAGGTAACACATGATATGGCAATGCCATGGAATGTGCCCTTGTAACAAATATTAAATATTTCAGCAGATATCCCTGCATTTCAACAAGGATCATCCATCTACATCCAGACTGAGATCTGTTAAAAATATTATAAAACAGATTCATCTACTTATTTTTAAACTTGTTAATGAAATAATTGCATTACTAACAATGACAGTAATAATTTGAATTCTTACTAATACCATAAATTAAATCTCATGCACGTCCATCAGCATTTATATTGTTTTTCCTTTGAATGTGAAGGGCTTGGAATCACTGGATCATGAGTTTTATTTTGGAAAAATGAAGCTCAGTCTGCAAACCTATATTTGATCTTGGTTTTTTTTTAAACAGACTGAATCTGTGTTCATCTTTCCTTTCACTGTGCAGATGTATCTTCTGCAGCAAACACAGAAAAGCAATACTCAGCAGAGTCTCAGGTGAAGAGATTAACTCCTCCACTCCAAGCCTAACTTGACACATGGCCTCAAGACACTCTCCTTTATCAGACTGAACATTTCTATCTTGAGTGTCACTTCAGACACAGAATTCCTGCAGTGCTCCATATGGCTCGTGGATGGGTTCATCCAGGCTGAGGAACTTCATCACTGTAATGACTAATTAGCTCCATGACTTCAGGGCCAGTAGAATCAGCCAGCCCCACCTACAAAATCCAATCTGAAGGTATTGATGGTGTACCCTCAAACAGGCTGAGAGAATAGACTTCTTGCACCATTCCCAAATCCTGCCTTCTCTCATGGTGCTGAATTCAGCAACTACTGAATTCAGCTGAATTCAGTAGTTTTCTTTGAAGGCTCAAGGCACAGTGTCTGCTCTACAGATGTTTGATGAACCATTAAAAAACACAGAATAAAATGCTATGCAAAACCAGAGTGGCAAGTGGTCACTGTAGCTGAGATTGAGGTTAAATTTACTTCTAAATCTTCTCTGTCAACAGGTTATTTAAGGCTTGCCTTTATATTTTTATCCTTCCTGCTGGTTTGAGTTTCTGGATCATTACTGCAGATTAATGATAAATATACTAGTAAGATAGACTTCCTCCCAGTGGTTGGAAACACGTATTTTAGAAACTTCTTCCTCTACCAGTTTATTTCAGTGAGAATTCAGGTTTCCAAGAAACAAATCAGGCTATTTATATATGAGATGAGAAACAGTAAGGATAGATTTTACTTTTTAAATTTCAGCAAAACCAAGAGTAACTTATAACCGTGCTATTAAAATGTAGTCTGGTGAAAAATGAGCAGATGTAAGTACTTTTCTAAGTACCCATCAGTTGAGCTTGGTGGTGAGTGAGAATGCAGACTTTTTTACATTCCATGTTAAAAAAAAAACAGATGCTGGAATAATCTCAGCAGCATCTTAATTCTGCAGTCTTTATGGTGTACTTGGCATTGCAATATGCACAACCTCCCCTGATGTTCACAGGGTAATGTAAGTATTGACAGTTGGTAATTTCTCGAATGAAGTAAGACTTGTGCTTTAGGGAGCCCCTTAAGAGAATGGTCTCCTCCCTGAGTGATAATTGAATATGGCAACTACAATCAATAAATACTTTTCAATTCTAATAATTTGAATCTCACATTGACTCAAACGTGACCCTTTGCTAATGTGACCACTTTGCAATGTGAGAGAGGTATGTTGGTTAAACTCATGTGACTGCAGCTTCCTGGAAAGAAAGTTTAGAATAATAAAGCCACAGACAACTGCAGAGAAAACTCCAAACATATCACAGTACACCCAGCTTTTAACAGTATTCACTGAGAGAAACACAGAGAGAAAGAAAGCAGAGAACCAAAGGATAGCATTAATTCATATGAAAATCCCAGATGCATCAAGACTGCTGAAGGTTGGGATTATACCGTTATGTCTGATAGTTATGGTTCTCAAAATTAGGTTCTAAAGCCTCTAAGGAGATTTTGCAGCAGCACTATATTGGAAGTCTTAGACTTGATGGATTTTTTTACTCCAGGATTGTTCTCCATGTTTGGATTTGTCCTATCCACCGAGATGGTCACTAACAAATGTAGTAAGACAGATAGAAAAGCTGTTTAGACCTCTTCTGGGGATTCAGCAAGAGGGAGACCGGCATAGATTGGTTTACAATTTAAAATGCAACACTTTTGCCTTCCCTACCAATTCTTTTGGGTATACAACCTGCAAGTAGGGAAAAATTCTGTGGTGTTGATCTGCTTCTGCTTTTAAGATAGAAGATGGGGGGAGAGGGGAGCAGATAGGAGGGAAGGAGGGAGGGAAGGACAGAGGGAGAAAGGGCAAGCTGGTTAATGTTTTTCTTTCAGCTTGTTTTCTATGAGTCACACCACTAAGTATTTGCATTAGCAGGTCGCCTGCTGCTGCTACATCATTCAGCTGTTTGTTTAGTTGCTGTGCCTCTTGAAAAGTCCAGCAACACCGAATTTTTATACATCCTTCTTGTACTTTATTAATGAAATAAATCTTTAAGAAACAAAATGTTCCCATCACTGTTCTTCTACCTGTAGAAGTAGCAGTCCCTCCAGTCTCAGTGCTATTACTCACTCAAATAAAAGGTTACAGAACCAGAACAATATTTATTATTACTTCATTTTATGTTGTCTCCTGACCAAATTGTATCAGAAAAACTGAAAATAACATAACTGGCATGTCACAATAATTAAGTTTAAAGTTCAAAGTTTCTTATTCCCACTTGTGAATTAAAATTAAAAAGTTGCCTAATCTTAAATGTTTCCAAACCCAAACACTGAGTATAACTTTCAAATCACTTTGAAAGAGTTATATTTCTTTCTTTAGGTATGAGACAAACATTGTCCAGAAACATATCAAATCAGAAGTTCTTTAAGGTAAGACTGAGATTGCCTTATTCTTCCAAAATTGGGTCTTCAAAAAAATCTTGTTACTGAGTTTAACAAAAGTAAGGCTGTGAGCAAAACTCTATCATGGTCAGCATGAAGAGAAGCTGTTAAGTCTAAATAAAGAAAAAGAAGAACTGCAGAGACCTTATTTTCTCTTTATGAGGATAAACAGCAATTTGCTGTTTGATGATCTTTCTCTCTTGTTTATTCCCCAGCATTCTGAATTTCTTTAATAGTTTGCTTTCAACTAACAACTTTTTTTCCATTTTCAAGAGTGCCAGCATAAGATATGCCAATTAAATACAAGGCACAGTCCTGCCCTACATGAAAAGGCAATAAAAGCACACAAACATACCTGTTCACAGAGAAAGGTAGTTCAGACTGGATATCCACTCTATGAGAGAGACAGGGTCTCAAGAGGAGCGCTTGTAAAGGAAGCTCTTCAAAACAGCTCTGTATCTTCTACATAAGATGTTTGTTTTGGTTTTCCTTCTCTTTAATCAAAACAATGGCTGGTGGGAGAAAAGCAGGTGTTTTAAGCCTTGTCTTGGTTGTAAAAGAAACAGCACCTTAAGAGAAACTTTTCTTCATTGCAGGCGTGGGATCTACGCAACTTTCTCCTGGTTCAACCCCAAACGGCGAGTGTGGATAGATGGTGTCTTCTTACTTGTGACATCTGTTCCCTGTGTGAATTCAGACATGCGTGTCCTGACTTCAATAACAAAAATGCTTTTTTTCTAGCTACTTGTTATTCTTGCTACACCAACATAACTGAGAGAGTATGAGCTATAGCTCTTGTCTATCTTCAACAGAACTATGGGATAATTAAAGGACTACTCAGTTATTTCTATGCAAATTAACTGCCTAGGTGAAATTTAAAACATAGCTTGCTCTTCAGAATGTTTCTCACTTGTAGTGATCTACTAGAAGACAAGAAGTTGGCATATAAAAATGTTTAGTTGCCCGATTTAATTAATCTGGAGACTTCTGCATAGAGAGTCTATCTTCCACTTGCCACATGGGCATGTTTTTTGAAGTGACTGAAAACATTGAACAATTCTTTGAAGCTGGAAGTTTAACCTCCCTGCTGTACAATTACTGCTTCATTCTAGATCCATTCTTGCCCTACTTGGGCTGAAGATGGCTTTCAGAGACGGGACTTCTAAGATGACTCTGGAAGAGCAGGTAGGTCACCCTCTACATAAAAAATGGCAAGGCACTGCAACAATTTATGTACTACAACTTATACTCTTTTCTGGAGCACAGTATTGATGTTTAAGCTTCTTTAGGTATACACAAGGGGCATCAATGATCAGTATGTTCTACTCAGAGTGCCCTTCCTCATCTCTTATTCTATAGTGGGTGAAACCCACAGGCTAAAACAAAGCTGCTCCTCTGCAGTGGCTCAGGTACAACAAGTCAGAGTGTACTGTAACTGCCTGTTAATTAAAATACTCCTGCAGTTGAAGTGCTAAAACACTATCTGGGCTCTGAAAATGCTTGATTTTATCCCTGCTAACAATCCCATGAAGAATTTGCTTCAAATTTGAGCCTATGCTTCAAATGAGCCTATGCTTTCCTTCGGTATAAAGTTTTTGCCTAATCGTATGACCTGTATTCTTCCACTGAGGTTTCTTCGGTTCCAGCTCTGCACTGCCACACAGCTTCTCAACAGCTTCCTGGGAACTGCATGATCTGACAGGGAGTGGACGCAGAGTTCTGAATAAACACATTTTTAAAAACTGCAGGAAATATCAGGGTAGTGCTGACATGAGGCCTAATTTATCCTCTGGTCACTTAATGCAGATAATGGAGGCCAGTGATAGAGAGTGCATGCCCTGAGCTATACGCTGGTTCATTACACACACGTGGCTCCCTTTAAGTTTAATGTGAATTTAACGTACCAAGGAAAGAGAGGACATGCCCTTCAGGGTGAGTGCACGCTCTCAAAACAGCTAAGGAACTCCCACAATAATGTCTGTTTTCAAGATAGCTCCAAAGACTGAATATTGATAACTAAGCACTTTTATGACTGATACTTATGCTTCAAGTGTTTTTCTCAACCAACAGCTCTTTACATCATTAACATCACTCTGAACATCAGATGTGTGGGCAGCATTCCTGCTTTCAGGCCTAGTTGTTTTGTGCCACCTTCAAAGAGATGCCTGGTTCAGAAAGGCACTGAGGCATAGCCCTCCCAGGGCCTGCTAACCGCCAACATTGCTCTTCTGGGCCCTTTGGCTTTGCTCACATCTCCGAATTTTGGTGCAGGTGCCCTCTGGGCCTCCCAGAGGCCGAACCCCGCGCTGGAGCCCTAAATGTTTCCTGTGCCAGGCGGCCCCTTCCGTGTGTCCCTCCGGCCGCCCGCCCGTGTGCGAGCGCTGCGGGGCCGCGCCGCCCCAGCCGCACACGCTTCGCCAGCCCCGGCTGCCGAGCCAGAACCGCGCTCGCCTCTAAAAATAGCGCGGCTGAGCTATAAATAGCAGCGCCTGGAGCGGCTCCGGAGTGCCCCCGCCAACGCTGCCGCCACTACTGCTGCTGCTGCTGCTGCTGCTGCGGGAGGGGAACGCCCTCGGGAAGGGCCCCGAGGGGAAGGGGAGGCCAGGGAGGATGGATGGATGGATGGATGGATGGATGGATGGATGGATGGATGGATGGATGGATGGATGGATGGATGGATGGATGGATGGATGGATGGATGGATGGATGGATGGGAGGGCGTGGATGGCCGCGGGGCAGCGACCGCTCCTCCCCGGGCGGATACGCGGATGCTGCAGTGCGAGGCCGGGGCCGCGGCACCTCGGCGGACTCCCCTCTCCTTCCCTCCCTCCTTCCCTCCTTCCTTCCCTCCTTCTCTGCCCCTCTTGGCCTGAGGGAGGGCAGCGAGGGGCGTGGACCAGGAGCAGAGCCCTTCCAAGGGGAGCCCAGTGACACCATGGGCACCACGGGGACACAGCGGGCACTCCCCGAACGAGCGGCGGGAATGCCTGCTCGCCGTGAGGCTGACAGAGCACGGGCACAGGCTGCCCGGTGAGCTGTCCTTGCCCCTAGGAGACACTGGAAGCCGCCCGGGCACGGCTCTGGGCCTCCTGCTCTGGGTGCCCTGCCTGAGCAGGGCATGCACCAAAAAACCTCCAGAGGTCCCTTCCCACCTCCAGTGCTCTGTGAAATCCCATAGAGCCTCGCTCAGAAAAAGCAGAATTGAGGATTTTCCTTCACGTAAGGCTTCCAGGACTGTGCTACAATTTTGTAAGAGCTTTCTAGTCTGGTGTGTTGCTGGTGCTTCTGGCTTTGTGGTGAAGGTCTCTCAGGGCAAGCTTTGATTGCAGCCAGCAGGCCTCCAGTGGAGAGCTGCCGGTGCCCTGAGAGAGCGAGCAGCAGGGAATTGCATTTAATACCTCCTCCTTTCACTTCTGACGTTCTTTCTGCAAGGAACAGCAGGGCTCCCCTACTACGCTGTATGATCTTGCTCTGTTAACTAATTTCGCCTTGTAACAGGAATGCTCTTGCTTGCACAGTGAAAATAATAATAAAAAGAAATAAAAATCCCATGGCAGTAAAGCCTGTTAGCTTCACAGTGCTGTAGTTTTAATCAATGTTGTTGTCTCCTACTGAATGCTCTCTTGCTTTCTGATTTAACCTGTACCTTGCACCATTTGAGAAGATAAGAGAGCACATAAGAAAGTTTCCCACACCACTGTAGGTCATTTACTGAGAAGAGC
This sequence comes from Molothrus ater, assembly GCF_012460135.2. Lineage (NCBI taxonomy): Eukaryota > Metazoa > Chordata > Aves > Passeriformes > Icteridae > Molothrus > Molothrus ater. The sequence continues at coordinate 21,199,142 of NC_050480.2, forward strand.
TGATCTCCATGATGAAGCCTGCCAGTGTATTGCTGTAGTAGTTAGTACCACCTTGCAAATGTTCATGCATGTGAAGATACTCAGACCTTCTTCATAGGGATTCATTGTAATCAGATACTTCAGTTGGTTTTGGGATTTTTTTTTTAATTAGCTGATAGCAGAAAGTGCCTTTTTTCAGAAAATAAATTTAGTTGCAAAGGTCCAGTACAGCTGCACATTTTGAAGAGTTTGTTTTCTTAAGTCTTTAGCAGTCAACAAAGCCCCTACAGCCAAGCCCTCATGTTATTTGAAGAAACTACTTGAGTACACAGCATTGGAATACAAGATAGAGGTGTGGCCTCTCTGTTGCTTTAACAAACATGCACATACCTGCCCATATTTCTTCATACCTTCTGCTTGGAAACACTAGTGTGCTTCTAGAGGATCAAATTGTGGCTTTATTGAGGCCAATGTCAACATCATTGTGGACTTTAGTGGGGGCTGGTGTAAGAACCAAATTTACAACTGTGATTAAAAATCACAAGTAAAATGCACTTGTCCATTACAATCATTATATATTTTTAAAGTTCTTTATTGAGCCAGTTGCAAAGGATAAAAATGGGAAACAGGTTTTATGAGGTGTTTTTTCTCCCTACTTTTTTCTCTAAATGAATTATAAAGAAATAAAAATATGCAAAAAAGATGTCCTGATTCTTCTGGACTAGAATAGTATGAAAATATCAAAAAATTGCAACAATATAAAGAAGTCCCAATCTAAATAAATGAAATGGTTATGAAGTGGTAGAGACATGCTTATTCATACATGAAGAGCTGTAGTTGCCCAAAAATGCAGAGTCCAAAGATCTTTTTTAAGAGACACCTAGGAATATACAGGTATAACTAGGCAAATAGAGACTTCAAGATCTGGCTGATGCTGGCAGCCTGATCCATTAGGATAATGAAAAAGTCTTAACTCTTTTAGTTATTTACAACTGTTTGGCCCCATTCTGCATGGGAAGTGAATTCCTACTGAAGGTTTCATCCTGCAAGAGCTGATTAAGTCAAGATCTCACAAACATATGATGATAACTTTACCACCTATAATTCTTCCAAAATTTTGCTGGTCTCAGCCTTTGCTGAGTTTATCATTAATAGCTGATAACATATTTTCCCCTGTCCTCCAATTCCACATTAACTTTGTGACAGTGCATCTTTAGATAATTTGTCTGTAAATCACAGGTTTAATTTTATCTCAGCACATTTAGACACCAGTGGCTGTCTTTAGTTATTTAATTTAAAACTTTGAGTTGTTAATTAGGCCTCATTAGTTGAAGTGTCACAATGTACAGTTCACAGGAGTATTTGGAAAATTTTAAAATGCTGAGTTAGTACTACTTGCCACTTCAGAGGAATTGAAACTCTTTCAAGGCAGCTGCTGAAGTGTTTGCTAGTACAAAAAATGTATTGATAAATACTGAGATCTTGTTTCTCATCCTTTTAATTGTGTTTAAAGATGACACAAACTGATGTATCAACTACTCCATAACAAATTCTAATAGACTTACTGGGAAGAATAATTAATCTCTTCTTGTATTCAGAAGGTAACTTTTGGTGTTAGACGATGTAGTATGAGGACAAGAACAGATTGAGTTATGTATTCACTTGCTGAAGGGGTTTTTTCAGGTACTTCAAAGGCAGTATCCTGGTGGTAGGATGCTGAACTAGATGGACTGCAGTTCTGATACAAAGGAACATTATTTTATTGACATATGTCACAGAAAGCTCAGCTTCTTGAACAGGCAGTGCTCGTACCCTCAGTGCCTTGTACTGGCTCTGCAGTTATCCCCTGAATCGTGCTTCATGCAGCCTGATTTGGGGTTTTTTCCTTGGCATTTAGGAACAGAAGCATCACTGTTCCTGTTATCCTTGTGCTAGAGGCTTTATGACTCGATGGAGCAGAGCTGTTTTATTGGCTTTTGGCCACCAGGAGCTTTTTGCATATTCTGAAGAAATTTCCAGTTCGCTGGAATTGCCGGTGCTTCACCCTCCCGAGTCACTGCTGTGGCCACACTTGTGGCTGATAGTGATTTTGCTTTGTGACACCTGACACTGCTTATGCCTCACCAGCACCAAAGGTGCAGGACTGAGCTTCCTGGCCACACTGCCAAGTGCACAGCAGGCCTCTGATGTGACATAAAGAAAATAAGGAGTTCCCAGTTTTTTCTTTCCCCTCTTCAGCCATCGGTCTGTTATTTCTATCTGGTGCAGCTGCTGCAGGAAGAGGCCGTACTACCTCTGTGAACTGCAGAAACTTGTAGCTCACTGCTGTGAGCCAGCAGGTTTCAAATGGGAAGTGCAGTTCCTTGTGAAGATCTTATGTTCAAGATGGTCACCTTTGACCCACCACATGGCACATCAGGGATGGTTTACAGTTCTGGAGGTTGAAAAATGAAAAATAGAAATAATACTATAATACTAAACAGCATGACGATTTAAAGGGATGAAATTATTTTTCTTGTTGAAATCCTAACAAAATAAATGATAGACTTATTCATGTATTTCATTCATGCAATATTGTAGTTTCAGCAACTGTTCTGAACGCTGGTTTTGTCTTACAATGCTTTATGCCTGAAAAAAAGAGGGAAAATTCAGCAATTTGTCACTGTATAGAACAGAAGTTGGCTTCAAAATTTCTTGCTTTGTCAGGCAGTAACATTCCAATGTCATGTCATGTAGAAAAAGTCAAAGCATGTGCATGAGCAGAGAAAATCCAGTCAAGTAATGGAAAAAAATCTAAAACTCAAGGGAGAAAAGACAGCAATTACCAGCTGCTCTAGTTAAGTATTTCTTTCTGTGCTCCCTTTCAATCTCTTGATTTAATTTCATTTTTAAGGTACATTCTTAATTCTAAATTAATGTAGTTCCCACATGTCCTGCCATACCTTGTCATGTAAACACTAGGATAAAATTAATGGAATAAGTTGTGTGAAAGCCTGTTAATTAACAGTGAATTTGCTCTGTTCTGTGGTAGGTTTTTTTCCTACTAGGCATTATTTCCAGTTTCAGCTTTTATAGGCAGGAAGAGATCAAACAGTAAATAAAGCATACAAGACTACTAGAGTTCGGGTTTCTTCTGCTTGTAGTTCAATGGCCCTGATGCAGCCTGTGGCTTTATATTGGTTAAAACAATCAAGATGAGTTATCAGCCAAGTTATAATGACAGAAGAAACTAAGTCTGAATAGCTTTTTCTCATTTATAACTTACACTGTAAATAATATCATATATGGGAAGGCTGTAAAGTGACAAAAGACTTCAAGAGTGCGGCCCTGCATCTGACTAGAAGTTCATTTGGTCAGATATGTCTCCAGTACTGGCCATAAGTAGATGTCTGGGAAAGGCTAAGAACACGACAAGAACACAATACTTTCTCTTTTTCCTTTCTCAGCCTTTTGGAGAAAAATGGCCTTCAATCTTTGGCTGACCAGTGTGGTGTACACATAAACCTCAGGGTTTTCCAACTGCACCCATCTCATGTTTCAGTGCTTATTTGTACTTAAGTTGTTTCTCATGACTTGCTGGCTGAGCTGGGCTAGGGCTTACATGTGGCAGATCAAGATCATTTTGTGAGGCACATGTCTGCACAGAGTGAGGGACAGCTATTGCACTGGGAAACTTTAAACCTCTGGTTTAACTAGACAAAACAGATTGGAAGGCGAAAAGGCACACATCATGGTCTTTGATTCTTTAAGTTAGGCACTAATTATAAACACATTCCTAAAATCTGACAGATAGTACATTGCTGCACAGTCACGGCAGCAAAACCCTTCATAGCAATTTGAAGCTCAAGGAAATTTCCATTGCCACAGCACTCGATCTTCTTCACAGGGAATAGAGAGAAAACATTTGCTTGCTCTGGGGGAGAGCAGAGCATGCTGATGGAGTAGGCTGCACATCCTTGGCTGGATGCTGCCACAAACCTCCCAGGCAGTAGAGAAAGGGATTCTCCAAGGTCTAGACCATGTCCAAGGTGAGTCTTGGGCATCGGTAGAAGGGATAGACTATATTGCAGTCAATGTTCTCAAGTCAATGTTCTCTCTGCTAAGAAGAAAAACAGATTTTTGGAAAAATGGGGAGATGGGGGTAGATGTGATTTCAGGGCTTGAATTTTCAAAGGAGTCTAAAATAACTGAAGCAAAGTGCCAGCTGCAAGTTCATATCTCTCAGCAGAGACAGCATAAATTTATTTATATCTTGATTTTACCTGCCCAGGAAGGGGCCATTTTTCTTGTTGATAAATGTGAAGTGTTTCACTTATATTGTGCTTATTTTAGAAACCCAAAAAAGTGTTCCTGCCTCTATTAAAATAAGCACTTGACTGTGTTGCACTGAAATCCATGAGCTTCCACAGCATGGCTGTGTACTTGAGAGGTAGCTCAGTTACTTTCTTGGGCAATCATGTAATTTGTGCTTCATCAACTACAGTTTATATATTAATGAATAGGCTCCTTGCTGTCAAGTTCTTTCATTTGGATGCTGTGTAAATTATAACAATTTGCAGATGAGCTCTGGCCCATGAGAAGCCCAATAGGAGTCATTCTTTATCCTGCAGGGTGAGAGTAGAGGCTAATCAGTACTTGAGCAGCCCACAGATGTTTAATTGAGATAAAAGGACTGATACAATTAAAGTGCTCTTTCTATTTATTTCAGAATCTTGAAAGCATTACTAGGAAATTATGTATCTGTCCTGGATGAGAAGAAATAATTGATCTGTATGCAGAAATGACATGCAGGGGTGACAATGTCTGAGCAGTAGAAAAAGAAAGACATCCTCCTAATATACATCGCCATGTTCTGTTTTGCTAATGACAAGAGATAGAAAAGAAAGAGCAGAGTAATAATTTTTCCGCATGCTTTTATGGTTTTCTTATTATTTGTCTCCTGTTCATTTTTTTTCTGCTGTATAGACACCCAAACTGTAGCACCTCCCTCACACATCAAAGAAATTTGATGAAGGACTGCCTTGATCTTTCTTGCTTTCATCTGTCTCTCATTGCTTCTCCATGTTTTCTCTGTAGCTGGGTGGATACCACCCAGTGACAGCAAAGGCATTTGAAAAGGAGTGTCTTTGCTCTGTTGAGGGGCCTTGCAGCTGACAGGCACACTGCTAAAATTGGATCTCATGATCAGTGGGAGGGTGGCCTGGGTTTGAGTTCATCCATATCTTCACAGGGGCTTGCTAGGGTATCACTTATGTAACTGTGACAGTTGCTTAATGTGCCTCCAGCTCTTAACAGTTAATCATGTGGTTTATGATATCAGATAAATAAATACCACAAAATACAAATATCACCCTGTTCATCCCATACAAGTATGATAAGCATTAGTAGAGGCAGTTGAGTGACAGGACTGTTCCACAGGAAGTTCCAAAACTAAGAAAAATAAATGGGGCCTTATTAGAATAAATATTAGAACCCCTCTGCTTGTGCCTTTACATTCTTTTTTCTTTTTTAATTGGTTGAATCTGGAGGGTCTGTCTCAATTCCCAGGTTCCAGAGCTTTCAAATTCTCACATTTTTTAGCAATTTCTACCAGAGTAAGTCCCAAGAAGCCCAGGGGAGGGTCTCTAGGGGCTTCAAGACTCAGAGATTGGGCATAAGCTGAGCTCTCAAAGGTCTCAGGTTTGATGCTGCTCAGCAGGAAGGCCAAGTGTAGTTTTGGGGTTCCTAAGAGAGGATGGTCCAGCTACTTCCACAGAGCTGGTGGGCCTGGAAACAGCAAGTGTTGGACTGGCTGTGGACCCAACAGAGGGGAGACCATGTGGTGTGACTGAGTCCTGGGACCTCTGCTCTCCTGCAGCTGGCAGGATTCCTTGCAGACCATAGTTATGAATTTAGGGAAACCCTGTTCTTTCTCTGCAAAATATTTCTGTTTTGACAAACCAACAAACAATGCCACAAAAAATCCTGTTTTCCTGGTAATCTTTGGATCAGCTTTAAATCCTGCACAAACAATAGTCAGGCTGGGTTTGTTTTAATGTTCTGGATAAAGTTTGTAAATGCTGCTTCCATAGCTGTGCCTGACAAGGGCTCTAGGCTTCTGCAGGTATTGAGACATAGACCCAGAGTAATTCCAGTCCACTGGGAAATTCATGTGGGTTTTAGGGTGATGAAAAATAATGCACGTCTGTTAGTCAGGTCTGAATGCCAAACGAATATCTTAGACATTGTAGCTCTGTAGCTCATCGGGCAATCATGTAATTTGTGCTTCATCAACTGCAGTTTATATATTAATGAATACGCTCCTTGCTGTCAAGTTCTTTCATCTGGATGCTGTGAGATATAGGCTCAGGTGAGAGTATATCCCTGTGGATAAAGGTCCACTCCTTGTTACCCTAACTTTCTCTATCAATAGAAAACCCTGATTTCAAGCATAATTGCCATTGCTTAATACGTATGATCAAATCTGTTTCTGTTTCAGAACTATTCTAAACTTTGCACATTCTCATCAATGGGAATGGCCTCAAATATGCCCAAATTTCTAGCCCACTGTAGTATGTGGAGATGAATCTTAAAATATGACTATTTGAAAGAAGATATTTTGTCAATAGAGAATGATAGCACAGGAGACTAGACTGATGTTTGGAAGCTTCTTAAAAACTGCACTTGTCACGAACTTTTGTACTGAGAGCCAAATTTTTCAACAGACAGAGCCTCAAATCCAGGAGCTGATGCTGCTCAGCAGCTTAATGGAGGAAAGTACAAAGCTTCAGAATCAAATCCCTTGGTTTTGGAGAATGATTCTCTCACAGCAGCAAATGCTTAGCTGTATGTTTGAATTTATTTCATTGTAGATTATTTAATATGTTCAGAAAGAGTTGGTCTTATGTTTTCTGTGAATACCAATAGCAAGGTCATTTCTTATCTGTGCATTGTAATTATTGAAAATGTGGGGGGAAAAAAGCATCTCCTTTTCTTGTAACTTCCATTCAGCACTTTTACTGTCACTTTTTTAGGTGTGCTGTGGTTTATATTCAATAGGTATGATTGCTATAGAATACAAACCAATCGGTAAAGTATTTTAGCATCTATCTGTCTGCTATAAAAAAGACCTGATTTTTTCTCATATGTAATTTTGAGTCTGTGTTTCCTCTTGAAAGAGCTGTGCATGGATGTAAAATAGCAAAGTATAATGCTAACCAATTACACTGATTTATTATAATCCAGTAAAATTAAAGCAGTTTGGCACAAATGAAAGTTACTGCTGCAGTGTTTCTGTAGGGAGACAGATTAAGGTGCTACAGAAATGCAGAAAACACAAAGAAATTTAAGAGACTGTGTTGACAACAAAACAAATCATTAAATAGAAATGAGCCCCTGCTATATCTGGGTCTTGTTCCCTCACCCAATGACTGCAAAGATCAGGGCTTAATTTATAGTAGGGTAAGTAAGTATTGAGTGTGTGGTATAGATTCCCTACTGTGTCTTACACAGATTTAACAGAGGTGGTCATGATGGATTTATATAATTCCTCCATTCTGAAACTATCCCAAAACACAACATTTTCGGTTGCTGTACCTGATTTTAAGCAGAGGTGAGGGAGGATCTTTTCTCTCTCTCAGTCTGCTATTAAATTAAAATTAAAAAAATTTAAATTTAAAAAATTTAAAACTTCACAAAAATTAACACCATCTTTTCAAATGCTGCACGCTACTTCTTTTCATTCTAAGAAAAGGCAGAAATAATAGCATCTGAATAGGTGCTGAGCTATTTTGAAGATAGTGCTAAGGCATGGTTTTACAAAGTCTGTGTGTAAAGCCCACAGCCCCAAGGAACATTGACAAATAACTGTTGTCAAGAGACTGAACCTGTCACATTCAGAAACTCTACCAGACAGTTCCCTTGTTACACTATCAGACATTTTGCTCTGGAAAAGGGTGTTCATCATCTAAGGCCTGATCTTGCAGTTAACTGGAGGATGTTGCCAGTGGCATCACCTTGTCTTCGCTCTGCCTCCGTGTGTGGTGTTGATCATCCCAATGGATCTTCAAAACCTGAACTATCATCTGATCAGTTTTCAAAATACTTCTTGCCAAAACAATTTCCTTTTCTCATGGCTTTCGATTGGGAAACACACCATTCCTTGGAGATTGTAGGGCTCCCTAAGTCAAACATGGCTGCAGCTACAAAATTTATGCGGTGTTTCTTCTCATTAGAATGAAAATTCTGCATATTTCAACAAAGTTAAAAGTAGTTGTCCTGAGGTTTATTCACAGGTCTGATACTCAGAAAATCAAGTTGCATTTCTTTGCCATTAAATCTTTTCATCTCGTTCAAATGAACAAAGCCAGCTTTTTCAGCCTCCACAACAAAGACAATACTTTTTCTTCCCCTTAACTGCTATTTATCTTGTTTGCAAACTTCTGTTATAAACTTATTGGGTCTGTTAATGAGTGCCTGACTGTTTGTACAGAGCCTGGGACTGTGATCTGATTGAGACTTCAGGAAGTCACCAGAGTTCAAACAACAGCAGTAACATTCTACTATGAGTCAACTGCTGAAAATGCTCCTGTAAGGGACTGGTTAATTAAAGGTCTGCCATTACTGTGACTTTGTTCCATCACAACATCTGTTTAGTGCCTGAATCATGGGTTACATGTAGCATGCACTTATTAAATTTAATGTACTTTTGCCAAAGAGTTACAATTTTTGATACATACTTCTTCATTTTATCTGTCCTCACTCAGAGCCATTTCCCACTGATGTTTTTCTGCTTCAAATAATTGTAGAGTCATTGTTGAGCTGAAGTGGTAGGATTGGACACAAGAAGATAAGAATTACTTTGTTCTAAAGTTGGACATGGATAAGACCTCTTTTCAATATAATATCCTTCTGTCTTTCATGCTTTTCAAAGATGTTTGACATTAAAAAAAAAGTCAAAAGAGGTAAAGATTAAGCCAGAGAAAATTTATATTTCAAAATAAAGAATCAAAATTATTCGTAGTAATAGATGAGATGTAGCTAGGCTAATTTGTATTAAATCTTTAGAGAGTATATATGAAGCTATGCTAAGTTCCACTATTTTCCAAAACATTACTAAAAATACTTAAGGAATACAACTAAATAAATAGCATTAAAAACCCAAATATTTTGATGTGTTACCTTGGATTTGAGAGCAGTAACTTCCTTTGCCCATATCCTGTTGTGACTACAGAAGGATGTTTTCAAAAGACAAAAAAAAAACCTGACCTTTTGATGATTTTATTAACTTAGGGACCCATGACAATTAGAAATATGAGCACAGAGGAAAAGTAATTAAGTTTACTCTGCTCCCATTTATTTAATAGCATTTTTATTTTATGTCTAAGGTGGCAGAGAATCTGATAGAAAAAAAAAAAAAGAAAAAGAAAAAGAAAAAAAAAACACTGCTCATAATCTTTCCAGCCTTTGTTTTCTCAGAACACTGCCTAATGCTCTCTGTTACCTGCATCCTTTTATCTTTAAGGCCATTCCAGACAGGTGATTTTGTTAAAAACTAAGCTCCCAGTGTGGGGCCTGAATTTCAGAGCCAGTTGAAAGTGAACTCTCAGAAAGAAACAGCCAGGTTTTCAGGTGTCATCAATAAAGGTCTAAAACCTGACTAAATTCTCTGCCCTTAGATTTTGCTTAAAGGTGTAAACATATGGTTTGTGAACTTGCAGCAATGCCTTTGAAACCAAAAGTCATTCTGAAATATGTATATGAGGACAAAATAAAAGGTTTCATTGTTTAAGAGACAGACACCCCTGGTTCTTCCCCCAAATTACGACGTTGCCTTGAAACCAAAGAAAGAATGGTATTGATTTTTCCAGTTCTGATGACACTTGGTGTGTCCTTTGACATTCAGGATCATCTCTCAGGAGATATTTCCTTTACAACTGTCAGATAAAATCAGGCAAATCCAAGTTCACAATTAAGCAACTTCTGCTGCCAGACAACCCTTTGGAGTATAGAGCTACTGAGCACCAGGTTCCTGTATGCCAGTTGACTTATCTGCTTAAGAAGCATGGAATTTCATGTGTGGGTTTAAAGTGATAAGATTTATCTGGTGGAGAAGATTATGTATGCACATTGCAGTGCTACTGGCTTGCTTCACATTAACAAGGAGTAGGTTTAAGATGAATCAAAATCAGTCTTTAAATTGAAGACAGTCTATTTAAATTAGGGTTAAAATTATTGCTGGAACTTTTACATATAGACAAATAGTTTCACTAAGATGAAAGTAAGTTAAAAATGAAGACTGAAGTTTAGTCTCCATTATCAGACTTGCAAATTAAGGTACCGGCTTTTCCTTGATTGTAGTGGGAGTTAGAAACATCATTGGGTTGAAAACCATACCAGTGGACAGGTAGGGACTGAAATCTTCTGGATTTCCTATGACTCTGTGTCAGTCTGACCTCTGTGTACTTATGTGATTTTGGAAACTGAGACTTGGCCCTTTCAGCTGTTGAATTTTACCTGTTAGCTGTAAAATTTACCCTGTTACTTGTCTGAGATAAATTCATCTGTCAGCAGAGCAAGATTTCTTCATAAACTAGGTGGAATTCTGTGTATGTAGAATTTGTGTTCTTGCAACCCATCCTTAATTCAAAACGAGCGGGGACTTGTTTGCTTTCTTTGCTGTGTTGAGTCTGGCTTTTCTAGGTCTGGCTTCCATGATGTGAGCCTATAATATTTTGTGGAGTATCTGTATAAAATCTTCAATGCTATGCTTTTTTCCCCACTGCTTCCCTTGGGCACATGCAGCACAGTATCAGACTGAGCTGCTCCTTCTTTTGCCTTGAAGATGTTTAGCAGAGATGATCTTTCAGATTGCAAAATATGTGACCTTTGCACAATGCCATGGCTCATTTCTGTGGCCTGTAGAAAATTGCCCTGCTAATGCTGTTGTAACAGAAAGTTTCCTCTCAAAGGATCTGGTCTAAAGGGTCCTGTTAACTGAGAGGGATTAAACCAAACAGAAGAAGTCTGGCAGGGAAAGTAAATTCCAAAGTTCCAGCCTTTCCATACCTGTATCAGTTGCAATGTGGCATTCTGGCCATGAGAGTAATTCCCATAAGGACCTGCAGAAAGATAATCATAATTCTTAATGTTTTCATTAATACATAACCAATACATTTTCCGTCCTTGCCAAGGGTCCCAGATAACCATGGTGCCTACATACTCCTTGATGGGACCTTTCAGAGGACACACGAGTCTCAAAAGTAGCTGTAGGTATTCACATTATTACTTGAAAAGTGACTAAGTGCTCCAGTTTTGGAATAACAGCTTAAATAGTATGACACTATTAAAAATACATATTTATTATTGAAATAATGTAAAGTAGATAAGTCCTTCTAGTATCTGCTCTATTTCTCACTGTCTTAATTTAGACAAACAGCATTCCTGTTCAGGATGTTTGCCCAGCACCTGTGGAAGAGCTGCTGGAAAGCTGTTCTGCCTTAAACTTCCCTTCTCAGAAATGCTGTTCCACTGCACCTCCTCCAAGTCCATATTCCCACTTGTAGGAATTAACAGTTAGCAGTGGTATAAGCTCCTTTCACTATAGCAGGTCTGCAGTTATATTAGTCTTTAAAGAGTAAAATAATTGACATGTTACAGAAAACAGACTTCTACTCCAGTAAGAAGCAAAAAGCAGTGGCTTTGAATCAGCAGTCTGGTGAGAAGCAAAGTCACCTCCTGTGTTTTTCAGAAGCCTATTTTTGGTTTTCGGTGCATGGAAAAGACATGTTTTATCACTGTCATTGTGTATCAGTCGAACTTTAACACTGCTACAACGGGATTTATGGTATGACATTATACCTCTAGACATGATATATTCTCCAGACATGATCTGCAGAGGTAATCTCTTGCAATTCAATCAGTGGAAACTAGGTAAATTAGTCATCACACAAGTACACATTCAGAGCTATAATAAATTGCTAAGAAAGTCATTATAAAGTTGGAAATAAAAAAGAGTCACTGTTGAGAGACTTGTCACTGTTCACTGTTCTTTATTATTCATTCTTGGGTCCTGGTTTCCTGGAGGTCTTTCCTCATATGTAGAAACAAAATATAAATGTATTGGAAGTACAGTAGTCCTCTGAGTTTGGAAAGATTTTCAAAAGCAGGCAACTTTCTGTAGATAGATCTGTGCTCATATATTGAAAATATTGAAACTCTGAAATGCTGAAGACTTGGATCAAGCAATTTGCTGAATGTTGCAGCAAATGAGATCTGTGTAAGGCAGCAGAAAATATAGAACTTGGATTCTGTTCAGAAATGGGCTTAAGAATATTGCCTGTCTTTACAGCACACAAAAGGGCTGTTTCAATTTGACTTGACATGTGTTTGCACCATCAACAGAGCCTCTTAACAGGGCTACTTAAAATTCCCAATAGATTTCAATTTCTCATTTCCTTCAATTTGAAGTTGCTCAAAGAAAACATAAGAAAAAATTGTTTGAAAGTGTAAACTTTCCAGGGAGCTCAAATAAGATGGCCCTCTGTAACGGTGGGAAATACTTAGTTGGACACCCCCTAAGTCTCCCCATTTCATTGTTTTTACCCTTAAAGCCTTTCCTTTAAGAAAGGGAGGTGCTTTTTTTTGTCCTCTCTTCAGAGAGATTGAGACACAAAAACACAGAATAACATGCCAAAGTTCAACAGAAAGTCTCTGGTGAAGAAAGGAATTTGATTTTTTTTTCCTTTCCTTACATAGGAATAACCACAATATTGCTTATTGCACAATGTCAGTAATTTTCTGGACACAGCATAGAGTTAAATTTTATGAAAGACAAAAATTAGATTAAACTACTAGTGCCTTGTATATCTTTAGCATTTCAAATTTGGGGCAGTTATTCATTTTGAGAAGAATGTTCTTTATATAAATGGATTTTCCCTCCCTTTTTAATCTTTGGATATTTTTTAAATTATCACTTCATTCTTCTGCTGTACTTTTTCACTGAATATATTGAAATCAGCTTGTCACTGCCAATCTGGAAAAGATTTGGGGCATTTACCAAAATACTTTTTCCATTCCCTTAGTGACAAGAGCCTCTAGCTGATGTGATTTAGGGTTTTGCCATTCCTTGAACTCAGGAGGGCCACCCCACTTTAAACCAGCTAGGGATGGTGCTGGATGTTACTGAAGAGCTTGTTCCGGTTGTTTATGCCAGCAGGAGGTTACAGCACAGCTGGCAAAATTAATGAAAAAAAATTATTTTTAGAAGTTTTGGAGTGAACAATACAGGTCTCCAGCACATAAGAGCTTTAAAACAGAATAGTACTGATTTTAACTATTTTATTTTTTTGTTATGGCTTTGACACCCATGAATGGTTTCCCTGAATAAAATTGGACATGTAAAGGCTCATGATTAGAAGGTTTTTCAGCTTTGTATTCGTCTGCTTCAGGCATCAGATTCCATTGTGGTGCCTGTTCTATCATGCTCAATTTCATTGAGGTAAGAGGTAAATGAATTTTTCCCAGAATGCTGCATTCTTCACAGCAAACATGGGGTCAGCATTTCTGCTGATGTCTCTGCACCTGCTTGTGTGCTGGTGGAACCACTCTGGCTGTGCCTGTGTGTTCCATGCACCATCAGAATGGGTGGCCCTGGAGCTGAACAGCACCTCTTTTCAGCTGATTATGTTGGGATGTGCTGCTGCTCCTGGACCAGCTGTTGAAACCAAGTCTTCATGTCAATGCCCTTCTGGTAGACTTAGAGTCACTTGCAGGAATACATCAGGGAATAATACTAAGTGAAGCAACAAATCCAGCATAAGATGTCCTGTCCAGCTCTTTCTTATGGTGTTTGTTCAAAAGATGACACCATAAATTGAATTTATTCAAGCTCCTTGGCAGTGAAAAGCAGTTTGTATCACTGGCTCACTTTGGTAGGCAAGAGATAAAAAAAAGCAACACCGCAAGGATGCAGCCAAACTGAGATTAGAAGGATTGATTCCCAGACTCTCAACCCGAGGTCTCCTATTCCTTCAAAACATAATAAAAGCTATGAAACAAAGTTATTAGCTTAAATTGTACATTGGGGACTTGAACATTGAAACAATCATTTATTTTGTTGGCTCAGAAAACCAAATCTGGATAGGGTTGGATGGGCTGTTTATCTCAGTGTAAGGGTCATTCTGGGTCTGTAGATAGAAAGCCAGGCACATTAAGTTTCTGATCTCCAGTATTCTGTTAATTTTTTAATACTATGTGCTGGTAATTTTCCATCCACAAATCCTGTCAGGAATTTAGGGGGTTTTGAGAAAGAAATAATTTTTTCGTTTGGAAGCAGATTGAAAGAAAATGAACTATCTCAGACACACTGACAGGTTAAAAAATACAAGTAAATGCTTATCTGCTTCTTAACTTCTTTTTTTCTGGATTAATAAACTTAGGTCAGATACAGAGACAAATTTTTCTGAATCTGGGAAATCTGGTGAATTGGAGATTCAGAGTGGTGTCATGGTCAGGCTGTGTGTAACACAATTCAGTTCCATGATCTGGTTCCTCTTCTGGCCCTACTTCTGTCCTTGTCTGTATCCAGTCCATTTACCTAACTACAGAGTGCTCAAGTTAGGTCTGGTATCACCAAGAGGAGAGATATCAGTGTGCATTTTTCAGTACTTTGTAATATTATCTAATAACACTATCAGCATTAATAATGGTATTAATGCTCTCTACTGATATTTAATATTCTCTAGTATTAAGTCTTTCAGAAGGCAAATGCTTTTTATTTTATCAGATATTAAACAATGAGATTCTCTGTTATTCTCCAGAGTTCAACAATATCAAAGGCTCATGCACTACTTATTGCAAGCCATAATTCTCAGGTATGCAAAACCATGAAAACTGGGAATAATCTGCCACTTGTTCATGTGTTACATTCTGTGCTATTCTTACTTTTTGACACAAAAGAATGAATACTGACTTGATGTTGTTGCAAGCAGGAGAGGATAAATATTACAGTATTTTCAGAAATATTATTACCTGAGACATTGCTTGTTCTGCTGAATAAACTTAGATTTTTTTTCCTCTAGCAGCTTTTTCTCCTGGACCTTCCTGCAAGCTCTCCAATCAGTACATCATTCAAGACCACATGGCTGCTCATTTCAAGAAATTGATGTCTGCCAAAGGTGTGCATAGTCTTTAATTACAACAATATCTATGTAGGTAAAAGGTGAAATCAGAGTCAAGGGTATGTTGGTTGCCCCTATTTTTGGCTGGCTGCTGAATTTCTTTCCCTTTCTTTCCTCCCTCTCTCTGTCACTAACTCAACAGGAGTAGGAGGATTTAAAAGTGAGGCATAAAATGATGTGCCCTAAGAGATATGTAGAACACTCAGTTGGAACTGTAACCTTGTCTTGGGAGAAGCTTGGGAGAATTCTGACTGTTGAAAGATGAAACCACTGAAGAGTAACAGCGGAATTGCAGTTTTTGATGTTTAGAAAGTTACAGTATCAGTCCTAGGTAACCTAGAGGGAAGTTCCACTAATCACATGTAGTCATGTTCCTGAGGGCTCTTCAAATGCTCTCCCTACTGCAAATAGCCACAAATGACTAGAAAGAAAATTCAGAATTAAAAAAAAATGTCCTCTGTGAATTGTCTGGAGCTGTGTAAACATCCAGGTGCTTCAGGTGCAGATGAAACAGGTGGAGTTCAATGGCCACAGCTGTAATTAGGTTCCTCCAAGACTTCCAGCCCCACTGATCTCATGCAGTGAGCTTTATAATAACACAAAACTGTTGAACAATGAACAATAGATGAGATTGCTGCTGTGTTTTTGTTTTGTTGTTTGGGTTTTTTTTTGCCAATAAACCAATCAATCCTTTTGTAAATTTGCAGTGCGAAAAGCTTTATCTTAAACAAGCACAGTGCATCTTTTCATTATGGTGTTGGAATCACTCTTTGAAAGTTTCATGACCTCCACCATGCGGTCATGGGGTGGTCATGGGGTTCATGACCACCCCACTCATATTAGGAAGTGGAGGCCGGATTGCTGCTGTGTGCTTTTGTACACTTTCAGTTTTTCATGGCTAATGGCACAGAAACAGTGAACTCTAGGAGCTGTAGAATTCACATCCTAGAGCTTTACTTATAAATATACAGAAGCATCAGGACTAATTAAGAGCAGCAAACACTGCCATATATAATTCAAATTTTATTCTCAACTGGTGAAGTCTAAATGAGGGAGCAAAGGTCAAAAAAAAGGAAAGTAACAGAGGTGTTTTGCAGTCTTTTTGTCAATTACATTCTTATAGCTCAGAAGAAACTACACAAAAGATATTCTTAGTATAAAAGGAGCCAAATGCTTTGTTCTCAAGCAGGTTTCAATCCTTTTTCAAATGTCAGTCCTGCTCTTCTGCAGGAAAATTCAGTCAATCTGGAGAAAGCTTCTCACAGTAGGTGCTAATCAAAATTTCCAGTGGCTAGAATTTCTAATTCCTAGGTGTTTCACGATCTGAATTTACAGTTCTCAAAAGTCAGATTTGTAACCTTTAATCTTAAAACACTTATTTTTCTTATTATAGTCCTTCATGAATCACACAGGTTTTCCTTGTAGAGCTAACTTTTGCATACATATCAGAAACTGCAATATTGCAAGGATATCAAGGTTCCTTCTGTACATACCTGATGCTGTGAAATGCTGATTTGCCACCTGCTCTGTACAGCTTTACAAGAGATTATAGAATTTTGTGCCTCTGAAAAATCTGATCAGGGTATAAAGGCCTTCTCCAGTATCCTTCCAAATACTCTCCAGTCTTTTTGAAATGCATCTGCTTTTTAAACTATAACTTGTTTGGCCTCACTCCAGACAGTGGCCAGCCCCACATGTCCAAAACTTCTGAGCACTCATACAATCTACAATTTGCTTTGACATTTGGCAGTAATCACAAAAGTAAAAGATGGAAATTAAGCCAGTGTCCTTCAAATGCAACTGGAATACTGAGCTTCTAGGAGATTGCTTTTCCCTCTACAGTCAAAAATACTATTTCCTCAGGTACCTCAGTTATGTCCAGGGATATGCAATCTGACATAGAGCTCCATTACCATCCTTAACATCTCCTGTATGGACACAGGACTTAATGAAGGCTGAGGAATTCTCGACTCCTCGAAGCTAAGTCCATTTAATCTTTTACAATGAAAATCAAATTACCACATGACAGAAAATGTGGTGGGCAAATTGTCTGTAATTGTGCAATGAAATAGCTCCTTTTGCTAGGAAGACTGGTGACCTTGAGCCTCAGGACATCTCGAATCACATCTTGGAGCATCAGTTGGCAGTTTCCCCTCTCTGATAGCAGCTGCATACTCGTCCATGAAACATAAACTTTCTGGGTAGCAGTAAATGCCAATACAAAATTAATACTGTTTTTCTTAAATTGTAAATTAAAAGGAAGGTTAATAAATGTAGCCATACTGGCTCTAATTTCTATACCTAAGTAGACATGGGTGAAGGCCACAAAAATCAGATCCAGATTTGATACTGAACCAGTGACAGCACTGATGAGGTACTTATCTTATGCTTTTATGCAGATAGAGACACGGGATCAAATCCCCAAATAGTATCATTGCAGCTGTACTTGGTCTAACTCAACTAATTTCACAGCATTTAATCTATGCCAGAGTTTGAGAAGTGACCAAGGACAAAGATAATAGAAAAAAATTATGTTCACCAGTAGGGAAAAATTTGGATTTGGTGGTCATTAGATCTGCATTATTTATTAATAATGCTAATATTATGCAGTCTGGTACTATATTCCCATAGGGAATTCAAAACATTATCAGTTTCATCTCTACCCATTTTGCTATGATTATTTGGGATGTCAGTGTTTCATTGGACTGAACCTACTTTTTGTTAACACAGCTGCTGTTGATTCATCTGCACCAAACACTTTGCATACCAGTGTTAAATGTGAGTAGTTTTATTTCGGTTTGTTTAGAAAATAGGTCTGCCTCCATTTGTTTGGTTTGGAAACACTTGTCTTCTTTTATGATAAAGGTGATCTTAAAAGGCATATATGTGCCAAAAATATGCATCCTCAGGGTTAAGACAATAGTATCTGGTATCTAATCTAGTATCTGACTTAATTGTATCCAGCACTTGGTTCCTGTTTGCACAGGTACAAGCTAACCTGCAGAGTGTGGCACTTGCTGAAACACCTACGGCTAGCAGGGCTGTTGGAGTAATAAATTGCTGTAGTTTTCCAGCCCAAATTCAGGCCGCTAGCCCTTTGAATTCCTTGCTATTCCACGCTGCTTTTTGCATTCCCCTAGCTGCTCCGTGTGTCTGTGGACATCGGGCACATGACCGCCGAAACAAATTTGGAGGAATAAATGGGGGTTTGGTAAGGGAACGTCGCACTGCACCTTAACGCCACCTCTTGGCTGAAGCCTGCAGGTCCCAGTGTCAAGGCAGAGTCTCTCCTGCCCTTCCCTTTTTGATAGAAAGGAAGATGGATGAAAAGGAACCCGTTCATACATTTCCCTTCACTTTGGAATGGGTTTCGTTTCCATCATTGACCCGGTTGTGATGCATATTCTTCTTATCTCTATTCTATCTTCTCTTTCTCTGATAGTTACATACAAGGCAGGACACACACTTCCTACACAGACACCTCCTGTTTTAAAATGAAATTCAAAAAGCTGGGAAAATGGAAGCTCCAGTTTTACCAGAGTGCATGCCTAGTGGGAGCCATGCATCCGAGACCTGCTCTGAGCAGGGCATAACTCACTCAGAAGCAAAGATAGCTCGGAGGCAATGGGGAGATGCAGTTGTCCCAAGATACACACAAGCCAAGAAGGCAAACATAACCATTGCCCACAAAGAGTCAGAAAAATGTATCATATGAAATCCTCATTAGACAAGAGCCAGAGAACAAGTTCAAGATCATAACACATTACAATCAAAACTTCCTTAACTTTGTTTTTTAGCTCCTCATGCTCAGCAATGTTTTCCTTTTTTTTTCAGAGCTGTCTTTTATACAATAATTTTAAGATTATTATTTTATATTAATCACTTTAATAGTGATTAAAGAGTGCTCTAATAATAAAAAGAAATGCCATGGAAAGTTTTCTGACAACATTAGGTTGACAGAGAAGTGATCCTGACATAGAAGTGTGTGAGTACAATCTCACCTCCTTGAGAATATCAAGAGGACATAGAGTTTGTTCAGCTGGGTTTGCCACAATAACAAGTTTTCCTAGACGGTGTATCACAGGGAAACATTATCTGGGTTTCTTAAAATGCTTTCTTAGGAAGGTACTCATCTTACAGAGCTAAGCAGAATCAAACTGGTTTGTGCAGTTTTTGTTAATTTAGAAGCCCACACTAGGTACAAGGTGCCTGATGGTCATAGGAGCCACAACATGGTACTCCCAGTCAGCAAAACTGAGGACCCAATATTATTTTTGTCAGTAGCCCACTGGGGAAATGCAAATCACCTGTGTTGTTTAATATTTATCTTCACTAAAAGATACTATATATGAGCTAAGTCCTTTTTCTGACAGGTTAGCTGCAGAAATGTCTGCCTCACCAAAAAAAATTTATCCCTCAAGGAATAAAACTCAAAATTTAGAAGTCACAATGAAAATGTGCATCAGAACTTCTGTGTTCTGAAGCATTAAGTAGGGCAGTGGCACAGTGGAGGTACAGTTGCTGCTTTTGGGGTTGATGTGCAAATCATTACTTTATGGCTACAAAAATAGGTTTCTGTTTATTATTTGCATAATCAAATATCATATGCATAAACAAAATAAATTAAGTCTATTTTGCAGCCTACTAGAATAATGGAAGGACAAAATTAATTTTCTGCTTAGTACAAGATTACAGCTTTTTTTTCTTTTCATGTATGATTTTCTCCCACAACCATCTCCCACTATTACTTTTGCTAGTTACTAAATGTGGAGTGCTTTTAAAACCTTGACATTTATTAGAACTTTGACAAGTACACATTCTGAAGCCATATATTTTTTTATCTGTTCTCAGTCCATACACTCAGATATAACCTCATTTTCCAAATGTGTGAACTGGAACTGTGTTGGATTTTTCCAAATGTGTTGATCTGTGTTGGATACCACACGTTTCAGTGATAGGCTGAAAAGAAAAATCAGGTCACTTGGTAGTGATGGAGACATAGAAAAATCTGTAAAACTAAAGAGAAAGACAGAAACAGCTACAAAGATTAGTTCTGAGAAGCCAGAAGAAAATACAGAGTGCAACACTTCGTTTCATCTTTGAGAATAAATGCACAGCAGATAAAACACTGTACAGAATTTGCTAATATTTCCTATAAATAAACTTCACCATTTCACAAGGCATCTGTAGTGTTGCACTGTGGATTCAGAACTGTACAAAGTGGGAGATGCGCAGTGGATAGGACTTTTTTCCTGAATGTGTTCAGGCATATTTTGGATTTTCAGTTCTAAGCTTTAGAAGGACACTGTTTTAAATTTTTTGTTTCATTGGGCTTTCTGCACTTCTAGATTTCATTAAGCTAATAATGTTGCAGTGGGTAAGAGTGCCATTGAATTAGCTGGTTTTTTTCACATAAAAAATTCTTCTAATGACCTTTAAGTATGGTGTGTAAAGAATAGCAAGTGCCAACTTTCATCAATTTCTGAGAATAGAATAGAATAGAATAGAATAGAATAGAATAGAATAGAATAGAATAGAATAGAATAGAATAGAATAGAATAGAATAGAATAGAATAGAATGTTCAGCTGGAAGGGACCTACAATGATAATCCAGTCCAACTGCCTGACCAATGCAGGGCTGACCAAATATTAAAACCTGTTAATAAGAGATTATTCAAATGCCTCTTAAACACTGATGAGCTTGGGGCATCAAACACCTCTCTAGGAAGTCTGTTCCAGTGTTTGACCACCCTCTTGAGAAAGAAATGCTTCTTGATGTCCAGTCTGAACCTCCTCTGGCAAAGCTTTGAACCATTCCCACAATTTGTATCACTGGATGAAATAATAGTGAAATAATGGTGAAATAATAGTTGTGTCTCTTTAATGTTAAATTAACATTCAAAATGCTCTTGAAATTGCACAAACTTATGACAAAAGGTAGGGAGAAACAGTTAAGTTTCCTGAGTAGTCACTTCTCTCCAACACAGAGCTGGCTTTGTTGTAGCTGTAAAATTGCATTCATCCAATGTTCTTATGCTAAAAATCACGGGCCATTTTCAGCTTCCCTTAAAGAATGGAGAAACGTGTCTGTCCCATGCCTTAAGAATAGGTATATTAGCTGGAGATGCAGCAGTGATCAGGGATATGAGAGATACAGTTCATCATCACAAGTGGTGATAAAATTATACAGAGGTGTTTTAAGAGTCATGAGAACAGCATGATTTATGAAAGTACTGTGAAAACAGGAATTCCTTGGCCATTCCAAGTGTCTGTGTAGGAGGATGTTTACATTTCTTACTCTCAGCAGAAGGCTAACTTCCTAGAAAGAACATCTAATGAGTATGGAAAGAGGATAAGGTGTGCTGCTGAAGGCACCAGCAACAAGGTTTCAGAAGAGTGTCTCAGGGATCGAAAAGAAGAATTCATGTTCCAATGGAAATGTGAAAGTTCTGGGGCAAAAAAAATGTTATGAGGCATTGTTTCTATCTGAAAAAAGGAGAAAGGTCAGTGTAATTTTGTTTGAAACCAGTGCTTTATTTATTTATACAGCTCTGAGCCTGAGACTTAAACTTAGCTGTGGCATCCAGAACATCCTTTAAATTTTTCAGTTATTAGGGATTAATAATTAACAATTAATATTAACTAGTTGAATAACATTTTTTGGACCTTGAAAGCGTAATACAGCTCTAGAAATCTCTTCTAACCATCATTTCCATGTTACAATGATGTTCTGCCCCAGATTCAGAGAGTCCAAGTTTGAGTCAGAACTCCTGAGGCTGATCAGCTCAGTAAGGGGAGCTGAAACCTTGGCTGATGTACATATGATGCTGTCCCAGATGAACTAGGAAAAACAAAAAAATAGGAAAAAACACTCATGAAAGATTAATCAAAGCAGCCCTAAACAGGAGATCCATAAAGGTAACCCACACCTCATACAGGAGAATGAGCCACCCAAATTAAATTAGTTAATCCTGCAGTTCTGAAAATCTCTTACTAAAGCTCAGCCCTTTGACTCAGACAGGGAAGTGCAGTGGTCTAAGGCACCTTATCCTAATTCTCTTCCTATTCTCCCACTCCAGGAATGAGAGTATGTCCACCAAGGGCTGCTCTCATGTATTTTTTTAATCCTAGATTTGTAGAATCTGCTCTGCTTCCATTAGGAGAGTACTGGGTATCAGTCCAGCAAAGAACACACACGAGCATGGAGAAGGTGTGCTTGGAAGTGGTCATGTCACTCCACCAAGCTAAAGAATCTCCTGAAGGAAGACCCAAGATAAATCTGCCTCTCTGAGCACACTTTCAGGTGTCCACAACCTTGGTCTTAAGACAAAGACATTCCTTCTCCTCTCTGTTGAGCTACAGTTTGATTACCAAGTCAAGGTCAAGTATCAATGATGGCAAGATGAGCTTTTCAGACCAATGTATGTTTTACGCAATTCCCTGGACTATTAAGAGTACAGGATGTACATTTACCCAAAAGGAATTACAAGTAATATTTTATGTAAGTACATGAAGCCATGTGACTGTTTCTTGTTCACCTTTTGGGAAGTGTTGATCATATAATTGCTTCATATGCTGTGAGTCATTTTTATAAATATGAAACCCAAACAGACACAAAAAAAATGTGTACAGAAACATATGCTTTAGTAATTGGAAAAAGGAATAATAGCTTTCTTTAGGAGGAATTTTCTTTTTCCCTGTACCAGCAGAGCATTTAAGTGGTTAGATGTGGCACATACTGGTCTTTTTATAATCTGTGTTTTTCCCTTTATAATTCTCTGCATGAGACAGACATTAGTCAAAATAACAATTTCCATTCAGGTTTTAGCCAGTTGAAAATGAAGTTGCTTTGTGATTTTCAAGCCCATAACAACCGTGCAAAAGAACAAGCTGTTTCTCCTAATGGTTCAAAGCATACAAAATTCTGGAATTTTCTCCACAGTTTCTATTAACAGAGTATACAGTTAACTATATAAACATAATTTTATCCTTACAGATGAGGAAGCTCAATTGTCATTAATCTTGGGCAATTGAACAAATCATTTGGTAACCAGTGAAAATTAATGTTTATATAGGCAAACATCAATTTTCTATCATTGCAGGTTTATGGAATGCTAGTGAGCTTGTTTTTAATAAAAAATGTTGTAGTCTGTAAAAAAATAAATACATACCACCCTCACAAGAGAGCTGCAATGAAGGGATTATCAAGTGTATGACTACTGTTGTCATTCTGCTGCTATCAATGATTAAACAACTTGTCTAGTTCATAAATTCTCCTTGTCACACTGCAAATCCTGCACTATGCAGGCAACTCCATTTGGGATCTGAGTTCCCTCACAGTACCACTGCACAATCCAAGATCATCTTCTGGGAGTATCTACCCAAAATGATGCACCAGCTGGAGCAGAGTAGATGAGTGTTATCATCCTCATTTACAGGGAACAAATTAAGACACCAGAGATTAATTAACATACCTGTGATCACTCAGGAGCTGGGAATTAAGGGATAGTTTTCTAAGTCCTACTATAGTGTTTTAATCACCAAGCCCTCCTTCCCATCAATTTCAGCGTCTGTGCTGTTGAAAGGGGTGCTTTTTAAAAAGGGAGGAAGATTGTAGTGGGAGCTATTGGAGGATGTAGAGAACAGGAGTCTTGTCACAGCCATAGTGCACTGACTTTGCCTTTTACTGCCAAAGGAGAAAGTTCATTACTTTTTGCCTTCCTCCTGGGGAAATTCCTGTTAATGTCAACATGAGCACTCACAGTATTAAAAGGTGCAAAATTTGGCACATGCTTAGAAAACAACATGGCAAAGAACAACGGGCAGTGTCACTTAGAACTGTTTTTTTTGCTTTATCTGGTGTTCAGAGATGCTTTTCAGGTGTTCCTCCCCTTTAAAATTGTTGGTATCTACTCACCTGATAGCATTGCAGCATTTAAATATTGGTCAAAACAAATTATGCTGAACCAAACCTTGGGGCTTAAAAAACACCCATGTCCTGTAGCTTAATGTACCAACATAGGCTTTTTGTAAGGACAGCTAGCATAGAAAAAAGCCTCTGAAATCAAATCGAAGTATTTGAGCCTCACTTACCACTGGTTTCTGTGGAAGAAATGGTCTTCTTTGCACTGAAATGCCAAAATAAATAGTTCCCCCACCAGACAAACTGTTAGCAGTGCAGACCACAGCACCTGGCCCATAGATGTAAACTTCATGAGTTACTCTCCTTGTATTCCTGTGTATTGCACTAGCCAAAATCTAATATTATATCAATTATAAATAGCAGCAAAAATTGAGAAAAAATGAGGCTTTGGAGAAGTTGATAAGTGATCTGTGATGACTGATACATATCTCTGAGTTTCACAAATACAGCAAGAATAAACTGTTGGGGTTATATCACCTATTTTTCCCTAAGTCTTCTCTGCATTCATTGCTATTTCTGAGAGTTGTGGGGAAAGGGTTCAGGTGTCCAAACCTTGTTTATTTACATCCCACTTCTCATTAAAGTGTTCCAAAGGCTAACTTACCTTGCAATGAAGAACACATACCTCCCCTTTAGGATGCATTTGCACTGTTTCATTTCTGTTCTGTTTATAGGTAATCCTAAGCAGGAATAAAGTTACTTCTTAATCATCCTTTTGCACAAATAAATACATTCAGCTCCTTAAATCTGACTCTTTGGAGAGTGTTTTCCAGAGTTCGTTGTACTTATTGATCTTTTCTGTATCCTTCCCAATTTGTAAATGCTTCTTGAGTGGTAAGGTTTTAAAGTACGATGTGTAATTCTAGCAACAACTGTTGAGGAAGAAGTAAAGGCTTCCTGTACTTACACATGAGGTTTCCTCTCCTTATGGGCAGTGGTATTACACTGATTTTGGCTCCACTGTTGCTGTGGGAAATTACAGGTAGCTGTTTGTCTAGAAGAAAGTATGAATGTTTTTTTCAGTGACAGTGATTCCCAGGTAAGACTCTCCTTCTTTAGGTAAGAGCCTGCCTTTTCACAGTGGGGATGTTCCATTATCCATGCTGAAAAGTATGCTGCTACATCTGAGCAAGGCACATCACTTTGTTACAGTAAACCACTCCTTTATTATTCATGAGTTCCCAAACTGTAATTATTCAAGCTTTATGAAAAATTATTTTATGTTTTCTTTCAGATAAATGAAAGAAATAATTTAATATTACAATATCAAAAGTGATATTTGCTTTAGAAACACCTGCTAATTACATTTTCAGATCTCCCAATTCACCATTTTGGAAACACCTGTAATTTTGTTCTAATTTCTGAGTCAAAATGCCATGCTGAACATACAGAACACAGCCGGGAGCTTACAGAAGTCTTTTAAACAAACACCTTTATCTCATGCAACCACAATCAAAATCTCTTTTTTACTTATCTAGCTAGCATGGTTCTGTGTTTAACCTTTTTGGCTGGTGCTGCTCACGTTACTTACTTCAAATGAGTCTTGTAACAGCCTTTCAGTTGCTATGCTCAGGACTGATACTAGCCTGGAGTTCATTTACCACTCTTGCTTTTCTCTTTTCCCCACAGTCCTTTGAAATTTCCTTGTTTTTTCAAAAGTCATTAGGAATTAAACACCAGCCAACTGTTCTAAAACTCTTGGTAGGAATTAAACAAGAACTCCCACTCTGAGTCAAGAATGAAGGCATGAGCCAAGGTGTGGATTCTATTTCTAACTATAATCACTGAGTTTTGTAACATCTGATAAACAACTTCAGGGAAGCCTCTTCTGGTTTTATATCCCATGCTCATACTTGGGCCATAATGTTCTGCCTTAGACCCAAAAGTAACCTTCTATTTTAAGAGGCAGCTGTGCATGCAATCTAAGGTGTTTAACAACCCTTCTTCCTATGTAAGATAGTAAGTATCTTCCTATGTAAGATAAGCAGACCTAAAAGGCACTGGATTTAAAAAAAAAACGAAATCCACTCAGATTTCTTTTATTTCCTTCAGATCAGCCAATATTATCAGCTAAGCTTCTTCTACTATATCAGGTAACTTAGTGCCCACTCATTTCATACACAGGACTTCCACACAGCAGCAAAGGAAAGACAAGGTGTTTTATCAAATGGGAAGCAACAAGAACTGCCAGGAAAACAGAGTGGGAGCTAGAGCATCTGATCTTCCTGTGGTTTACAGGGACCAGATTACAAACAAATCCCTTTCATTTTCTCTGTTTTTGTCACATTGACAAGTATAGATACCAGTACAAGTACCAGTGAAATTGTTCTTCAGCACTGATAAATTAATGCCTGCCACAGTAGGCAGGACAATAAATTAACAAGCAAATGAGCTTAAGAGAAAGGCTGTTGAATACATTTGCCTAAATAACTCCTGCACTGGCCACACTACATGATTCTATTCCCTGGGAAGCAGTTCAGGCAGTTCTTAAACTCTTCAGGTAAGACATGAAATCAGAAGGCAAGGGAAGGCTTATTTTTGCTTTTTAAAAGAAAAAGAAAGAAACCCCAAGCATCACGCAAAGTTTGCATGCTATTTTCTATTTTGTTCTTGGTCATTGCTGTTTTTAAAAAGCATTTGGAGAAAGGCATAATGGGCAGGTGGTTGTTTTCTCCTACAGAGAAACTGGAGAGCAGGGCTGGAAAGTGTTTAGGCAAGTAAATCCCTTGGCAGTCATGTCAGCAAACCAGGATCTGCTGCAGGACCCCTCAGTCAGCCTCCCTTGCCTGTGGCACATACGAAATCCAGCACATGAAACTATCAGGAAAGGGGAGGGAGAGTTGTTATGAGTCTTTCTGCCCAGGAGCTTTTGCTAATTCCTCAAAGCATAAAACTATAATGCACTGTAATAGGATGTATTTGAATAGGCTTGCTGCCATGTGGCATGTTTATAACCCATATTTATAGTCAAAATATCAGTGAAACACTAGAAAAAAGCTGTTTAAAACCTGTGGCTCTTTGACCTGGAGCATTTTATTTTCTTGCCCTTGGCAAAGCTTGCTGAAGGCTCAGTTGTCCTGCCTCTCCTGTGCCCAGACAGAAGGGAGGAGTGGCACGGATGTCACTTTTTCCTGAGGCCTCCCAAGCCATTGGCACAGGCCTGAAAGAAACCTGGTACCCTGGCTGGTGGCACTGTTGCACAGACACCACACAAGCTGCCTTGCCTGCTATTTTTCACGACTGCAGAATGCAAAGTCTTTAATCAGAATGGGGGGGTTCCTCTGATTGAGCCCATGAAAACCGAGATAAATGAGGATGGTGTTAATCTCTGCCTGAGCGCGAGTGAGCAAGTACATTTTGTTATTTGTTCCAGTGAGTTGTACAATCCTGCTTCCCAGTCATCCAAATAGGATTTAGCATTGTCAACATGTTTTTCTTAATAGGATGATGCTATGAATTCATGTCTATGCAAGACTGGAAAGCCAGATTACATGTCACAGGAGACTATATATCGGTTTTAGCTGTCAGTGAAATCTGTTTTTTTCAATGAAAAGGACACAGCTTTGAGGCCATCTTAGACTGTGGGAGGGTGTGCCCCATATAAGACCCCTCACAAACTTTGGAGCAACCACCCATTTAGAGAAGTATATAAGCATATGTTGTCTTTTGTTTTGTTTTTAAATAAAATTCAGCTGTTTCTTTTCCAAAATAAATAGTACTGTAAGGCTAACACCCAGTAACCCTCCTATTAATTCAGAAATTTGCAATACTAAATAAAGGTTGGTGCATCTCCCCCTTCAAAAAAACCCATGTTTAGTAAAAGCTGCTTTGCCAGGTTTCAGGTGTTATTCGGTGACATTATTAGTGGGACGGCCTGCAATTACACCCCTTCAGAGGAGGAGCTGTTGATTTTCATTGGCAAAAAAATTGAAACATATTATGAGGACAAGTTTAGTCTCTTGCCACAGTAGCAATGTTGGGGGACCCTGGGTTGATCATGAACCAGTTGTGAATTTTGACAGGAATAAGTCATTATTAATCAAAGCATCATCTCACTACAGAAGCCACATTTCACCAGCCCTCCTGAAGCCTTTCCAGCTCTCTAGAATTATACCTTCAAGTAGCCTCTGCAGCTGCACCCTCAGGGGAGGGAGAAGAACACATTTCTTTGCTGGCCTGCCTGGCAGTATTGGCTTGTGCTACCATGTGCCAGAGCTCCATAGGATGAGGAAATTCTTACAGAGCTGCATCTTCAACTCAGAAAGTCATATGTAGCTCACAGGACCTCAGTGAACCCCACTTAATCAATATTTCAGCTAGAACTAGAGGGGGGGGAGGGTATTTTTTAAACATACCTCTACGAAAAGAAATGTGTTGTTGCCCATCAACATATACTTTCTCTCAGAGCTGTGCATGGAAGGAATACAGCAGGTAAAAACAGTTGAAAATTTTGGTCATTCCTGTTTGCATTCTTAAAAGTAAGGTTCTGAGAAAGGATGGTGAATTGTGAGAAGCTTTGCAGTATACACAGAGCCCTGTGCGCTTCTATAGTCTTGGGTAATTGATATCTGCTTCCAGCCCCTGTATTTTGTTCTTATTATTTTATAATACTCAATATATAATATATTACATATTAAATTCTATAATATGCTATATAGTAATAATGATAAAAAGAATAAGTGTTCTTATTTCTACACCCACTAGCATATTTTCAGGAAGATCAGAAGGTTGTGAAATCATCTAATGGTTTGGGTTGACAGGGATCTTAGAGATCATCTGGTTCCAATTCCCCTGCCATTGCCAGGGACACCCTGCATTAGATCAGGTTGCACAGAGGCCCACACAACCTGGCCTTGGACACTTCAGGTGTGGGTCATCCACAGCTTCTGTGCCTGTGACAAAGGGCTGAGTCTGTTTCTGTTCATTTTGTGTGTGAGGGACTAACAAGAGAGTAACCCTACTCTTCTCAGGCTGAGTTTGACCAGTGCAGAATGAGGACTTTGTTGGGATTGCTGCCTGCACAGACCACAGTGGCAGCCTGACTTTGGTAACTCAACTCTTAGTACATAGACTCGAATCCTTACTCAAATGTCTCAGCTCTTCTGTTTTGACCTGTCTCAGCTTCTGTCTAAGATAGGGGAAAGGATGCACAGGGTGGGAACAAAATGTTACCATGCTCTCTTATCCCTCCAGTAGCTCATTACTGACTTTGTGAGGGATGTAAAGGAGTCCTGGCTCACACTGATTTCAAATTCAGATGCATGCTGAGCATAGAAGCAGCAAGAGCCAACTGTAAAAGGTAAAATGATTGCCTTCTCTGATTGCTGCATGGAGGAGGAGACAGAATAGTCTTTAGTGGCCAAAAATAATAATGAAGAGCAATACTCTATGACCTGATCATTGACTTAACAGGAACAGACTGTATTTTCATATTTACATGTACAGACAAGGACCAGCAGAAAAGAGACAGACTAATTCAAACCCTTGATAAATACAAGAAGGATCTTGTATGTGGTCTTCCTGCCTCACCAGTCAAGTGCAGAAGTATTTCTCCAAACCAGCAGAAGACAGCGTAAGACCTGTCACAGAGGTGGTGTTGAGCCATATGAAAAAGCCCATTTTACCCTTAGTTAGCTGTGCTCTGTGGTGTGGGGAGTGCCTGTAGCACAGCAGTTATGGGCAGGTTTGTTCAGTGTGGCTTTTTATAGTCTAGTCAAGCAGAGATAATATTTGACTCTCAGTTTTGCCACCTGGCACCTGTCCTCCCACTGTATTGTTTCTGTCCCTACATGGCCTACAGTGACAGGTATCCATGTCATGGCTGTGTGTATGTGACTAAAATGTGTTCAAGAAAACAGTGTTTTCAAGAGAATTATTTATGTTGTTTTACAGTATTCCCTGAATTTTGGAACACTGCTTATTGGTAAAACCAAGACCCTAACTAATTAATTCTATTTCTGTATATTCTCCCAGAGACCAGAAACTGGACAGTCCCATATTAATGTGTGTAAACTTGTTCTTCACCAAACTCTGCCAATGGACCTCATCTCAACAAATTCTTGCACAACATTTCATCTACCATAGCCCAGTGTCTCTCTCAGGCAGAAATTCCTCAGCAGACTATATTTAGGTTGTAAGACTTTCTATAGTTTGAGAATCATAGTGGGTTTAGCATTAGATTTCCGATGATATTGTTTACAAACATCATCCAGTTCAAACATGCATTATTTTGTTTTGTAAAATCTTTCTCCTAGTGAGATGAATAGCAATAGATCACAATTTCACCTGGGGTATTTGTGAGGAAAGCAGTGGCTCTGTTTGACTTCAAACTCATGAGATGATGCCGTGCTCACACCTGCACAGGCACACAAGAAGAGAGAACAGAAGATACCATTGAAGGAGGACTGTGAGACTGCCATTGAGTCATCAACTCCATAGGCAATAATACACAATCCCCAAGGAAGAAAAAATCTCCTGTTCTCCTTCTGTCAGCCCTGGCAAGGAAAATGAGATTTCTGTAATTTCCCAAGACCACTTGTTATTAGAAACCTCAGCTTAGTAAAGAGAAGGAAGGGAAAGGAAACTAGATAAAGGACTGGTTAATTAGCTCAAGCACAGTGGCAGGATGGCTTTACTGACTAACCACCAACTGTGGTTCCCAGAACTGATCAAGTCAGTTCTTAAAACCAATAGAGCCAGTTTGAAAACAGGTTCTTAAAATTCTTCCTGCATGAGCTACTTTGTTGGAAATAGCGTCTGTAGCAAATTCTCGTGTAATTTTTCTGTCAGTTTTGTTCTTTAACTTTCAGATCAACTGGGCACTGTTGGAAAATGGTCACCCACTGTCTGGTCAGAGCAACTATCCCAGGACAAAGAGAGAGCAGCCCCTCTCTGTATCACATCAGAAGTTCACTTCAAGGACTCTGAGGCTGGCTCCTGCTGCAAGGAAGGCTGTCCCAAATACTGCTCTGTGTGCTTTGTGTCACACACCAGTTCACAGTTCTAGTGACCACAGATCATCTCCTTCACCCCTCCTGCAGCCTCACATGCCTTTGGGCAGTCACAACAGGAGGAAGGCATTTCAAAACTCTGTTCATACAGCCTACTCTGGGGACCTCCTTGACAAACATGCAATTTACTTTACAGAAAAGAAACAGTGTTTTACCCCTCAGATCTTGAAGACATCACATCAACCTTTTCTTGTAAAATATAGGTATTATAATCCTCCTTCCAGAAAAAGGAGCTCCTCCCCAAGCAGACCATCAATTAAATCAGCAGGCACCAACAGCAAAGAGAGAGAAGGCTTACACAGGTGCTGACATCAATGCTAAAAGTTACACAATTTTGTTTTCAAACACATCATTTGAATCATAACTGTTTCTCACTGTACTTTTAATCTTTCCGATTTTTAGAGGATGCACATATGAGACCACATTCTGCTCACTTTCCTCAGCAGCCAGTTGAGGTTAGTGTACCCAGTGAGTTACAAAGACAAAAGGGCAGAAAACACTACTCATAAGCTGTCCAAACACAAAAGCTGTCCTGGTTATGTGGAAATGAAATGGGTAATGGAGTCAGTGGCTTTGGGGAATCTTTGTTAAGAGCAAAACCAAAATGTTCAAGTATCTTATGAGAAGTGACTAAGATAATTGAGAAATCCAGCATGCAGGGCCAGATAGGGTCAACAGGCATCTGTGAATAAAAAAGGAGCACCTAAGTAACTGGTCTCTCTGAGAAACACAAATGAGACACTGTGATGTGGAAAACAGTGTATCCCAAGACAAATCTGCTCTTCTGAGAGTGGACCTCTTTCCTACTTGACTGAACTCTTGCTTTTTGGTTGGTTTACAGCCTTTCATTCCATCCAAATAATAACTTGGAGCACAGAAATGTCCAGACAAAGTGCTATTCACTCTGACTACAGTCACAGGTCATGCAAGATTTTGTCTGGAAGTTGCACTCCATTAGTCATCTGGATTTTCAAGATGAATGGTGAATTGATTTAGGAAATTTTACTGCACTTAAAAATAAGGGTTGCTTAACAATAGCCAAAGCCCAGCATGATAGAGGAGTTTTGTATAATTCCTTGATGCCCCTTTACAGCAGCCATGCTGAATTTCTACACCACTCAGCCAAGGAAACACAGGCATGATATGTGACGGCCTTGTGCTTGATAGTACTATTTCAGTCCTTATTCCAACTACCAAAACCTTCATTAACAATGTGAGCTGGACAAGCTCCTACTTTTATTTGATGACCTGATCTGATTTTCTATGTCCTCTTTCAAAAACATAAATGTATTTTGCATGTCCTTCTGAATAAAATGCTGTTGTATTTGTATGGAATCTGTAAAGATTTTCAATTTTGACAGAAATTCTGATTTCCTTTGTATTTTCTTCCTTTCTCTCAGGTTATACAAGCTGATTTCCATTTCTGCTAACATGAACCTACCCAATAATAATACTTGCTCATTATTTCCATGAGTGATTGACACCCAAGACATTTATTTCACATGAGCTGGAATGTGATATAGTTGGGATTTTGATATGTTGTGAAATCAGATTATTTCCCCTGGTACTCTGAATGGAAATAAATATTGATAATACAAAGATAATTAAACAAATTATTTACTTTTTTCTCCTTTTCATTTTTGTGGCAGAACCATGAATTGTGGAGTCATGATTCTGAAATGCCATTTTCTCCAGGATTACAACTTGAAGAAGTGTAAGTCAAATGTTTGTTTGTCCCTTTTAACTATTTCTAAGCTTCATATCAAAATATTAAAGTAGAAATCTAGTGGAAAATAGAAAACATGACACAAAAGCCTATTACCAATGGCTGCATGCAGAGAGTAGAGGGATTCTATTGGGAATAAAGGATTCAGCTACTTGCTTGGGAAATGTGGAATCAGAAAGTTGGAAGAGCTTTTCAAGGTCATGCTCTTACTGTATTAGTCTTAACATATTTAGCCTGCCTTTTACTGTAGGCAAGCTAAATATGTTAAGACTAATAAATAAACAATACTAAAATTATCTTCTGGTACCTTTTTTCACTGGAACAATTTTTAACTGATTATTCACAAAAGGCATAGATCTTTTAGATTAATGAAATTAATGGATTAGAATATTTTGGGAGTTGATCAATAGAATTGTCAAAATCAGTCATTTTAAAACTTATAAGACTGATTAGTAAAATAGTAAGACTAGTAAATAGATTAAGAGTAGTAAATAGATTCAGCACTTTTGTTTAATTACTCTAAAACCAAAGCCTCTTTAGTTGGTATTGTAAAACCTTGTTTGTATTCTGTGTATGTTAAAGAAAGACACTGACAATTTATGTGTTTGTACAGAGAAGAGTACCTTTGTTTTCTCCAGGATCTTACAAATGATATTTTAATTAGAAGTTGTTACCAAAAAGAGTAAGTGCTTTGACTTTATTATTAATTCTTTGAGAAACAAAATTTTGACAAATCAGTGTAAAGAATTGGTGGTTTTAATGACAGCAAAGTGTAACTCTGATTCAGTTTAATTGGATGAACACTTTTGTGACTGCACTCTATGGGAATCTAAATTGAGTATCTGAACAGAAAATAATCTCAGCCAGCCTCATATTTCCCACTGACTTCTAGTAGAGACATGGAATTATCATATTTGCTAACCCTGCTCTCAAGCTCATTCCTTTATACAGGATGGTGATGGATTTTACTGTTACAACTGTCTCATTCCAGTTCCTAGCCAAACTTGAGCTAGCAACCTATGGAGTCTTCTCTAGCAAAGTTCATCAGAGCAAGAGTCTGTGTTTAGAGTTCTTCACCCCTCCTATCAAAGCAAAATAAATAAATGCAATGATTGCTTTCTTTAGGATATGTGCAGTCTCAGGTTAATGATCCACACAAATGTTAGAGCCAAACACACCTCATGCCACTGGTGTCTAAATGCAGCAACTTTTTCTGGGCTCATGTTCTGTACATTCTAAGAGTAAATCAACACATTTTTAATATTTAGAGAGCTGTGATAAGCCACAGAGCCCTTTATCGCCCTGCTAAAAGTGACAAAACTGGGTTCCCCTTTCCTAAGCAAATTCTTGCCTGCATCTGAACTGGAAGAAACTCCTCCTTTGATAGAGGATTTTATCTCAATGTTTAAGATTTTAAGTTCTTGATGCCAGAGAGGTGCCAAGCCCCCAAGTCAATTCACCTCAGACTGACACCAAGGTATTTCTTTTTCAGTTTAGAGGATTTGAGTTAAAATTCTTAAGCCCCTTAAAAAAAAAAAAAGTGCCAATGACACACGTTGTTAGTTTGTATTCTGAGTAATCAGTTAAAGGTAGGAGTTCCCCTCCTTCCTTCTAGGCATTTTAGTTTTCAGACAAACATAAGGTCCAAATTAGAAGTGAATTTTCTGGATTCATTAGGAGGAGCACTAGCAGATTTGGAAGACACCAATTCATTTACACTGAAATGGTCACAAAGCATGGGGCCAGCCCATAGATCCAGTAAAAAAAAAGTTAAGGGTCTGTGTGTTTGTGTCCCTGCTCAGGCCTGCAGGGTGAGAGGACTACTCTGCTGGCTTTAGAGGGAGGTGGTTTAGATGCTGTGTACTGCTCCCTCAAAAATAAAGTTTAGTAAAAATATGTGAAAAATCATCCATTGCTGTTCTCGGGTTGTCTCTAATAACAGAACTTACTTTGCAAAAGAAAAGTGAACAATCAATAATATCCTTTCATTTTAAAGCACAAGATAGGTTTTAAGAAAGAGACACAACTTTGTAAATAGGTTTTAAGAAAGAGACACAACTAGTGGCCTTAGCTACCCTGCAGGATTAATATTATAGATACATTTTAAAGTTTCCATTTATTTAGGCCAGTATTCTACAGATAAAATCACGGATGCCCTCTCAGTTCTAATATACAGTATAAAACCAAACTAGCTCTGCTGAGCCCTCCAGCTCATTGCAGACATTGCTGAAAATGCCACCATTTAATGAGATTAGATCTAGGGTTAGATTTAATTACTATTGTAGAACCTGGAGACCTAACTTCCCTAGTCAGATAGGCCTTTATTTTTACCAATTCACACATCTTTTGCTCATAGCTCATCATTGCTCTAAAAAAGTTATTGAGAGAACTTTCTCAAGACATCTCCCTTTCCCTAGTACACCTATTAAACAAACTATGAGCACGAAAGTCCCACCTTCGGTGATTCCCTAAGAAGTTACTGAAAAAGAGACCTAAGAACAAACATATCATGCAAATGATCTTCAGAGTCTAAATGTGGTGGCTAGGGGCAATTCCAAAGCCCTCTTTGAGTAGCACCATCTATTGAACAAAGGAACAAGCGCTATAAATGAATCTAGGAGGCTGCATGCAGGAGTGCCCAGCACCCCAGTACTCCCAGCAGTCTCACTCACAGTCAGTGTGGTGGGACAGAACTTGGCAGTAGCAAGAGAGACTTAGGCCCTGCCAAAACACAGAGGGGGACTACTATATTGTGATGGGGAGCACCAGTACTCCTATACTTTTTCATTAAAAATAGAAGAGGAAATTAGAATTATATACACAAAAGTCTTTCCCTAACATAGTTCCTGCCAAACAGCAATGCCCTTGGAATGACAATATCCAACAACCTTAAAATGTTTAAGATTTTAGTTTTCAAATCTGCTTACAGGCAGATGGGGAGGGGATGGAGCAAAAGTGGAAGGTTGGGATGTATTTTAAGTGATCTGAAAAACAGGCTGAGTAGTTATTTTTCATTTTGAAAGTATATGGACCTTGAACAGTTGAATTTTTTTGCACTGATGTTCCTTTTTATTTTTTTAAGGGCATTAGAAGATGTATTTCAAATGCACATTAAAAGTAAGAGGCATAACCTTGATGAGGTGAGCAAAAAAATTCTAATATAAAATATTCTGTCATCTCCAGTAGAAATGCTGTACATCAATGCTGAGCAACAATTTATGGCAGATCAACTACCACGCAATTTTAATAAAAAGCAAGGAGAAATTCCCCCTACCAAAGCAGAAGTAAGGGTGTTTTCCATGAAGGGCTAGTAAAGAGAGATTTTTCTGGACATTTTTGTGTATTGCTCTAATAATGTTTCTAAAAGACAGATAATGTAGTTAGCATGCAGAATGGCTTTAATTACATAAAACCTGTTCACAAAGAACATTTCCTGCTGCACTTTTTTGCTGTGACTGCTATTTTCTGAAGTAGACCAGCAAAATAGGCTTGGAGGCTGTGACTAGATCCAGTAAGAAGACTTTGCAATTTAATAGCTTGAGTTTAGGAGTTTGGTCACCACAACAAAATGTAAAATTCTAAGTTTAACATTAAGACTCCCCAGGTGCCTGCTGAGAATTATACACCTCAAAATGCTTGTCTGGACATCTCCCACACTGAGAGGGAAGAGGCCTGTGGAGAAACAAGAAGAAATGCCAGGCACAAATCCACAGCCACAGTCCCATCTCTTTGTCTGGAAGTGTGGCTCCTTACCTAGGATGACCAAAAGCACATTTTCCTGTGTTAATCCAGGGTTTAGAGTCCTCTCCTGAGAGCAGAGCTTGTAACTGCCCTTTGGAAAAATTGGGAAGAAGACACTGTTTTCCTTTTAAAAGCCATTCACAGAGAAAGTGGCATTAGTGGCATTGCCATTTGCTGTTACCCCAGTTTGGTTGAGGCATTTGCCCATAAAATGGGGAAGGCAGACTCCAAAGGCTGAGAAGACCCCAATCCAACACCTCAATTGGCTTTTGAACTAATTCCTCTAGCTTAAACTGTAGGAGCAAAATGGGGGACAAGCACTGCAAATTGAGGCTGCAGCACTGATTTAAAAGGCACTAGGTTTTTCTGCTTCCCTATAACTGAAAATGTAAATTCCTTCTTCTTTACAGACTCTGAATTAAAGGGAAAAAAAGAGATAAAAACACATTCCCAAGGGCCTGCTACAGAACTGTGGGTTCCACAGAGGGTGCAGGAGTTCATTCACAGCCTTCCTTGCATTGCCTGCTAATTGGAGGGGCCCTGCCCAGTGCACAGGTCTTGGGGCATGGGGCTTTTTCATCCTGTGCTTCTCCCATGTCCCACAGGGACTGAGCCTGCTAATTCCAGCTTTGAGAGGGAACTGATGCTTGAGTTCCTCTCAAGATCTTACTTTAAAGGCCTCTGCACAAGAAGACATATCATTGGGTCAGATGATCCAAAGGTTTCATGGTCAAGGACTCAGAGATTGCATTCTAAAGCTCATATTGCTGCAGCACAGTCAGGTAGGAACTTTTCTGAGAAACTGTCAGAGACTGGCTTTTAAATAAGCTACATTGACTTATTTTTTTTCTGCAAATTTTTAACCATTTAGAATTATACTTCCTTCAACACTAGGCATGTGGGAGTTGCACACGATTTGCACATTGAGTAAACAAAAATCAAAGGAATTATAAAATAATTAGAATGCAGAATGTTATTTTGTCTTTCAAAGTGCTACAGTTAGGGGAGAGGTGGTGTTTTGGTAACTGTTTAGTTGCTGGACTGACAGGCAAAGGTGGAAAAAGTGTTTAGGGAATTATCTGAGTTGAAATTAGTGAAATTTAATTTGGTTTTGCGGGGAAAAAATCAGCAGCTGCACCTCAAATTGAGAGGATATGTATTTTACATCTGACTAGACGATGCTGAGCATATTTGTAAGGTCAGCTGTTGCCTTAGAGATAGAGCTGAGAAACCTTTAATAGGAAACTGAAGGTACACGATTGCTTCCAGAAGGATGAGTTTGTAAGCAGTGGCAGATTTCCACTATGTCCCACTGCAACATGTTTGATATCTAGGAACACATTGTTCTGCACCTGAGCTGAGCTTAAGTCGGGTGTCTCCCCCTTCAAAAATACTGACTAAAAATTTTAAAGAAACTCAAAAAAGAGGAATAAAATTGGCCAAGAACTGATGTAAAGATTATTGTTAAGCAAATATTTGCATGTTTAGCTGTGCATCAATGAAAGGAAAAAGAACCAAGCTACCTCTGTATAACAAAAGAACACAGCACACACAGGAGACAGAAGTGTTCTTTGGAAAGGTTAAATAAGAAGTGTAAGCATAACTTACATCATGAGAAGCTTGTGAGCAGTGACATTTATTAGACCAGGCACAGTTCCCACAAGAAAAGTAATGGAAGCTGAATCACTTTGAGGCTTTTAAAAGTGAACTAGCCAGTGGATAGAAATGAATTTCATAGTGAGTGGACTTTCGTCCTACAAAAATTTGTTTTTCTCTTTTATTTTGTTGTCTTCAAACCAAACACTTTTTATTTCCTATCACTGCTTTCTGGACCAGACAGACAAAATAAGAAGATGGAAGCACATATCAAGGTCTTGCAATGGCTTTTTTTACCCACACTAAATGCCTCCCAAATTGTTATTTGGGTACTTCCTTCACTGAATTCTGCTCTTCTGTGTACTCGCTATCCAAAACCAACACTCTCCTCTCCAAGTTCCTGCTGGCATTTGCTCCAGTGTCTGAGATCTGTTCCCTGAAACAACCTCCACTTTGGTCTACTGCCTGCTAAACATCATGAGGGGGATTAAACCCACCACTACATGTTGCCTGACCCACCATCCATGTTTCTCCACACACCACGTCCAAGCAATCCTCACCACTTGCTAGGGAATTCACTGTTCTAGTACCTGCAGCCTCTTCTCCAGCTTTCAGAAAGAGAGTAGCACCATTGCTTTTCCAGGGAAATGGTCACACACTCAATGGGATGTTACATGGGGACTGAGGGAAAGAAGAATGCAATTAGTTGCCTAATTCAATTGGGAAATTGAGATAAATAACTTTTTTGCTTTAGAACATGCAGTCTCAAACAGCATGCCCAGGAGAAAGCATGCACCAATCCTTCCAGCAAAATTTTTTTCTGCTGTTCATACTGTTTCACTGCCTCTGCAGACTGCATTCAGTGGTCTGCTTAGAAGTCTTCAGCTGAAGGCTCTTTTCACCTGGCCACCTCTGGATATTCAAACATTCTTTTATGACTGAGTATGACAAATTTTTTTTCTACCACACAAATTAAGAAACTGAAGAGTTTTTCCACAAATTTTCACAGAGGAAACAGCTTCCCCCATTTTATGTAGTAATGAAATGGTCTCCATTCAAGAAAGCTTGTAAAAATTGTCAAGCCACTCAAATTGCTCAAATCCACCATCAGTTTTATACCTTTAGAAGTGTAAGGATGATATATCTGCTGCAGAACCTGATCCATACTCAGATATATTTCAAGAAGCTATCAGTTCCATAAAAAATATTTCCTTGAAAAGAAAAAAAAATGCTGGTCCTTGCTAAGAGGTACAAGTAAAAGAGTGGCTCTTATAATCCAGGAAAGTGGAAAACATATCTCCTGGGCTGGAAATAGCCACTGAGATGGGTCTGTAAGTGCATCATTTCTGGAAATTGATGGGAAACTAACACAGCACCTGCAGGGGTGAGGGATCCAGTGCCCATCAGTCTTCCAATGAGCAAACTGTTCCAAGTAAGTTATTTCTGGGAATTTTATCATATAAAACCAAAAGCTTCTGAAGACACAAAGTAATATCTTACACTTGTTTTATGCCTTTGCTTTTAGGAGGATCATAAAGTGTTCATTTTCAAAAAAATGCAGTTTAATGACACTAAAAGTTTTATCTCAGGTAAGGGGAAGATGGAAGACATCTGATAAATGGCACCCTGCAGTGTTACCAAACATTTCAGGACAGGAACATAGAACAGCACAGGCAACTGAACATCACAGTGGTGTGGAAGCTGAAACTGAAACGTCAGTTTATTCAACCAAATAAAATAATTTCCTTTGATTACTGTGCAAGTCTGGCCTTGCTGATAAGACGTGGCAGAAAGTGTCATAGGGTCTTTCACAGCCATTAGTGGAAACGTCTATTTTTACATTTCTAAGGGAGAAAACCCCTTCTTTTTGATGTACCACACCTAAGCACTATCTTGAGTCACACTGAAGCAGACACAGGAGAAAGCAACCTCTGCTTAATCCCTGGCACTATCTCCTACAAGTCCTTGGCCCTTCCCTTCTCAGAGCACCATACCCTTCCTACTTAGCCCATGTGCCTCGTGGGATTGCCTAAGGAGGAGACACATCACTAACGACTGTGGTTTGGGATGCTAATGCAATAATTAGTGGCTTAATCATCAAAGTGAATAAGCAACTAACAGACAGTCCCTTTCAGCCCTGTGCACTGTCACCATTTAAATACAGCATTTTGTAATGGACCATAATTAGATACTGCACATGGGAAAGTTTTAAAAGTAAACCAGTAAAAATGAAAATGACTGCTCTGAGATGAGCACAGGACCCAAGTTTATTCTTCTCACAACAGAAAATGTCAGTCATCTGGTATGTGGAAACTTTCTTCCAAACCAGTACTGACCCAGTGGCCCCATCACAAGCAGAAGGGGAAATGTCCTGTGAAACAAGTTTTCTTACCCCCGTGACTTAAAGTAGGAATATTGTATCTTAGCAAAATTTTAGAAATTCCAGCATGAATAGTTTAATTTAAATTCCTTCTATTTCTTCTGAAGTTTCAACTGGATGTTCTAATTTCACTGCCTGCTCTGGCCATTTATACAGCAGAGCTCATCCCATTTCAAATGCACATTCAGTGGTGTGCCTGCAGGGGCAAACACCCTTTTCTTCAAGTTGCCTATGTAAACCAGAGTTTCCAAACATGAAGATAAGTGGAAAACGGGACAAGCACCACCCAAACGTGATCCATCTCACTATCAGAGGACACGTGTATGGTAGATTCTTCACACCTGCATTGGTTACTGTGTCCATTGAAACCAAGCCTAACCCAGACCATGATTTAGTTATAGGTCACCAAGCTTTAAAATGAGGTCTAGAGGGGAAACTCTCATAGGTAAAACACACTTTTGTAAAACTAATACTCACCTAGTTAAACACAGGATCCAATCAGCTAGATCAGCACTGTGCAGGCGTGGCCACAAGTTCTCACACATCCTAGCCTTCCATAGCCTTGGCTATTATACTGGATTTTTTCCTTTTGTTGAAGGTTCACTTTAGCAGTCAAGTCAGCAAAACAGAATACAAAAGATATAAAATTACCTTATAATATTTACAAAGAGCAGCCTTGCAGACAGGTTTTAATAACTTTTATATTAATTCAGAAATTTTTGTGAGAATTTCTTTTGAGTCATGGAAGAGGTTTAAAGTTGCTCTTTTCAGTTTCTTGGGTATTTCTTAATGTCTATCATAGTACATTAAGGGCATAAAC
This sequence comes from Molothrus ater, assembly GCF_012460135.2. Lineage (NCBI taxonomy): Eukaryota > Metazoa > Chordata > Aves > Passeriformes > Icteridae > Molothrus > Molothrus ater. The sequence goes on from NC_050480.2 coordinate 21,240,475, forward strand.
TTGTCAATAGAAAAAAATGCTGAATACTGCAAATCTCATCAGTCAGTTTGACAAAGCATGCGCATGAAGAAATCCACTGGATCCCTATCACAAGGAGTTTGCTCCATATTTTCTAACACTAATATTCCAAGCCACAAAAGTGACTTCTTTTGAAGCACTAGTTGTTTTGTGTTTCCAGGTCATGGAGAGTGTTCATTATCTTTAACATGTTTCAACAGAACAAGTAATTTTCTCTTAAAACGGTTAAGATCAAATGCTTGTTGTAATGACCTTCAAACTGAACCCGAATTTTAACATTTTCCCAGTAAGCTCCTCAGAGCTTACTTGGAAAATGTTAAAATTTTTTGCTGCCCATTTTTTTCCCTTTCTGTGTGACAGCTTCCAGTCTCCATTCCATGCCATGAATACCCACAGGTCTTCCTCTGCAGAACAAAGAGGCCATTATCTCTCAATAAAGCAAAGTTCAGTGAAGGTGCTCCAGGAATCCTAATTGATTAAACTGTAATCCATTTTCCCCTTGATTCATTCTGACAGTGATATTAATAATTTTCTCAGTCTTGAGCAAGTCAAACCACACTGGTCAGATGCTCTCAGTCCATTCTGCAATCATCTGCCATTCAGAATCTACTCTTGTACTTTCCAAGATAGGTGAACTGTTTGCTTGCTTACTAGCCACCTGCAATCCAGACTGCTGACTGCACATTTCAGCACCATTTTCCCTTCTCCCAGTATGATTATACTGGATCACTGATGTCTTTTAATTCCAATAGTCTTGGTTCTTTGTAAGGCTGAAATAGAAAAATACATGGGGTCACAAGAAAATATGAAAAAGCACCTGTTTTTGCTCCAATGAATTCTGGATGTTTAAGCTGGTGTCTCACCTATGAGGAGCCTGAGCACAGTAGGCATAACCTTGGGCTACATGCAGTCCCAAGATATGATGTAGCAATCTTTCACATTATTCCCACACAGAAAAGGTTAATTTGCTGCTACTTTATGCTGTGTGTTCCATGGAGCACTACTCCATGCTGTTTATTGTAGGCAGGCACTTCCCATAGAACATGCTCCACTAAAAGAACTAAGTTAACTTACTCCTAAAGGTAAGAGCCAAGTGCTTTCTAGCAGTTACCTGCTCTGTATGTGCCTAAGACAGCTCTGTAAAGGCACAGAAGTACCACATGATGCTCAAGCACTGCTCATGCTGCAACATCTGTGACCTGGAAAAGAGGTTCTTGTTTCTAGCCTTTTCTGGTATTTAATGTAGATGGAAGCTGCATCTTTCAGAAGGGGATTTTCCAGGAGAATTTAACTAAAAGACAGATAATCTAGCAAAATGGAAGATAACTGCAAAATTCCTTGCAAATGGAAGACAAGTCTCTGGGACTTGAGTGAGCTAGAGGAAATAAATGAATGAGGTAGTGGGGACAGAAGTGAAACACCTACTTAACTGAAACCTCATTTCAGTAGTTTTCTCCAGTTAATTAAGTATTGAGGAAAATGGATGCAGAAAGTACATTTTAAAGCAATCAAGTACTGCCAGAAATCAAGCCAGCAATTTGAAAAGAGAACAACACTGCTCTCTGGCATCTGACAAAATAAGATATTTGACAGGGAACAATATGTGCAGTACTGGTTAATTGGGAGGCGAGGAGAAGAATAATCATAGCTGCATTACTGAATTTATAGAAGTGTCTCCAGTGTACCACAGGGACGATGTGAATTTGTGGAATCCTCCTGCCTGCTACAGCAAGCCAGCAATCACTTACATTCCCATCAACATTTTTTTCAATGTACCGTAGACAGCAATGCAGAAATAGCAACTGTGGTGGCTGAGCCCAGGAGAATTGCCTTTAAAATGACTGTAAAATTCCCCACTTTCCTCTATTGATGAAGAGATATTGGATAAGAAACAAGTGGGGAAGAATTAACACTTGGTCTCCTATGCTAAAGCTCATCAGAGCAGGGTACAACCCTTTCCCAGTTATCTGGGAGTATGGAATATGGCTATTCCAGCATCAGTTCTACAGCCGGTTAGGTTGACTGTGTGTTTTTGCAAAGCACCATTTTTGGAGCAAAGACAAGACCTTAATTTCCCTCTCTTTTACTTCTAAGCTGTAGCCCAACACCATGGGAACTCAAACTCAGCTACATTTTGAGAGCTCTGGCAGTACATTCAAGGCTGTATTATCTTCCCTGCAGCTGGTTCACTCACCTTCCATTTTTAACATGCCATTTTAAGCACATTAAAATGATGCTTTCAACACAAGAGTGCTGCTTTGTCAAAGAAGTCAGCAATGGGGATGGAGACACCTGAACAAACCAATCATTTGGTACCCTTCCCAATCATACTCAGAGCAGTGTAAGGGGATGTGCACTTTGTGGGAGATTCTTATTTAGATAAACCAATATTTTCATGTGTCTCAGCAGTAAATTTGCTGGCCTGAAGATAATAATCAGGAGTCAGATACCAAACACATATAAAAAGAGAAGTAAAAGAGCAGCTAACCAAGTTAAACAAGCAGTGAAGCAAGTAGGAGATCTGGGAATCACAAAATATATTCTTTCCTCTGTAATTTTTCACAAGAAATTGAAGAGAAGGAAAAATCCCAGAGGATGAAGTATCAGTCTTCTCCATTACTACTTTTAGCCTCCATGATTGGAATCTAAGGCAATTATGTTAGTCCAAAGTTAAGTTAATCCAAACTATGCTTCCCTCAGAAGAACTAAAATCTTCAATCCCTCAGCCTGGCAGTGTCTAAAACCATACATAAGTTTAAATATCAATAACAGTGCTGAAAACAGACTATTTTTCAATTTGAGGTCAAAAGAATACAGAATACTTCCCTTTCTCTATACTGAAAAAAAAAGAATTGAAGCAGTCCCCAACCACAATGAATAACTTCCAACTTCCCATTTTGCCTCTAGAAGAAAAAAATGAGTAGTCAGATGTGGATACACAGCCTTCATGAAAAAGTGAATCTTCCTTCACAAGATCAAATGTATTTACACTGTATTTTATGTGGTACTCAGCAGGCCACCTAAATAAAGGAGCCCTGAAATAAAGGAACCTCTGTATCTAGCACAGAGCAGATACTCACTAAGCTTCCATCTGTTTAATTTATGAAGCACAGTAGTAGCAGAAAAGCAAAATACAAAGAGCTGCTGATTTTTCTATGCACCCATCAGACCTTTCACTGAAGTATTTCAACAGCTGTATTGTCAATAGAGATCATGATTTGTCTGCTGTTAAAAAAGCTTCCAGGAATAAAACCCTGCAAAAAGCCAAACAGATTTAGCTGTTACATAGCTACATCCTGTTTTTCTATGTTCCATAGAGCTTCTGAACTCTACACTGAAATAAGTGCTTGGGTGTGCATAGAAGTATGTCAGAGAACATCCACACACACAAATATATATATATATAATATATATGTGTTATATATACATCTATCTATTATGTATACATGTATCTATGTATCTATCTATCTAATCTATTTACAGAGATCATCTCCTATCTCCTGGCCCTGGAACTATAGATAGACTAGTCCATATATCAAACAAGTCCACAACATTGACTTTGAATACTGCTATTGCAGTCTGCTTTCACCATAGTCCACCTTGTATCCACTTGTCAACATCATTAATTTCAAACAGCTGTTTTCAATTGCTGTTTTCTGCAGAAAATTGCTGACAGCCTTTTGTAATTTATGGCTATTTAGGATAAGATAGCCAAAGCAGAGGGAGGTGAAATCATTAAGGGTTAGACAGATGAAATCTCAAACAGCAAGAACAAGGCACCTGAAACTAGCTCGAAGACAAATTTGGAGTGTTCTCCAGCACCTGGGCCACGGAGTGGCACTGGGTTTTTTTTCCTACAGTGTTTACATTGTTCAGCAGTGTTACCCTGTGTAGAGGGAACTTGTTTGGCATGTGTTGCATGGAGAAGTTCCCCATTAGGTGTGTGTTGCACTTTTCTCTGTCATCACCTTCAAGGTTTTAGGGCACTATTTGCTTTGTTGTCTAACACACTTCTGAGACCAGGCACATTTGGATTCATCACTGGTATTTTTCTTCCTGCTTAAAAGTGTATTAATTTGCATCAACTGTAGGGCACACCAACAAAACTAGCTGGATAGTGAGAGTGTGATTCTTCTTTCAGCTCCATCTCTCCCTCCCACTGGCCATCACTGGATGAGCAGACTCTTCCAAGTGGTCCCAGTGAGCCAACAAACGTAGGAATGGCAGCACTGTCCCCAAGGGTGGAAATGCAGGGCAGTGCAGAGAACTCGTGATCACCCCTGCATCCAAAGGGGCTCCACAACTCATGGCAGGATCTGATATTTTAAACATTTTACATTTTGACCCCTGAGAGATCAGTTCCAGCACTGGCCCTTAATAATAAGAATCCAGGAAGAGCAGCCAACAAACAAATCTCCTCTTATGTTTTTCTTTCATTACTAGGTAAAAAGGAGAAGAATAGTTCAAAGTCTGAAAAAAGAGCTGAACATCACAAACCACCCAGACCCTTCCATCAGCTGTGGGGGACATGGCAGAAGGATGCCAGCATTCCTGCAACATACTTTTAATGTACAACTCTGGGCATTTCAGGGAGCATGCAAAACCACTTGGGACAGCAAACTAGATTTTACACCAATCATAATGTAAACCTTGGGTAAACAGGAAAGTGAAGAAGAGATCCAGCTAATGCACCTTCCTGTGATGTAACACAGTATCACTATGGCAACAACCAGGTTAGCATGCTAAGAACAATAGCAAGCACCAAAGATATTTTTACAGGGACTTTTACCGTCAGAGTAGAAAGCCACATACAAGTGTCCTTTCATTCATTACAGAGAGGTGACAAAACACATCCTATGCAATCCTACTATGAATCCTGATGAGGCACTCTGATTTTTTGCTCTGCATGTTTGATATACATATAGGTTGGAAATTATGCTCTTGATAGAGCTTCCCTGTGTGGATTGTGACCTCATCAGTTTGCAAGGGAATGTAAAATATGAAGTCCTACTTTCAATAGATTCAGGCATTAATCTAAGACCTCTTTAAAATCTTAACCTACAGCAAAATACATACATACCAGTACTCCAATACATACTAGTTGCTAAAAAAACCCCAGACATGGAACATTTCAAAATGCAAACATTTCACACTAATGAAATATAAAGGGTTATAAAATACAAATGCAGCCATGTAGAAAATATGTAACAACTAAAGTCTAAATGCTTTCTTTTACTGATGATAGTTACTTCTTTCGCTATAACATAGTTGTTCAAATTTGTCTGGTTAAGATTAGACAGCTTTCTAAAGATAGATGTTTTTTCCACACTCTTCTCCAAGTGGGACACTTTTCAAGGCATCAGATTAGAATAGAAAAACACTGATTTGGATAAATAAAACACACCAGTTTTGTTTGGGTTTTTTCTATTATCAGCTACCAAAGCCTTTTCATACCCATGCTTCTATCTCAAGCTTAATTTTTTTTTTCATTGCTAATTCCACAGATGAGTCATTTGTCAATATACAAAACTTGGTCTGAAATAATTGAGCTTTTATGAGCTTTGACAGCATTCTGACATAAGATGAGGCAATAAAATGCATCCTTTAAGATAGGTCCCTTTCAGTCTACAAGGATTGTTTTAATTACCTAACACTTGAGTTAACAAACAACTGGAGATGTTTAAGAAAAAGCCACAAGATCTACTGCTGTGACCCCAAGCCCTGGTATATCCAGTTACTGAAGGATAGTTTGTGTGGCAAGATTTTGATCTTTTGAATAATGAAAAATATTTTCATTTGCCTGATTCTGTTACACATATTTGATACAAATGTTGAATTTCTTTAAAGATGTTTTAGTTAGACTGATGAGTAGATAATTTGTTCTACTAAACTGACTGTATTCTAACAGACAGTATTGTAAGAAAGGCAGAATAATATTGTGTATGTATATGTAAAAGAGAGAACTCTGCTTTGAGGGTGAAACTAACCATGAAGTAGAAGGTATCAATTATATATTGAAAGTTCAGCTTGAAACCTAAATATTGTCTCTTGGTTTAAGGAATTTCTTTCAAGGTGTAGAAAACATTATTACATACTTTTGTTGAAAGAAGAAACAACATCTTTCTGACACAGTAACAACAACAATGTGAAAATGCCTCTCTGCTGCGTATCTTGGAGCTTTAGGGCACCACTGCTCATGTACAGGAGCTTGATTTCCCTAATACCTGAATTATCAGCAAGTAATTTCTGCTTAGTTGGATAATGACTGATGTTGTTGATGTCACCTTTTTCTATAGTGTTAAATTGGTCTGTGCTGCTGAGCAAGCCCAGTTAGACCTTTGAAATCCACAAGCCGGGGTGAACATTTTTGTAATGAATCATTCTAAATTCAAGTGCACTGTCATGAACTGTATGGAGTTATTTCTCTTGTATTGATGATACCAGAATCTTATATGCTATTTCCAGAAAAGTCACTGTATTTTGATATCTCAAAGACCTTTCCGGAATGAAAAGGAGGTAACCTATTTCTTGACACCTGAATGTTTCCCAACACATCCATTCTCTTACATCAGGTACAGCTCTTCAATGATTTTCATAGAGACAGATTTGAGGCTAAGCACTGTCAAAGTGAAGACTAACCTGCAGCAGAGCAGCAGCCAGCCCCTGCTGGTAGAACAAGAACAAATTGTTGTGATAGGGTCCTTTCTGGCCAGGTACAAAGTGCTCACCCCCATCTTGCTGAGGTTTACTGGCTGGCCAAGGGCCAGGTGGCAGATGTGCAGATCAACATACAACCTTCAGCTAGGGAAGTACATTGTCGGATGCTTTGTTTCAGGGAAACAGGCAGTCCTCTTTGGCTTTGTTTGAATCATGTCTCACCCCTATTTTCACAGTATTATTCCATCAGGAAGAAGGGATACCAAGAGACAGAACACTAGCTAGGCTTGTAAACTGGATGCAGTTGCCATCTGGTTCTATATTTTAGTGTTGCACTTAGAAAATAAGTCATTGTTTCATTTTGAATCATCCAATAGCGTTTGCCACATTTTTACTGGAAAATAGTATTTTTAGATACTTTAGTAAGTTTATTTTCCATTTGTAAATCAACCATTAGTACACAATAAAAATGACAATTAACTACATGGCAAAATGCAGCCACTTTTTCTATGTTTTAATTTTTTTAACAGCTTTATAAAGAAGTATTTACAGAAAATTTTGCAATTACATCTAAAAGGAGGTTGTAGCCAGGTGGGGGTTGGTCTCTTCTCTCAGTTAACCAGCAATAGGACAAGAGGACACACAGACTCAAGCTGCACCAGGGGAGATTTGGGCTGGCCATTAGGAACAAGTTCTTCACAGAAAGAGTGATTGGGAATTGGAATGGGCTGCCCAGGGAGGTGATGGAGTCACCACTCCTGGAGGTGTTTAAGAAAAGACTGGATGTGACACTCAGTGCCATGGTCTGGCTGACAAAGTGATGTTAGGCCATAGGTTAGACTCAATGACCTCAAAGGTCTTTTCCAACCTAATTGATTCTGTGATTCTATAAAAAGATCAGTTATATCTGTTCACTATTATTTCAAAATCTTGTGTGACTATTGGTATTAGTAAATATTCACAAAGAAGCTCTGCAGAACCCATATATCGTTATTCATTGGAGAAGAGAAAATGGTACCCTCCAGATAGTTCTGATACTTATTTACAAACTGGTTTTGATCACCAGTTATTCTGAGTAGTGACTAACTCAGATTTACTGCACCTTACAATTTTCTTTTTGCTCATCTTGCTCAGATAATCCTTGTTCATTTAGGGAATTTTTTGCTTTGTGCATTGTGTGACTCTCCCTAGTATTATCAGAGAGAGGTTTTGGGGATTGTTTCTGCAGGCAAAGCGGTGACCTTGATGTAGAATTCATTGGTGGAAAAGCTTGGGACCGCTGCTCATCATTTTCCTGTAATGCAAACAAAAACATCCTTGTTTTACTGGTAACGGAAAACCATATTAGCTTTCTGCCTTGGGTTGAAAGACTTGCTGCAAAAGACTAAATATTGGGAATTTGCAAAAGACATAGCTTTTTGGAAGCAGAAAAACATATTTTTAAGGCATTTATCACTCTGAATACACAATACAGTGAGGCTTGATAACTCTTGTTTTGTTGTGGTATGAGATGAAATATCTGCTACACTGCTGGCAAGCTATTTTCCAGTAGCAGAAAAAGCTACACAAGGAACAGACAGTACTATTAAGCTGTTTACTAAAGTACCTGGTAGTGTGTACCAAGAGCTGTATTTAATTTTTTCTCTACATATTCTGCAAATGTAAAGCACAGGTGTCACTTTTTTGCTGACATCTGGGCAGAAACCACTGCTTTCACATTTTGACCGATGTGCAGTCAAAGCACTCAATTTAAATTCTACATTAAATTCACACAGAAAAGTGAATAAATTTGCATATGAACATGACAGGCACTTTTTAAGCACCTTGAGAAATTTGCAACAGTTTGAAAGTAGGTATTTGAAATAAAGTAGATGCAAGTATCTGTCAAAGAGAAGGAAACAAGGTTTACTTCACTTTTAAAACAAGACACACCATTTACTGTATTAATATAAAGCATGAAACAACACCTTTTAATGGTTTCAACAAATGATGAAACAATATGAGCAATTCCTCCAGAAATCCCTAATGTACATCATCTTGAAATAAAACCAATACACATTCAGCAGTGTCTGAGAGGAGGGCACAAATTCCTGGAACTGATGACTTTTGCGTATTTACACTTGGGGGGAACAAAACCAACACTGGAATTTTAATAACTGCGATCTAGTTGAAGGTGAGGAGTAGCCTGTCCTTGGACCTAGACAATACAAGTTTAGACAAAGAGGAGGAATGTTTGGGAAATCCCTCCTTCAGTTAAATGAGAAAATATTATTATTGATTAATTGTTTCTTGCTATAACCCTGACTATGGTCAGCAAGAGTCTACAACAAGCTTATACCATGCTGGCAGGTGATTACTACACAACTTTCTGTGACTGAGGCTTCCTCTCTGTTTTGCACTACTCAGATTCTTTACAAGGAACACCATTTGTTTCTAAGTTTATAGGGAAACAGACAGGAGTATAAATAAAATTTATTGGCATCACTTAATGAAACAGTAATAAAACACAGACCTCCGGGCAATGCCTGTAAGAAGCAGCAACTCTTGGCAAGTGGGGTAATTATCCCTTGAAACAACATACACAAATTCAGTGGATTCACTCTCACTGCAAAACACCAATTTTCTATTGCTGTAGCTCCAAAACATTATGGGTCTGATCTGATTTGTCTTCCCCATGGTGCTTTCTGGCCTCAAAAGCTATACATCCACTAAACTATGTGGCATTTGCCTTTACTTACTTTTGGTATCTTGCCAACATACTTTATGTGCTAATACAAAATAACTGGACAAACAAAAAAAAAAAAAAAAAAAAAAAAAAAACAAAACAAAAAAAAAAAACAACCAAAAAAAACCCCAAAGCACTATGGTGCAAGATTCTGCTGATTGTCAAGAAAATACTTTTGTGTAACCTGGCAAACTGGAAGGATTTTTATCTACTGACATATTTCTGTGTAGCCCTCATACAAAGGCTATCAATAACTATTCTTTTATTGCTCAACTTGAGATAACATGGTTACAAACTCTGGAGGAAGTTTTGGACAATAAAAGGTTCATTTCTGTCCTAAAGTTGGAACAATTTTCTATAATCTGCAAAGTATTTACATCATCTTAGAAAGAACACATTGCTCTGATATACTGTGAAACATTCAGCAATGTGTAAAACACAAAGCTAATGTAAACTTCAGTTACTAACCTTTTTTTTAGTAACAGTCCACTTTCAAAAAATAACTGTGTAATATTTATTTGTTTTGATAACATCAAAATCTGGTAAGCATGACCAAGCTGGTCTAGTGGAAGGTGTCCCTGTCTGTGGCAGGGAGGTTTGAATTAGCTGATCTTTAATGTCCCTTCCAACACAACCCACTCTTTATAATCCAAATGCTCCCTAGTGACACATTTAATAGCCTCCCTACATTTAATAATGTATCTGTAGTTATTCTAGAAATTCCAAGAAGAGCTGTTTGCAGAAAACTTCAAGCTCAAACTCCTAAAGGTTAGTCTTTTTGCTGGTTACTTTCTCTGCAACCTAAGAAGTTACAGTATAAGGAATATCTGCTCTTTAATATCCATTATAAGAAATTGAAAACATACCTGTATTGAATTTACATTTCCCACTGGCTGTTCCTATGAGCTCACAAATAACAGCACATGAACAATTTGCACATTGATATTATGGTAAGACCTATGTCATGTTTCAGTCATTCAGTATTTATGATCTTCACTCTATTTTTGAGGAACATAAAGAATGGTATGTCCTCAAATTCACTTGGCAAGATGAATATGTTTAGTGAATGCATTAAGTCTTCCCGATGACTTTCATACCCAGATAAAATTTTTCCAAGTTACCTTTTGTGGTTTGCTGCCACCAGGTGTCAAAGAGCAGCGCTCACCAAGATGGTCTGGTCTGCACTTCTGTGAGTCCTGTGCAGGCAAAGGCCTCCTCTCACTTGAGGAAGCCAGATGGGGACTGGATCTGAGGTGCAGCGTTGTTCTGCGTAAAATGTAAGGGCTGACCTTGCCCCTGGGGATGTCAGCAAACCCTGAAAAATAAACAGCTTCTATAAAAACCTAAAGCAATCACACTTCCTCAAATGGATTTCTTTTTTCACAATAGGAATAAGATAGCTGATTCAAATAAATCATCTGTTCCATTGGAGAAAATGGAACAAAGAGATTGCTGAATAGATCTTGCATATTCCAAAATTCAAATGCAAAACTTGTATATCACAGAGGAACCATTGAATTACAAGAGCAATTCTATAGAAAAATAAAAAAAAAATCAAACAAGTGTTTCATCTTTTTCTTTATAAGTACATTATTATATGGAGAGCAATTTCAAACTGAAAACCATGGTATCACGATACCATGATATGATGCTCTTGATTTTTAACACTTTTCTCTGTGTAGAACTATTTATGTATAGACTGTTTATTATCTCTCTATCTAGCCTAAAAGTCAAACATGAACTGGCACGTATGTCCTCAGAACAGGGCTACTTTTAGAAGATATAGTAAGAAGTGAAATGCAAATAATGTTTAGCTTTAGAAATCCTGACTTCTGCGAGTGACCGCCAAAGTTGAGGCTATTCAGTATCCTTATGGTTTGTCCTTTAATGATGGCAATTACATTAATTATAAAGAGCAACTTAATAGGTAGTTGAACTTAGAAGATATTTTTCAAGCCCTGAATTGTGCATCTTCTCAGTTACCCTCTGCTGCAGTGAACCCTTATATGGAGTACCAGGCTGCCTAATTTCATGGCATTCGCAGCAGACAAAGAGAACTCTCATGAAGATGAGAGTTAATTAATTAATCTTCTCATGAAGATTAATGTCTTACTGCTATGGGCAAGTCAGTTTCAACTCAGGGAATTTTAGTCGATTTAATGTTTTGCAAATTAACACACTTTAATTACTGGTATTGAAAGAAATAAAAGCCTACAAATAAGCAAACACTTGGGGAACACACATGGGCTTCCCTCCAGACACCACTCCTTCCCAGTTTCTGGTCTTCACTTGCCTCACTGCACACTACACCTGTGAGTGAGGTGATGGGAGCACAGGAGACTGCCAGGATCACTTAACTCTTAGCAGAATGGGAATTATTAATCCACCAAAAATGTATTCTGCTGGTCTAACACCAGTGCTCCACAAGCTAACTTGGCACCAACTGCCACATCTCATTGACTCCTTTCACCTTCCATCACGATCACCAAAAATGTTTGCGTAGTCACCAACTCAGAGTGAAAGCCATTCAACAAAACAAAAGAGAAAAGCACACCTGCTGTGCTCAGAGAACATTTGCCTTTACAAGACATAAATACCTTTTTGCACTATTTCTGGAAGCCCATCCAGCTCACAGTCAGTATTGTCTGGACCCTGCAGATTTTGAGAGATATCACACTTCCTTTTCTTTTTCAATGAAGTCACTGGAGCAGGAGATCTTGGTTCTCCATTGTCTTTCCTGCTGTCTTCACATCTCTGCCTTTTACTTGAAAGCTTAGTGGTACCTTCATCTGACCTGTCTTTGACAGAGTGTTTGCTCTTTTGTGTTAATGGCTTCTCTGAATTCAGCAAAGGAGTGCTGACAGCATCACTCGCTCGCTGTTTCAGCTGAGTACTCAACAAACTGACTTGTGTTTTTAGCATCTCATTTTCTTCCTCTAGTTTATGATATTTAACAATAAGAGAGCAGTATTTCTCCAAATTCTCATTTGCTTCTCTGGTCTTCACTTCTGTAGATTCCTGCAATTCTTCCAATTTTAACTTAATTTCTTCTGTAATGGCATTATCATCAGCATCTTTTCAAAGAAAAACATGATTATTCATATAACTGACATAATAAAATATGCATATGTAAGAATTCATAATGCAACGGTCACGAATCTTTTAATTACACATGTTTTGTAACACTGCAACTATAAAAAAAAAGACTGTGAAACAAATTTAGTAGTATGATAGACATAATAATGTCCCTGTTAAATTGAGCACAAATACACAAATTGTGAAAAAAATCCTTGAGCAATGCATGGGGAAATATTTTCCTTCTCATTTTGTAATTTCTGAACACTCCATTTGCACCCTTAACTTGCTTTAAGTATCATTTATAATACAGTGCATCTCATGAGGTGAACTAAAACATTAAGAACAGAGCATGAGAATCAGAGGGAAAAGCTTGCTGGAAAATGATAAAAGAACTCACACACGACTTCATAAGAAAAACATCCCTTTTCTTCCTCAAGTCACTTACACCAAAAATGTAAGATTTAATAGATTTATTCAGAACCTAGTTTTGTTTCCGAGAAAAGAAACAACACTTTTACGAGGAAAAAGATTAGCTAGATTTTAAAAATGTCTGACATTTGCACTCGTAACTTTTTATCCTAGTTAAGAATAATGCTCTGTACTAGAGCTGCATATGCAAGTGGACATTTTAGGGAACAAGAAAGTTTTACAGATTAATGCACCACTATGAAAGCATTAAGACAATCTAGATTCAGTTACCTTCTTTATTATGCTTCGCCATAGCCAGATTTTCCTTCTTAAGCAGCTCATCATGTTCAGCTAGTTGTTTCTGCAACTTTTCCTTTTCCTGTTCCAGCTGCTTGCAGGATTTCATCCACATCTGCACTTTACTGTGGGCATATTCATTTTCCTTCTTCAGCTGAATTATAATGTTACTATTATCAGCCTAAAAATAAGAAATTCAGTTATTTCACCAGAAACATAATTCCTCCTTTTAAACATTATAATATCAAACAGAGTAACAGAATCACTGAAGTTGGAAAAGGCCTCCAAGATCATCGAGTCCAACCTTTAACCAAGCATCACCACATTAACTAATTCATAGCACTAAGGGCTACCTTGAGCTGTTCCTTCAACCCTCTCAAGGGTGCCAACTCCACCACTTCCCTCAGCAGCCCCTTCCAATACTTTACACTGTTTTCTAAAGGACAGAAATTCTTCACAATGTCCAACCTGAACCTTTTACCATCCCATTGATCTGGTACCAACCTGTGTGCAAATATCACACAGTGAGCACAGCCAGAAGCCTTCTCCGCTACACTGACACTACCATGGGTACTGTTTACTGGCACACATCCACAGGACTTTATCCTTGGACTGCTCTTATTAACCAAATTAACACCACAGATGAGAGCCCTAAGAAGAAAGAACTGTTGAGCAAGATGAGCATTTTGTAATTCAGTGTTTACTTGCATGTAAATTGAACTGACTGTTTCTTCAAGAGTGTGTTTATGGAGACAGTAATTCCTGAAGTGGGAGTACAAAGCTGGAGCCAGAAATCAATCACAGACAGAAGCAGCACCAAAATAGACCGAAACCACCCAGAAAACAAGAAAAATGCAGGGATAGGATTATTGGTACAGAAGTACAGTATATGTACAGTGAAGCTTCATCTGTGCTACTAAATAGCAAACCAAGAACATGAAGAGCTGTTCCCAGTTATCGGTAGCTCACAGTATGTGGAGCTCATATTCCAGCATCCCTGAGGACAATTCTGTAAGAGAATTACACTAGTTAAGACCTGTAATGAGAATTCTATATAAAATGGAACTGAAAAAGCTGAATCAAGAGCAATCTATCAAGACTAGTGCATAGAGATAGACCATGGTACATTTTTCCATCAAAGTAATTCACAAACACAAAATAGAGGCACTGCAAAGTCTCTCTGAGTGAATTCTAACCACATTTTAGCTCATCTACAATGCTCACTGTAGTCAACGGTCTGCTGTGTTTAGGTCACAGAAACCAGTTCTAGGTGATCTCAGTCATGGCACACAGAACAGAATTTTTCTAATGCACATCAATAGTAACTATGTTTTCTCCAGGCTCTATGTTCTCTTTAGTGAAAGAAAGGCTGTACCAAAGTCAAGCCACAGTTCTGGAGCACTGGTTCCCAATCCTATGTTTATTTCACTACACAGTGTCTGGAATCTCATGCAATTGGTCATACTTAAGGGTTTTTCTTACCTTAGTTTTTAGGAGTTCTCCTAAGGACTGATTAGCTTCTTTAAGGGAATTATTGAGCTGTTCTTTATTTGACTTCAAATGCTCAATTTCCAGTTTTTGCGAGCTGATAAAGTGCTCCAGTGAACTAATCTTCTCATGACAGGCCTCAATTTCTACTTCATTCTAAAGAAAGAAAATGTGCCTAATTACTATGATAGCAAAAAGGACACAGAGTTTCATTTTAAAGATGTACCTAACAGCATATCACAAACCCACAGGAATTCCACAGCAAATTTAATAATTATGTTTTAAGGAGTTGAACATTAAAAGGGTAATTTGTCTCAAGTATGTATTTTCAATACTAGAATCTTGCCTCTAAGAAAACTGTCAGAAGAAAACCCTTATATTTTACTATAACTTGCTTTTACATCTACTTTATATTAATAAGAATGAAAACTACTAAGAAACAATTATAGTAAGTTATTTGCCTGTGTTCAGCTGGCCTCAAGCTCACAGACATTTCTACAGTTAAGTTGATGGCTCTTGGCATATAGCACATCTGACAAATGTATTTCCAACAAATTTGTCCTTATATCCTGAACTGGTTGAACTTTCTTCCCTCTTCCTACTGAAACAACCATTTCCTGGATTAAACATACTGTTGCTTTCCCCTTTTCAAGGTTATAGTCCTAGTGAATTTTTATATAGATTAAATGCTTACTGAGTTGTGAGAT
The DNA here is from genome assembly GCF_012460135.2 of Molothrus ater. Classification (NCBI taxonomy): domain Eukaryota; kingdom Metazoa; phylum Chordata; class Aves; order Passeriformes; family Icteridae; genus Molothrus; species Molothrus ater. The sequence continues at coordinate 21,255,853 of NC_050480.2, forward strand.
AAATTAACGTTTTAGAGCTTGTCATACGGAAAAAAGTTAACACATACTAAGCTCCAAGGTAAGTATATGTAGGTTTTGGAAATATTGTTAGCAAAGACAAATTCTTTTGCAATAGGATCAGCAAAATTTTCTAAAATACATAGAACTCAATTAAAAACTCACAGCACTACTCTTCCTATTTTCTGACTCACCCTTCGGTTTGCTTCTGTCAGAGCATCCTGATGCTCTTTCTCTGCTTGAAGTAGTCTGTCTTGATATTCTGATATCTCTCTTTTAATTTCACTTTCTTTTTCTTGTAGTTGATTCTGGACCATCTCCAAACACCTGGCCAGTTCATTTTTTTCTGAAGTTGTGAGATGCAGCTGTATCTGTAAATAGTAATAGTACATTTTTTGGTATTTGGAGTTATCTCAATGGAGAAAGAGTTGACCCATAAAACTGTTTAAATCTGAAGCATCTTTGAATTTTCCAAAACAACTTGGTAAGAAAAAATATTCAACAGTGGCTGAACACACTATAATCAAAGAAAAGAACACAAAAGGTAGGACAGGAGGCAAAGGAAGGTTCACTTAAAAGAAAACAAGTACAAGTTTGCTAACAGCATTAAATCAAGCAGCACTGCCAAAATCAAAGTTTAACCTCTCCAAATGTTGCTCCCTCTGAGAATGACTTGAGAGGTTAAGGGTCACTTCTGCACCCTCTTTAAGATGAAAAAACTTTCTAAGCATTTTCACCCATTGTTATAACTACTTTTTGACAGCTGGCCTGTATTTCCATTTAGGATTTCTAAAAGTTGCAGAAATATCTGTTCTTTTCCCAACCTACTCAAAATCCTCCATGCCACAATAGAAACAAGCCCCTGGTTATAGAGTTTTTAAAATAGTTAGTAGGTTAGACGACCACATAAACTGGTTTAAAGACATAATATTTTTCACAAATAAAACCTAAAGTTTTCTAGATGATAAAATAGCCTCTAAGAATTAAATGCAAACAAGTTATAAACAAAGGCTCCAAAAACTGTTTCTTCCTTGACTATATCCTGAGTTAAATTAGCACAATTGAAACACTGAAAGTAGTTTTGAGAAATGCTGAATATTTATCTGCCCTCCTCAGTCTGGTGATTGAAAGCCTGTAGTAGAGAATTTCTCAACACTGAAAAATGTCTAGATGACCAGCAGTGGACTTTATGCTAAGAAAACATAGTTTGGATGGAAGGAGGAGGGGGAAAAACTACAAAGTAATCATTTTCTCTCAGAAGAGAACATTGGATTTTTTGAAATTTGGAAGCAATAACCTCTAATACTGTACATTATCACAGATCCCCTTGACCAGCCTCCACACAGGTACTGTACTTGAGCATCTGCTTTGAACACAGAAATCACGCAGATGGAATAACTTACTTTGTTCTTTTCTGAATGTTCTTGAACACATTGAATTTCTTCAGCAAGCTTATTTCTTTCTTCCTGTAATTTGGCAATCTTCTGTTCAGTATTATTTAGCTTGACTTGCAGCTCAGTTCGACTTTCAGCCAGTTCATTTACCTGAAATAAAATTTTCCAGAATTATTTTTAATACATGTGTCATGACTGCCAAAGAATGTACTTACATGTAACAAGCAGTTCTTAAGATGGATTATTTTATTCCCATAGTTGGTCAAGTTTTAAACAAGAGTCACAACAGGGTAATGATGTTTTCACATGGCAAGTGCACTATTGTTATTTCACTTTCTTTGGAGCTTCCGAAGTATTTATTCCAAAGTACTTATTGATATGAAAACTCAGTCACCCAATACCAATTTGTTCTTCCTCCTTTTCTTCCACAGGAAAGAGGAAACTATCCTGCATTATTTGATTGCCTAAACCTCTACTTTCAAGTTACCTTCTCAGTCATCCTATGCAAAACAATGCCCTGCTTTCCAGCTCTGTAATTTCAATGAAAATTTATGATTGTATGGAAAATGTAATTTTAAAATAGGATGTTTCCTGCAAAAAAGTTTGAGGTTAAAATTATTTTAGGATTTAATTTATTAAGGAAGTAGTAAACCCAGAGGACACTTTATCCTTCCTCCTACAAAGGGAACTCTGCCCTAATGGAAATTATATTACCTTTTTACATAGAGTGTTCTTTTCACAAAGTGTAGATTCCAGTTCCTTCTCAAGGTCCTTGTAAGACATTTTTAGAACATCCAGGATATCCGGAGAGGTTTCACCATCAGAAAAACATCGCTCCTTCAACTTCAACTCAGCAATCAAGTTCTGCAGCCTCTCTTTTTCCTGGTGGCAGCATTTAAGTTCATGCTGCATGTGAGTCAGCTGCAAAGGCAGTGCTTCTGTTTCTTTCACCTGCTTTTCAAGAGCACCATTTTCCTGCACCTTTTCATTGAGCTTTTGTTTACAATCCACCAATTCTTGAAAAAGTGCTTCTCTTGCTTGATCCAATTTGATGTTTTCATTTTTCATTTCCTGACATTGCTGTAACAGCATTATTTTATCTTGCTCAAGATGAGCCACCTGATCAACCAGGACTTGTTCTTTTGCTCTAGCATCTGCTTCCTCTTTGCATGAAAACTCTAACTTCTCACTCTTATCTTTGAGCTCAGATCTCAGCAATGCCAAAGTATTTTCAAGCTCATGTTTGATTTGTATCTTTTCTTCCTCCTTTTCTTCCAACTGCTTTGCTGTAGTCAAATTTGAAGACTCTAGTTCATGGAATCTTTCTTGCATTTCTTTTAAATCTTTAGCCAAACACTCTTTTTGTGAGGTGAGGACATCAATTTGTAAGTTGGAACATTTCAGCTTTTCAGTCATCTCTTCCATCTCTGTTGCTAATATTTCTGCCTCTGCTTTGGCAGTCTCCAATTCAATAACTGTATCTTCTAGATTTTTCTCTGACATCTCCAATTCCCTTTCAAGCCTCTCTATTTTATCTTGAAGAGAGTCAGCTTTCCGTTCATTGTCTCTCAGCTTTTCAGCAATGTGACGTTTTTTCTTCTCATCAGACTCAATTTTTACTTTCAGCTTCTCAATTCCACATCTCAATTGGTCTGCTTCTTTTTGTGCTGCGCTGAGTCTTGCGGCAAGTTCTCCTTTTTCCATTAACAAGCCTTCCAAAGATTTGGAAAGCTTTGAATTTTCCATTTCTGATGAACCTAATTTATGCTGCATCGTTCCCAACTCTCTTGCAATCAGCTCTTTTTCTTTCTTTGAATCTGCTGCTTCATTCTGGAGTTTTTCTTTTTCTATGGTGAAACATACAGCATCATTTTCTAAACTTTGCAGCTTCTGAAGAAGACTGTCTTTTTCATTGGATAATTGATTTGCATCAGATTTTGCAGCCTCAAGCAGATTTGCTTGTGTCCTCACTTCATGCTCTAACCTTCTAATGAATTCAGTAGAATCCATTTTAGTTAACTCTAATTGTTTTAATTTCTCTTGTAGATTTTGGTACTTCTGATCCAGCTCTTTTTTGCTTTCAGACAAAATACTCAGTTCTTGGCCAATATAGTTTCTCTCAGCTGTGACTGAAACAAGGTGCTCTTGAAAGCTAGAAATAGTTTTCAGATTAACTTCCCTCTCCCTTTCTAATTGCTGACATTTTGCCTGGAGCATTTCAATGTCAGGCTCTATGAACAAGGCATGGTTGTCATTATTAACTTGCTCAGATTTTGGACTCCCCCGCCCATTTTCAGCTGCAAGAAATTGTTCCTGACCAGCTCTCTTGGTCATTTCTACATCTTCAAACATGTCTGCTGCATTAGGCAATCCAACTTTACTTATCTCCAACTCAGACTTTAGGTTCTCAGGTTCTTTTTCTGATGAAACTACATGAAGAGATAATTCCTGCTTATTGACAGAACTGGATCTGTGTTTTTCATTTATGCCACAGTTTTCTTCCTTAACAGCTACAGTAGCTTCCTCCAGTCCTGCAAAAGCTGAGCTATTTGAAATTATTTGTGCCTCCTGGAAGTTCATTTCCAAGTTTGATTGCTCAACTCTTATTTTCAAACCTACATGGCTTTGCTCTTTTTCTATCTCATAGATCAGCTTCAAATTTTCATCAGTCTGTTGTTTTGCCTCTTCCTGAAGTATTTCAGTGGTATTTTGATTTTCACAGAAATAGCCAGCACTCAAAACCCCATTAGTGGAAAATGACAATGCACTGGCATGGTCTGAGGGGCTGGTTATTTTTCCTGACATATTTCTACACTCATGTTCTCCAGAAATTTTCTCAGTGTCATCTTCCATTAATCTTGCTTCCACAGTCTCAGTTTCATTTTCACACACAAAGGCATCTCCTGCAGCCATTTTCTCAATGGGGATTATTTTAAGACTGTTTTTCAGAGCTGAGTTTTCAACAGGCACTCTTAATTTATAAGGAGTATTCTTTTCTTGTTCTATGTTCTGCAAGGGATAAGAATCAACCAGTTAAAAAAAAAAAGAGGGGGAAAGAATACATATAAGAAAAAACAAGGTAAGTTTTAAAACTTTTCTTAAACTAGTAAAGCTCCTGCTCTTATGCAAAATAAATAAATACTCCTCCCTACTTTACAGTCTCCTTTCTTACAGAAATGTTTGACACTTGTTTATGCACACATCTTTGGCCAAAAAGATTTAAAGGTATTGAGGGAGAAATTTTAGATAAATTTGCTGAAAGACTATGTGCAAAGATACCACATCCTTCTGTATTCTGGGAAAATAGGTGTCTACATGACAAAGTGAATTATTATTAGCATTACTAAAAGGACAAGGATTACTGCTCAAGTATGGATTATTTTTCTTCTTTCTCCAAAAAAATAGTACTGCTTCTGTGAGGCACAATTTTAAAAAGAATATTTGCAGTAAAAAATCTGGGTGACCACAATCAAAGGATTGACATAAAACTCATTTGCATGACAGCGATTACTTACATTTTCAATATCTGTGCACAGCAGTGAATGAGAACTTAAATCAAGGACCTGTAGTTGGAGTCTTGCTGCTTCCAGCTCCAAAGAGAGATTCTCAGTTTGTTTTCTTTCTGCTGCCAGTTTGCACTCCATCTCCATAGTCACATTATTCAGCTTCTGCTGCCATTCTTCCTTTTCAGATAGATTTTGCTGTTTGAGATGATCTATTTCTTTCCTTTCAGAAAGTATAATTTCTTTCAGCTCTTGTATTTCCTCATTTTTCATATTCTCTTGAACATGAAACTGATCTTCAAGCACCTTGATGGACTTCTCATATGTCTGACAGAGCATCTGAAGTTCTTCAATTCTATTTTCAAGGTTAGATTTTCTTGGAGTAATACTACTGAGCTCTCTAACAGAATCCAAATTGTGATCATTATGACACTTTTCAACCAAAACTTCTGTTGCATCCTCTGAAATCACTTCTACAGAACTGTCTGTCTGATTCATTCCCTCTGTCCATTTGCATGAACCACTGTTATGAGAATCAGCCACCTCACTTACTTCTAATAAAGAGGGATTTACAGAAAGGTCTGAGGAAGAATCTGTGGCGTTAGCTTCATCCAATTTAGGTAGCGTGTCATCTTGGCTGGATGACAGTGACACTTGCACAGACTCTACATGAGCACTGCTCTGACTTGTTGACAGTGAAGAATTTTCTGCTTTCAGTATTTCAATACAAGACTGCAGCTCACATATCTTTGAGCTCATACTACTGTGCTGTTCATATAATTTTAGGTGTTCATCCTGGAAAGTCAAAAGCTTTTCTCTTACTTCAGCAAAGTGTACTTTAACTTCTTTGCTGGACAATTTTAAATCTTCATAGTCAGAAGAACTGCATTCTTTAACTCTGAAGGGCACTTCCTCATTATCAGGAGGCATTCTCAGATCACTGTTATCACTTTGATCCATAAGTTCTTCGGGAAGAACAGCTTTCTCAGCTTTTAAATTGCTATCTGCAATCCTTATATCATCTGTCTCCTCTTCCTCTTTATTAATACCTGTGGTACCATTGGTTTTAGCATTTTTCAATCCAGAGGCCAATGCAGTATTTTCATTCTGCAACCTCTCACACATTTTCTCAAGCTCACTCAGCTGGTTTATTGTTACCTGCAAAGAGGATGCCAGCAACACTGATGAAGGACTTTCATCTATTCCTTTTTTGCCACAATCCTGGGAAATGTCACAGTAATTATACTCCAATGAGTGGCCATCTTCCTCTAATACTGTAAGTGAAGAATCTGCATTTTTCAGTTCTTTAACAGACAGTAGTTCTTGCTGCAGTCTCTCTTTCTCTCTCACACTTTTCTCAAGTTCTACTTCCATGCCTTTTAAAGCCGTCTCCAGCTGCATCACTTCTAACCTGCAGTTTTTTAGAGAGATTTCGCTATCCTCAAAATCCATCTGAAGAAGCTCAAGTTTAACCTGGTATTTATTCAGCTCAATGTCCTTTTCTTCCATGGACTTTCTCAACTGTTCTGAACAGAGGCGTTGTTCACAATTAACATCACACATTAGAGGTTCATTTTTTATGGGTAGTTCCTTCCCCAATTGCTCCTTTTCTTGAAATACAAAGCCACATTTCTCTTGCATTGTATTTTGTCTTGTGCTGACATTTAACCTTTCCTGGCTTAAACAGTCAAGCTCCACAGAAGGCACATGTTGGATGTTGGAAAATTCTGACTGCAGTTGCTGAAGTTCATGAACCAAGTTCGTTTTTATTTCTTCTGAGGCTATAAGTTTATGTAAGAGATCTTTGTTCTCACTAAGTATCTGCTTCTCTTGTTCTAATTTTGCTTTTTTTTCATCTAATTCAATTGTCTGCTCTCTCAGCATGCTCATAATTTTTCCATTTTCTTCTTCTACTGATTTATACTTTGCCTGCAAAACTTCAAACTCTGTTTTCATTTCTTCTGTTCTTGATTGAATACGCTGTCTTTCCTCCTCATGTTTTCCAGACATATCAGAAATTATTTCTTCTTTTTCCTTTAAACTATCATAAATATTTTTATTTGCCTCCAGTAAAGTTATTTGTTCTTGCTTTAAAACACTGCTTAAATCCCTAAGGGCTGTATTTTCTTCAGTAAGTTCACCAATTTTTTTACTGTATGAGCAAATCATTGAAGACATGTCCTTCTTCTCTGAATCCCATCTTTCAGACATGAGCTTCAGCTGTCTTAGTGACTCCTCAAGCAATTTATTATTGATCTTCAAATCCTGAAGCTCAACTTCTCGGTTTTCTAATCTTTCATTCAAAGTTTGCAGTTGCATGTCCTTTTCCTCAAGAATAGCTGAAGTTTTTTCAACTAATTCCTGACGTGCTGAAATATCTGCTTGCAAATTACTGATGTGCTGCTCAGTTTCTGTCATGAGGCTTGTGTACATCTGTTCTACTGCAAGTAACCTTTGCTCTGTTTCACTCTTTGTTTGCAGTAAGTCTTCATACTGCTGCTGCTGATCTGAATTAAACTGCTTTTGAGCTGCTAAAGAACTCTCAAGAAAAGAGATCTGCTCTTGTAAATTGGCCAGATCCTTAGTTTTTCCCATTTCTAGAAGAGCTCCGGCATATCCATGATCCAGCACTCCAGTGCTGGAGTTAGTTGCTGCAAATTGCAAATTCTCTAAAGCAGTCTTATCCTGCCTGCTTTTAACTTCTCCATCTTCTGTCATTTCTGAAGTATCTTTTGCTTTTACAAGACAACAGATTTTTTCATATTCACCAAGCAGGTCATGATAGCACTGCTCCCTTTTCAGTCCTTGACTTGCTGCCAATTGTAACTTTTCTTCTACTTCAGCAACTTGGTTGGTGAGCTGGAATATTTTACAGGACATATTTTCTATCTCTTTGCAGTACTTTTTATCAGAACATTCTGCTTTCTGCTTAAATTCATCAAAAACTTTTTTTTGTTCTTCTAATTGTGCACTTTTACATTCCAGCATACCTTTCAGTTCTCTAATCTCTGTGGATTTCCTGTCACTTTCGGTTTGCATCATTCTAAGTTTCTCACTATGCTCATGATTTTTGCTTTGCTGACTTTGAAGGGAACCCTCCAAGTCATTAATTTGAGCCAGCAGACCTTCCTTTTCAGACTTAAGTTTATTTATAAGATTATCAGTTTCATTTTTCCATTGAGAAAAAACAGTAGCCTCTTTTTGCAGTTCTTCACATTCTCTTTGCTTTAATCCAAGAAGTCTCTGCAAAGCTTCTGATTCTCCCTCCATCTTACTTATTTTACAGTCTTGTTCTTTAATATGATTATCTTTTTCCTTAAGGAGACCTCGGGTAGACTCTTGTTGCTTTTCCATGTCAGCTAAAGCTATTTTCAGGGTCTCCAATGAAAGTGAGCTTTCTTGCCTTTTAAATTTCTCTTCCAGTAACTTCAGTTCCACTTCCAGAACAGCATTCTTATCTGTAGAAGAAAATACCATCAAATCTTTGTCAGTCAATACTGGCAAGTCTTCTGATAACTTTCTAGATGAGGTGATACTATTTACTTCTACTATTTTCAATTCTCATTCTACTGCAAAGCATCACTCTTAAGTGATGCTCCTTCATCACTGGATGAAGGATGTTTATATTACTTTAGGCTGTCGGGCACTACATAAAGTCAGCTTTCCATAAAGTAACTGCTAAACAGAAGTCTTCTATTTAAAAGAGATTCTATGAAAACAAATTTGCTGATAAGTTCAGTACATTTTGATTCTTTTCAAAACAGCATCACTTCAGGAACCGAACATGTTCACAGACAAAAAACTCATTTTCATTGACAACAAACTCAATGTTCTTAAAAAACACTAATCATGTCCCACAGTAGAAACTTTTTACTTAATTCACAATGAAACTTACAGCATTGCAGGAAACATCCAGAAACAGTTCTGTAAATTTAATATCATAACTCACTTTTCATCTCTTCTGCAAAATTTTGGCTTTGCTTTAGAGATTGCTTGATCATATTTAGTTCTTCCTCAAGCTGGTGGATCTCTCGTGATTTCTTTTCAAGTTGACAATTGAGAAGATTTTTCTCCTGCTTCACTTCCTAAACCAAAACCAAATAAGGCCATATTTCATGTAAATTGATAAGGAGGTCAATGGACTCAGTTCATTTAAATCAAACTAAAGATATTCCATTAGATCCTGTTAAGACTTTGGGAATCCATGCCCGGGTTCCTAAGCACTGCTTGGAAACATAAGCTGAATTTTTTATTCTTAGTGAATTGACAGCATCAGAGAGATGCTGCCTGTTGATGCAGTCAGAGTGCTCCTCTTAGCATAGAACAAACAGCTCCACATGACTTCACAGAGGAGATGGGACAGGACAGATTCTACAAAATCTCAGCTGATTAAGTCAGGCTACTTTCTCAAAGGAGCTCAGTAAACAAACCCCTGCAATGGCATCAAAATTAACATGAAATGTGTAGATCAGATTTCACCTGCCATCTCATGTAGAGACAAATTCTCTTTCCACTGAACATCAACAATGTGGCAACATCGGTCAATTTATATTTAGAAGTGCTTACACTTTCAGATGGTTGTTTTGCAATTAACAGCACTTTCTTTCAAATAAATTGATTTTTAAAAATTCCAAACAAGCAAACAGAATAGACTATGACCACCACCAAAAAACACTGTGTAACTACATCACACCCAGGAAACCAAATTCAAGCTCTTTCAAAGAGACTCAACTTTGTTCTCCAAACTCTGGCGCTCTGGACAACAGATGCCACAGAACTGGCATGGTCCAAATGGAAACAGACTGTCAATTATTCATCCATTTACTACTAGCAGATGGGCATAGGATTCACAAAAGCCAAGCGCAAGAAATGGAAGGGTCTGAATGGAAAAATTAAAAGCTTGCTGGCGTGGCAGGGTTGTTTTTGCAACAACATAAATAAATTACCCTCAGAACATGATTAAAACTGTCACTGTCACTAACAGTTGTCTTCCCTTCTACTCAGAGCCTTCCCTACCCACACTTTAAATAAAAAAATCCAGTCAGATATAAATTTAATGAATAAGCTTTCTAGCAATCTTAATAAATTTTCCAAAAAGTCCAAGCATCTAAAACCCTTGCATTCAAAGCTGCAATGCACGTACATGAATTAAACTAAGCCATTCATTACAAAACCTAGGGTGGTCTATGGAAAGAAAAACAAGTTTAAGGAATTAAAACGGCTGAAAGGTCCAATTATTTCAATTTGGTGCAAACATTCCCAATATCCGTAGAATTATACATTGGGTTGGAAGGGATCTTAAAGGTCATCTAGTTCCAATCTCCCTGCCATGGGCAGGGACCTCCCTTGCTAGACTAGGTACAGAATTTTTTCCTAGTGTCTAATACAAACTTACCCTCTGTCAGTTTGAAATCATTTCCCCTTGTCCTGTCACTACATGCCCTTGTAAATAGTCTCTCTCCATCTTTTTTATAGGCTCCCTTTAGGGACTGGAAAACCACAATTAGGCCACCCCAAAGCTTTTTCTTCTCCAGACTGAACATTCCCAATTCTCTCAGCCTTTCCTTGTAGGAGAAGTGCTCCATTCCTCTGATCATCCCCTTGGTGGCCTCCTCTGGACTTGCTCAACAAGTCAACATATGAAAGAGAACCACTCAGCTGGGCCAAAACCATGCAAAGTGCTGTTCCAGCAATAGTCACATTCCAATAGCTGGGAATGTTCTCAGAAATTGCAGTCTACCAGCAAGAACATACCTAAATTTTCACACTACACTAAACCCGTACAAATGTTCGTGACAATCTGAACAAAACCCACTATTTTACTTTAGACTTTTGCAGAGAATTTTGAAGAGACTATGCCAGGTTATTTTATATCTGCTGATAACAAGTGGTAACAAGCAAAATGAGAGTGCTTAACAAAACCAAACTGCGACACAGATTACATAGGTATCCAGCTGGTTTTCCTACTTACTGCTGATTCTCCAAATAAAGGATAAAATTTCCATTGAGAGGTCTCTAGTGGCAAAACTGGATCAATTTCAAGTGTAAATGTTCCAGTTGCCACAAAACCAAAACAATATAATTGAGAAGACAGAGGAGACTTTAAAGTGAAAAGGTTTCTGCATGTATGAAGCATACAGAAACTTCTCTGAATTTACCTTCATTTGGGAGAAAGTTTTTCCAGCATTGCATATTTATTGGACTGTCTTATTCTAAGAGAGAAGCATTTTTTTTAAAAGAGGAAATAGTATTCGTACAAAGTCACTGTGTTTAACAGTATCAATCAAAGCAGCAGTCAATGATTCTAGAATTTACTTTCAAAATCAAACATGCATTTACTATTTGACTTTTATTTCAGAACCAAAAGGAAGAATCTCTTGAAACACAATTTATTGTTTTAAAAAGTTCAACATGAACTAGAACCATATCATCAGCATTACAGCATGAATCCTAACCACACACCTACTGCAGAAACTGCACTGATTTCCATGATGTTAGGGAAGGCCTCATTTTTTGTTACAACTAGGATGAGTTATTAAGATAGTCAACAAAAGTGTTTAAAGATTGCTTATGGGGAAAAACACAATTGTGAGCACATGCTCCAGAGTATTAAGTATTTATAAATTGCTGATGTATGGTACTAATTCTGCCAAATACTCCTCAGCATTGCTCACCTGAAAGCTTCTTGTCAGGTCGGCTTCCTTAGCCTGGGCTGCTGATAGACTCTGCTCTGCTCTGCACAGCTTCTGGGTGAGATCACCAGTGTTGTGTTCCAAGCGTTGTTTTGCTGTCATTACCTGGAAAACCAACATTGTAATCACAAGAATGACTTCTTTTTTAAACTCCAATTCTTGAACTCAACATTTTGCTACAAAATGAAACTACATTATTTTATCCCACCCTGAACCCAAGGGTTGCTTTACTGGTGTTTAGAGAAAAGTTGCTTATTGCCTTTCCACTCCTTTGCTTCTGACCAAAAAGATGGGATATCTTAAAATAGATACATTTATAGACTGTCTGAAACAAGATTAATTCATCCAACTTGCAGCTACATCACCACAATGATATCTGTAGGACAGAAATGAGATTGAAATACAATTGGCTTTTTGCTAAGCTAAGGGAATCAAAGTTAGGATCATAACTGCAATTACTGCTCTGTTGACACAGAGTTTTTTAAAAGTGAACAGGTTTTAACTCTTTGAAAAGAGTTCTAAAACACTCCAGATTAAAAGAAGGAAATGACACTAGTGGGTCAAAAAAAAAAGATCTATTCCTAGGTCATCAAGTAAATGATCTTTCTTTGAGAAGGAAGTAAAAGGCACTTATTATCCTCTCAATTTAATCAAATTTTCAGCAAGCATATACAAAAGAATATGCATATAATAAAGAAGCCTCCAGTAAAAACTTTTGACTGAATGTAGTCCCACAGCTATATTTCTAAAATAAAACAAGCCTGCCAGAAATCTGTTGGCAGTTTTAGAAATGATGTTTCAGTTTAGGATGCCTGCAAACAGGGCTTCTCAATACATCTTTCAAGAACATGTGGCCCTTTTTAGAAAATCAGTTAGCTCTGCTGCTTGAGAAATGCTCTCAAGGGGTTTTGGAGGCTTTTAAATGTTCCTCTTTTCTGATCACCCACTCCTGAGGCCTCTGCTGCTTTTTAAACTACTGAAAATTAGGAGTTTGTGACAACTGAAGTATTTTAAAAGGTAGCTGCTGCCAAAGCTGTGGAAGAGCTCCTTCATACTGATCTTCTTCCTTACACAAGCCATGACACTCAACTGCTTTTGTGGAGAACCAGTTCAGGGAGTTAAACTGATAGCAAACACTTGGTTCTGTATATGCATATGCTAATGTAATTTTTCTTTGCTTTTTTTATCTCCTCTATCAGCTCTCCCCAGGATCACATGAGGAGTGCATGGCTAGGGTATATGAAAATGGGACTGTTGTTCCAAAGGGCAACGACCTGTTGGTCAGTAGCTCTCTCATCACACTACACCTCTGCATGATGTTTTTTTTGTTTGGGCTTTCTTTTTTTACATAAAGTTTCTAGTGATCAGCCTTAGCTGCTCCTTTCTCAGATTTATTTTACCTGCGCTGCCTGCATTTACATCTTCTTCCCTGTGAGAAGTGGAGTAGCCACAAACTTTTAAAAGCCTATAGTTCACATTTAAATACAGAGTATTTTGGTAAGAAATTATAAATATAGAACATCCAATACATACTGTAAAAACATCAAGATGCCACATTGATTATTTTTTTGCTTTATGTATAAGTAAGGCAGTGCTGTTGAGACAACTAAATGCCACTCTAGTAGTGGATTTTAATGCTAAAAAAAGCCTACTTTGTCAAATTCTGCCTGTAGAACATTGAAGGCATTTTTGGCTTGCTGTAGCTCCTGATTCAGTTTGCTTCTTATCTGGTTGCACTGCTGATCCAGTGTTTGCAAGGCACGCTGCTGACAAGACAGTTCCTAGAAAACAGTGGCAGAGAAACAAAGAAATAAACACATGACCAAAATAAGTCTCTATTTTGGTTACTGCAGAAATAAGAAATGATTTTTATCAGCAGGTACTCCCTGCTCAGGGACACTTGTCTTACACAGCAAACAGTTTAAACACAGCTTTAATTCATGAGGCAAATGCCACACAGGCAAGAATGACATTAATCCAAGTTATGTCATCTGCTTAAGAACTTAATTACTGTAACATTCCTGCCACAGAAAGGGAAAAAATTGAATCCAAAAGTTATGAAAGTAATAGTGTTAAAAATTTTCATACTAAAGGTAAATTTCACATTAGAATTACATTCCAGTACAAGTAGACAAGTTCATCTCTGCTCTTACTTACCATACTATAAGTTAGGAATATTGCACAAATTTTGTTGCAAGAAGATGCAAAACAGAGCCTTTAAATAGGACTTGACAGACTAATATTATAAACAAATGAACATTAAACAAACATTTTAAGAACCTGTAACAGCTCACAGGTTTTAACCATTGCAGAAAAAATGTTCTCAATTAATGGCCTTGCTGAACAATTTAGAATGGCAGTATGTGGGCTAACATATTAATCTTATGAAGGCCTTTATTTAGCTAACTAAAAAAAGGAAAAACCTGGACAGAAGGTTTATAGGCTTCAACCCATCTTTTGATTATTACAATGATGCTACAACTATTCAAATGCAAAGATTGATTGTCCCAATTTACTACTTCTAGACAAGGTTCAGTATCAATTTGAGATCCTGAGGTAGCATCTTGACTAACGGACTTTGCAAAATCACTTTTTCACTCAAGAGTGCTGGAAGCAGCACTGTTTATTGGCTACCCCACAAGCACTTCTCTGCCAATTACTTCACCTGTCTGGACATACCTTGGAGAAAAGGTTTCATGTTAAACATTTGACACAACAAGCAGTCTTCCTCAGGGCAATGCCCTTATATTCAATCCCTAAAGCCAACTTAAAATGCCCATCTGAAATATCACTATCACTTCTGAATCTGTGTCTTGGATTTCCTAACACTGATTACTTTATTAACCTTAAAAAGAAAAGCACAAAGAGTTTAGTCCTAATCTAAATCAGTATTAATGCTGTTAATACTAAATATAACTTCATTACAGAAAAATTCCAGGCATAGTGCTATACTTGTCTCTGCAAGAGCTGGCATGAAGGAAATGAAAGACACTTCTGTTAATTGACTATATTAACATCTTATGAGCATGAACCAAAATTAGAATAAGAGATAGAATCCTAGAAGAAATTATTTTCTTCTGTGTGAAATGCATGCAAAATTAACTCAAATTCCAAAGAAATAATTTAGTTGTTTACTAAGTTTGAGCTCACATATACATAATTTTATGAAAAATGGAGCCCAGTTTCTCATGGATTTTCATCTCATTCTATCTCTCAAACATGTTCTCTATTTTCCAGTGAATACTATCCCCATTATTGCTATATTTGTTTTCCATTTTTTCAATTACCTTTGCAAATGGTACCTATCAAATGTGATTGCAACTAACAGAAAATCAGATATACAACATAAGCCAAGTGACTTCATCTCCTCAAGAAGTCAAAGTTAAAAAGTTCTCCTTGTCTTACCTGTTGGAATTCTTTTTCCTTGGCCTTTATTTTCTGTTCCAAAGACTGACGAGCGCTCTCAGCATTTTGTCTCTGGCAATTCAGTTCTTCTGATAATCGCTTCACCTTTTGCTCCAACATTTGGACCTACAATAATTTAGTTATCAATCATAAGTGTTAAAGGTGCAAGTGATGTTTCATTTAAATATATAAGCTCTCACACAAAAAGTTCACTGCTGTCAGCTGCAATTGTTCTAGCATTCATATATTCACAGTAACTCCAGCTGGTACCATATAAATTCTTAGCAATCCAAAGTACAAAACTCATTCATTCTTCCTTATGTTAGTGAGAAAATGTGTGTGTACGTATAGAAAGAATATATATACTTTAATATATATGTATTAAGTGTGTATGTGTATACATGAGTGTACACACACAATAATAAATACATCTTTAGATGATATATAGGAGAACATATCTTTATATATATTTAGATAATAAGAAAATCAATGATTTTGAGAAATAGATTTTTTGATAGATTGCATTTTCAGTACCTCAGGTTACTACCAACTAAAGAATGACTGCTAACTGCTAAGCAACTACATGTTTAGGCTGAAAATGAATGGATATTGCACAGAATTTCGGAGTGATTCAGCAAATTGATTTGGACAGAAAAAAAAGAAGAAAATATCTTCATTTATAATAACAGTATTTTTTACAATTTAAACTAAAAAAAAACCCAGCAAGCTATGTCTAGGTTCACCTCCACATTAACTTGTTATTTAACTCAGTTGATTATGTCAATATTATGTCACCCAAGAGAGTGAAGCATTGTTCACCTAACTTCCCGAACAAAAAGTAAATTTTATTCCAGACCAAATCCGTTAATGCAAAACACGTACTTTATTTTCCCCAGAGAGTAAGAAAAAATGGCAAAGGGTGAATGGAAGTCTCTTTCTTCAGCAATAAGAGCTGTTTACTGAGTTAATGAAATGGTAGAAATAAGAAAATAAGAAGCAGGTAGTTGCATTGGGATGTCAGGTATCAGGCAGAGACTGCAGGGACTGTGAACTTCTGTAAGATCACATGGAAAGGTGATTGCAGAAAGGCTGCAGATCTCACAAGGAGTGAAAATACTTGAAAACACAGAGGTGCTGGGCTTGAGGTCTGGGAATAGTACCAGTGATAGAGAAGTGTACAAGGGAGGTTGCCAGGATTAAACCCAGGCTACAAGGCACAAACTAAAATCTAAAATCTCAATAGAGTTCTCTCTTCAAAGTCCAGAGTGGGCAGGCAGAGATCCAATTCCAGTGCAAGAAAGAAGAAACAGAACAGGAAGGAGTCACCTTCAGATGGCAGGACCAAAGGAACTTTCTGGGAAAAGATGCACTGCACCTAAAGGATGGGCTGCACATCAATTCCAATGGTGGCAAGTCCCACTTCTCCTTGTCCTTCCCCAGGCATGTTTCTAGATGCACAACCTTGCCTCTTCCCTTGGGCTGCTTTTAATCCCCTTTGATTCTTTAGTAAAACAATTCCACTCTCTTAAACCCATATAAATTTAACAAGGGAAAATTAAATACATAATACCCTAATCTTTAGGAAGTTGAATCAAGTCATTTTTGGAATCAAATAAATTAAAATTAAGCCCTTTTCAGAGAAATAGAGCTGTCAGACTGGGTCAGCTATGTCTTCCCACAAACTCACTATGATGACAGTGACTTTATGAAGTCAAGGGATTATGTCAGGTGTTAGATTTTCCCTTACCCAGCCAAGACTTCCCTTAAACTAGTTCCTCACAGAATTATCAACAGGCAAATGTAGCTGTCTCTCTGAGAAGGCAGACTGATCAAGGTTTACATGCAAAGGTTTATTTTTTAAGGGCCAATACAGGAGTTGTGGGAAACGTTAGCTCACCAATATACTTAAGTAGCATGCAGAAACTTGCTGACAAACACAGGTAATCATTCTACACAGAGAAGACACACACAAACATCTTTTTCCCTATACTGTAGATGAATCACTAGTAGAGAAAAAAAATTAAAAGATAGATGAAAATATGAAGATTCAAGGAATTATGACATCTGTGCACTAATTTCAAATTTGTTAAGTGTTGGGAAAAGGGACTTTAGGAAAGTAATGCAACTTGATTAATCAAGGAAAACACTTACTTGTTACCTTCTGCAGTTTGAATTACTTTAAGCACTGGCATTCTCCTTTTGCACATGATTACTAGCAAAAATCTGAACCATTTCAGATTTTTATGTGTATTTACTTACATACACTCTGTAAATTCTTGACTAATCAAGAGCACTACTCTCTTCATTTTTACTATGAATTCAAACTCCCTAGGATTAGGCTGTGAAATCCCATTTAGAAACTGCATATGTTCTCAATCTTGCATTGCATTTTTACATAGACATTATTTAAAACAAGCAATTTACAATACAAGGACTATACCCCCACAACATCCTGCAGTATAAGCAGCAAATTCTGATTTTCAGCCAAAAATGCAACAGTCTTTTTCAGGTCAAAACTTGCCACCAGATGTCATTGTTGCTCTATGCAACTTGATCAGGATATATTTTTGAGAATTTGAGTCAATCTTACCAGAGTATAAAAATTATTTCTTCAGGTGGTGTAAGAACCTTCCAGAAAATGGGCAACTGCTTACATGTATTAATGTTTTTTACATATAATACATATCAAACTAGCATATACTTCTCAAAACTTGATCCTCAGTAAACTCTCGAGAAACTTAGTCTGAGAACCTCGGTTCTTACTAAATGGCTGCAAACTGACACATAGGAATACTGACAATGAATTGTAAGGACAGTCAAAAGATGTGTGAGACAACATTTTACCTGAGTGGTAGCTTGATCAAGTTGTGTACTCGTTTGAGTCAGTTTATCTCTGGTTTTGTTCAGAATTTTATCCTTCTCAGTTAATTCCAACTTCAATTTATCCAACTCCAGTTCAGTCTCTTGATGTTTATTCATATGGGACCTCTTCAGTTTTTCTTGAGCTTGCAATTGCTGTTCCAGGTCTTTAATAATGGAATTTAGTTCTGAATTTAAAAAACAGTAAAGATTAAGGATACTTTATGCTTCAGAAGGCACCTCTTCCAACACACTTCCATTTCCTATTTAAAATGTTTGATAACAACCCAATTTCCTGGCAGAGGCAGACACCCTGTACAATTTTCAGCAAGTTAAGACAAGTTTTAACTGTCTCCTACTAAGACATCAATAACAAAAACTATCAAGACTGAAAGACAGTTGACTGTAAATCAATAATTCCTACCTCATGAGAAAGAACACAAACATGAAAACTCAGGAACAAGTGCTGCAAAGGCAAAGACAATTTGTTCCTCCTGCTGGCTTTTTTTTTGTTTGTTTTGTTACTGTTTTTAAACATGCAGAAACATGTCACTTGAAATAACGATTACATTTTTTTAATAACTATATGCACTACAAGCATTTCCTTAGCACAACTGTTCTTCCAAAAGACTTTTCAACTTCTTCGTAACTGTAAATGTCCCATTTTGTATTTTAATCTTTTTCCTGTCTCAAAATGCATACAAATAAAACTAGACAAACTAATATTCTCACAGTATACATCAATAAGAGTTTATCTTCCAAAAACACAACACAGTAGAAACACAATTCACAGAAGAAAATATAAGTCAGCTACAGGAAGTATTATCCAGAATTAATATTATCTGGCTTTGTGGGTTTTTTGTTAAAAGAAGTCCTGTCTTCCTGATTCTGAATTTGTATGGCTTCCAAGCTGAAAAAGCCACCAAAATTGAAGCTGTATGTGAGGTATTTGAATGAAGAGTTTGGAGAGCTTGAGGACTCGTAAAACAGTGGAAAAGCTGTCCAAAGGGTACAAATAGCAGGCTCAAGTGAACGCGCAACAAATCCACAACAAACCAGCTATTTCCTTTCTTAAAACTATCAGGTATCAGGAATGATTATTTCTTCATGTCACTATGGGCAATATAAGACCATATCTTGGGTTTGGATTGTACTTCATGTTGTGCTTCCAGTGGCATCCATCATGGACCAACTCAGTTATGCACTAAGCATGTTCAATCAAAGTTTTAAGACATTATTGTTCAGTCAAAAGTATCAATAGTATAGAACAATAAAGAAAAAATATAATTAAATTTAACAGTGAGATGCAATGAAATCCTGAAGAGTTTTTTTAGGTGTTTTAAGAAGATTGTTTCAGGAGCAATGGAATTAATGGAAAGAGGCAGTTTTCCTTTTAGAAGATGTCCCCTACTCAGCCCAAAAATACAAACTGCTCCATTCTAATTCCTATACCCCTTGTGCAAAAGATACCACAGCTTGCAGGTAATCTCTGTGTATGGCTGATCACTGAAAATACACCAGCAGCCAACAGGGCCAGCTGCCAAAGCCAACAGCAAGTATCTTTCTCTTTTCCTTGCTAAAGCACTAATTTCAATAGCCTGCTTTTATCTGCACACCAGCTTTCATGAAACTATACAGGAGGCTGCCTCTGGGTCTTAAAGAAATGCATCAGATACCTTGGTTCTGTGCTCTTAGCTGGATCATGAGGGAGGAATTTGAGTTCTCAGCAAAGCTGTTGTCAAACTCGCTCTTCTCTGATAGAATACTTGAATTTGTTTCTTTATCCCAAGGAAAAGAGGATACTGCAGAACTTCCCCTTGCAGGTGTTTCTGGATTTCTAGAAGGTGTCTTTTCTTGTTGCCATGAAAACACAGATGAGGAAGCCTGATGCCGAGCAATCTCTCTGTGACTCAAAGAGCTTGGAGGATGAGGCTGGTTTATTTTCTGTGTCCAAAAAAAGAAGAGGATGTACCTTTACACAGTTCCTTATCCAACATAAAACAAAATAGCTAATTTAACATTAATAGCTAATAGGTCATCATCATTCCACATAGTTATAACATTGCAGCACCCACCACTGCAAAGCCCTGATACACATCATTATTTTTTATGCTATGTAAATTAAATAACTTCAGCCCAAGATTCCAAGCATAGCTGCTACCTATAAATACAAACCAGGATATCAAAAAAAGAATTTTGACCTGTGTATCTGTATAAGTAACATACATAAATGTTTGTGTTTTTAAAGAGGAGTTTTTAAACTCAAACATGTTTTAAAATCAAAGCCTACATTTTTGCAGGCAAATGAAGACAAGTAAGCTGCAAAAAAAACCAAAAAAAACCCAAACAAACAAAAAAAGAAGTTTAGATTAACATATCTGACAAACATTTAGTTCTACTGGGGAACCATAGGTAAATTTAAAACACATTTAATTATTTAAACTTATAAAGAGTACTCCAAAATTGCTATAATAAAATCTGCCAGGTACAAGCTTTTAATATTTCCCCATAGAAAAATTAAACTGAACAAAAAAATGAGACTTTTTTCCTCCTTAAGTGAAAAAACCCCAAACAAACCAAACCACAAACAGTAAAGTCCCTATTCCTTTTTTAACAGGATTTTGAAATGCAGCTCATTTGAATTACTTTTTCTTAAACTAAATCCCTAAACCATGTAATACCCAGTGTGACTTCTCAGTCAAACCAGACAATATGCTGTTATCTAGGAACAGCTGTGCCAAGACCAAAAATCTATATTACATTGTCCAGAATGCTGTGTGCAATCCTGTAAAATAGCTTGTTAATGAAGAGGAAAAGAAAACTAATCATGCATGCAGTAATCATTTCCCCTACATGCCATTTAAATTTACAGTTTCTGAGACAGAAGTTTGAATCCAGAACTAGCCACAATGACAAACAAATGCTTCCTGGAATCATAGACTAGAAGTCTGAACCTATCAGGCATACCTTTTTCAAATTATGTTTTCCTGTGTTTTAGGAATAATACATCCTGTGATGTATTATTTCACTATTGTTTATTAAGATGAATTTTACTCACCATCTTAATTATTGCAAGTCTTACAAAATACTGTGTGGTCTTCAACTCTATTACTCAATTCTTTTTCAGAACACTAATCAATATGCTGACTAGCACAGGTCTCTTTACTAAGCCTTTTCAGGCTCCTCTGTTGACCATTCTCCAGTAAAAATGGACCATTTTTTGCCACTCTGCACTCAATCTTTTCCTTTAAATTTGCAAGAACTCCCTTTATCCAATTTTTTACCTTTCATCAGTGTATATCCAACAACATTGGATATACAATGTTGCACTTGACTTACGCATTTTCTGATTTGTTCTTAAAAGAAAACCCCCAAAAGGTCTGAAATATGAGGCATTATTTGCCTTTATCAGCAAATGTTGACCTTTTCTCCATACGCCTACACATGCTTCAATAAACATATCGAGTCATGTTTCTAACAATTTGCTCAGGACAAAATGTTGGCCTGACTAAACTGTATTTCCAAGAAGCACCATTGGAAGTGGTTTTCTCTAATGTCATCATCCTTGTCCCCTTCCAATGCCAAGAGGAGAATAAGGCAACATTGCACATCACAGTGATTAAGCAGTCCCACACTGCAGTGCCCTATCAATTAATGGGAAAATATTCTCTGTATCTAGTGATTTTTTTTTAATTACTATTCATTTTATCAATCTAATTTAAGACTACTTCTGATTTCCAATTTGAGGCTGTGCCATAGATTCAAAAAAAGGCTCTGATATCAAAAAGTTTTTAAACCTTTACATAGTAAGTACCAAAGATAAAATTATTTCACATTTTCTGCAATGGCTTTTTTCCTTGAGGGCTTTCACATCATATTCATCTTGTTCTCAGAGATTAGCCAACACCGTTCCTCCTTCATATATGTTTGAAAGATTTATGGGTGTCTATTTTCTAGGTGTGAATTATTACTCACAATATTTTTCAAGGCTATTTTATTATCGTATAGTATTTAACTTGGCGTAACTGACAGTGTTTTATCTTGTCCTTGCTTGCAGGAGACTTCCAGTTTGTGAAGGATGTGTTCTCATTTTTAATGTCCTCCTTTCCTTTGCTATTCAAAGAGGATGGCTTTTCCAAATTCTCCAAGATTACTTCTGAATGGCAGTACACACAGATTAATTCTCTTTTGCTTTTGAAATTATATTTTATGTGATGTATAATATTTTGCACTAGTTTTCTATTTCATTTTCCAAGTTCACTCAGTGGTTACTTAGATATCACACAAACCATTCCTAAGAGATACTTACTTACCTTAAGCTGGATGGTTCTCAGTTGTAACTCTAGCTCTTTATTTTCTTGTACTTTTTTCCTGTATTTTTCTTCTAGTTCTTCAAACTTAGCATCTACAAAGACAGGATGAATATCTGCCTTAGTCCAACCATTTTTCACCCAATTCAGCCAGGTTTACTTACCCCTATGGGTCCCTTCTGACTTGAAATATTCAAGGATGCAATTATCTTAATGAATTTAAGACTCCAGCTTTCAAAAGAAAATATCTCCCCAGAAATACAATTTTAAATAAAGGTAGGTAAACTTTAATCTTTTAATCACTTTAATATTTTCCCTCTTTCAGGCGTGCCATGCTTGGTGGAATGCTTGACATTGCCACTAACTGCACCCCTTTACAAATATGCATAAAGAAAGTAAAAGGAACAAGAGCAAGATTCTTGATATCTGATATCTTGAGATCTGATATCTCAGATTTCCCACTGGAGTAAGACTGAGATGCCAAACTCACAGAAAAATTGTTCATAGCACTGAAGAAAGTAAGCAACACATATAATATATTGAACACATCAAAGTTTTTCAGCATAAAGAGCATAAGGGTGTCTGACCACAGAATTCTCCACTTAAGGAAACTTCCTGTCATTTTTCCAGTTCATTTAAATATTTTTGATGTCCCTAATTTGAAGATAGAAGTGATGCTTTGAAATGGATATAGAGCATTAATTGTGTAGATTATCATACACAGTAACAGTCTGTGCAAAAAAATCCTATCCAAATAAATAACACATTTAACTATTGACTGCATTTTAGTTAAAGTACCTGTGGTAGAGGGAGAAATTTGTTCCCCACAACATGAAGGGAAGAGCTGACACCAGGAACAGACATACAAAAGATTGCTGCAGCCTACTGAAGGATATTTTATTACTGTTCCATGTCCATCCAGCATTGAAAAAATGTAATGTTTGCGATGTGTTCAATTTGTACTAATAATTTTGAAATTGAAACCTAGGGTGCTACAAAGTAGATGCTTTCATAATAACTTACGTAAGAGGGGCTAGGAAACTCAGTACAAGTGTAATGTTTAAAATACTCAACCTTCCAAGAAAACTGACAGTCAACCATCTGTGCTGGAAGAAGAAAAGGATCATTTACCATTATTACTTTGAACTGGTGTTAAAGGAGCAGTAAAACTTTTCTGTGGAGTGCCACCGAATGATACATCTCCTGCAGTCAATGTTTGCTGACTTCTCTCAAGCTCACATTTGCATCTGTTTAGGAAAGAAGCAGCAGCAGAAGTTAATAATGGAAACTAAAAAGTTAATTAGCTATTTTTAACAGCCTGACATACACTAACAAATTATATGAGTCTAAGGACTTAGTTTAAAGATCAAGTCAAGACACATCCACTGAAAATTTTAAGGTGGTGCAACACAAAAATATAAATGACATATTTTATTTAGAGTTTCAACATAGTTAATCAATTACCCAGGAGTCATAGCTAAAAAACAAAATCAAACCCCAAGTAGAAGAAAATCTGTTCGAACTCCTTGAGGTCTTACTGTATGAACTTGTAGTTCAGCTAAACACACCCAAATAACTGTAAGCACTGAGAATATCAAATCTTACTCTTCAGTGAGCATCTTTGTGGCAGGAAACACAACTTTCAGTTATGTTCTGATACTGCACACTTTCAGACAACTATGCATACTTCATCAAAATGCAAGGGAATACTCTCCAGTCAACAGTGTATTTTTCATGTATTCCATTTACATCACTACCCAAAACAGCACAGCAGACAAGCCATTTGAGGGAATTTTGGGAGCTTGAAGATACCAAGGCATCCAATGAAATCATAAAACTAGTTCAGAGGCCATACAGTAACTTTCGTCCTGCTCAGTGAGCACAGGTTGATGATAGCCCCAGGCTGTAGCCTACTGCATCAGTGACTCCACATTTGCCTTTTTATTTTCCCTCTCTTCTACAGCTCAATGCCAAGAACTCCTCTTCCAGAGGACCATCAGTTGGGATGAAGTGGCAAATGATCACGTACCAAACAAAAGGCAGCCAAATACAAAATTACAAACAATGGCCAAGAATGAGGCCATGTATCAGTTCCATGCACTAACTGATATTTTGTAATGAACAGTTATGTAAAATAATATAATGGGAAGGGGGAACTCAGCAAACTAGACTTAATTTTGGGAACAGATAAATGGAACATGTATCCTCAGCTCACAGTCTCTTTCTCCCAACATTTGACAGCAGATACAGAGAACATTAGTGGGGTTCTATCAACCCTGTTGAATCTCATTAGATTCTTCACTGATGGATCTCAGCAACTCCTTACACAAAGTTGGTATTTCTACATGCCATAAATTATGTTGCATTATTTGTCACAGCCGTCAAATACCTCAACTCTCTTCAGTTTTCACAAAAATCAAAGAGAAAAAAGAAAAAAAAAGAAAAATTGAAAGAGCAACACAGCCTCTCTTTATTTGCTTCTATTAGGACATGTATGAGGCATGAGGAGAAAAATTATGAAATAACCATTGTAAATATGTTAGAGACATACAGCAAGTCCCCACCTTTTCAGTTCTTGTTCTAGCCTTTCAATATCCTTCTTGCAGGAATTCAGCTGACCTGACTGAATGTTGACCTGAGATTCTTTTACTTGAAGATCATGTGAAATTTTCTGCTTTGCTTTCTCAAGATTATCACACAATTCCATCAAGCTCTGGTTTTCTCTTTTGAGTATTGCAGATTCATTTTTTTCACTTTCGACCTAGTTGGAACACAGAGACATTTTTGAAATTATCAACTCCTCTCTATAATTTGGTGCATTTATTATTTTAGGAACACAAAGCTCAGATATTTGAGGAGGGTTCAGCACAATGCTGTTATTTGCTTCCTAACACTTCAAAATCCTGACAGCTCTAAAAACCTCAAATGTACACATTGTTTAAACATTCCTGTGTGTGAACAAAACCCACATTTCCCAAAATTCAACTCAGTGACATTAACATTGCTATTTATTGATGAGATATGAGCTCTTCAAAAAATTCGTCAATCCCTAAATACTAATAATCATCATTAGTCCACATTCTTCACTGATCATCTCACTTCAGTTTCCAGCCTATCTTTAGCAGCCACAAGACCTTGGCTCACTCCACAAAGTGTGCACAATAATTATTAAAGGTCACAGCTTTGAAGATAGAGTCTGGCAGGAAAGATGTCCTTCTCCTCCCTGGAGGAACATCCAAGGGGCATCATGGCACAGTGTTGTTCTTTTGACTGACAATTGTATTACCTGCTGCTTCTGAGAGTTTTAAAGCACCCTTTTTTTTTGTTTGGGGACCACAGCAGTTCCTTGGAATGGTTGAAACAATTTCCTGGAAACTCATGAGAAAAAACTCAAAGAAAACTACTAGGCTAAAGATTTTCTAGAAAGTTGCAGCAATCTAAAGGGAATAACAAGCAACCTTTGTAAATTGTCTCTGAGCTGTAGTCAAAGAACACAAAACAAAATTGAACCAAATGGGTCACTGCTGACCTGACACTTTGCAGGACCCTGACCAATCAGTTCTTTAGTCCCATGGTTACAGGGCTGACAGGGTAGAGTTCGATGAGGTGTAAAATTACAGCCCTAAAAACTAGAAGGAACACCAAATCCTAAACCCCCAGTATCTTCAAGGAAAAAAAAACTAACGAATAACATAAACTAAGAGTATAGGTATCTGTAGGCAAGGTGAAATAGGAAGAGGCTGCCAACTGTGCAGCTCTGGTATATAAAATAGGCCCAGTCCTTATAATGGATTTTAACGAGTATAACAATAAAATGTTTATTTTCCTAATCATAAAGAGCGGTAGAAAAACCTCAAAGTAGACATAAATAACTAGAAATGGACAATCATGCCAAAAAGATAGGAAACAGGAATTATATTACCAACGAAAAAGAACTAAACAGCGGAAGAATATGATAAGTATTAAGTAAGATGAAGATAAACAGTTTGTAATTCTGTGCTACCTTTCCTTTCAGTCAGGGAGAAGAAGCAAAACACTAATCCATTCCCTAACAACAACTACCAGAAAATAAACTGTTATAACAGTGTTTGGCAAGAAGAATGACATTTTGGGTTACCTTCTGCTTCTGTTTCTGCAAGGCTGCCTCCAAAGTTTCTAGCTGGTATTGCCTTTGCTGACGTTCTTTTTTAAACTTATCCACTTGACTTTCCAGCTCATGGATCTTCTGCAGGACTCTGGGGGACAGGCCCTCTTTCCATTCCTCCACAGCCCAGCTCATACTGGCCAGATCCTTGTTTCACATAGAATGGAGTATTACGCCTGAAACACAAAGACAACTACAATGACACCTGCCAAGAGGTGAAGTAAAAATCCCTTTTAAAGAAATTGCATCTTTTAAGCTCTGCAGAGATTAGAATACAGCATTCCACAACCTTACAGGCTTCCGGATCCAAACACCAAGCAACACCTTAAACCATTAGGTCCTACTTTGACACACTTGTAGGCAGTTAGAAGCAGATCATAGAACCTCGCTATAACAAATCTCCTAGCATAAACAAGGTTTATACTCTTACACCTGCATTTGACAGCTCTGCCTCAGGTGGCGGCTCCTCGCCAAAACACACGGTTCCGTAGGAGGCTCCAGCAACGCTTCTTTATTTACTTTCAAAGCAACGCGGCTGAGCTCGGGGTATCTCAGAGTACCTAAAACTAGAGACCAACGACAGGCGGAGCGAGCCCTCACAGACAGGGCGGCTGCCCGCCACCGTCAGCCCCGCGCCCCACCGCTCACTCACTGTTAAGCGCCGACCGGAGCCCGGCGACAGCGACTCGAGGCCGGCGACAGCGACTCGAGGCCGGCGACAGCTGCCACCACAGCCCCGGTACCCGCAGCCCCCAGAGCGGCCGCGCTCCCGCCGCGACTCAAACCCGGCGCCACCGCCCCGCGGCCGTTTGCGCCCGCCCCCGCCATGCCGCGGCCCCGCGCGCTGATTGGCCCGCTCACCACGCCGCTCGCCACGAGGCCGCAGACCCGCCGCCAATGGGAGCGCAGCGCGGCGCCGCCCGCCCTCCTGAGTGGCTGGTTCGGAAGCGTTCAAACTCCATTGGAGGCGGCGGCGCAGGCCCGCGGCGGCCCCGAGGCCGTTGCCCTCAGGCGGGCGGGGCGGTGCCCTCAGCTGGGCGGGGCGAGCGGCGGGGCGGGAAGGGGATGAGGGTGGCATGAGCGTAAAAGGGATGGAAGCGGCAGTTGTGGGGTCAAACGGTGGTGTTACGTCTTTATCTAAACCCACTTTTCCGACCCCAAAGAGAAGCTGAGTTTTGAGAAAAGGGACCACAACAGGCTGTCCCGGTCGTCACCCGTTTATTGGGAAAGATCAATGGCAATATCCTGAAGTGCTTTCGCATTCAGTTCTGCTCCCAGGACTTGGGGTTCGTTTCTTCTTCAGTTTTTTTTTTTTTTTTTTTTGAGGTGAGGGAGGCAATATAGCCCAATATTACACCGTTTCCTGCCCAGAAATACAAACTCAATCAAAAAGCTCCAAATAGTTTGTACATATGGTCTAACACAGAGCATAGAATGGACATGGCAATAGTGAAGGCAGAAGGATTCTAAGGTTCCTGTGAAGTTCCCTGGGTACCTGTGACCGGTTTTTCAAACCCCCAGGTATTCCCCCCCTACCCCCTGGACTGCCTCTCTGAGGGGAGTTTTGGATTTGAAGCGCAATGTTCCTTTCCATCAGAATCTGTGACTTGGGATTCTATGATCTGATTGTCATTTTACCTATTTAAATGTTCTGCCTCTCATAATCGTTCTGAAAATATTTACTCAAGCACTGTTCTTTTAATCATATTTAGGAAATCAAGTTAAACAAATCTTCCGAGAAGTTAAACAGCTCACCGGTCAGCTGGTGAGAGCTCTGATTATAAATAAACACAGCACAACAAACCCACTAGCACATTGTTAAAAAATCTCCCAACTGTCTCCTGAACAAAACAAGCCATTGCAGTGATGGAACTGATCCATCATAAATACCTCTTCACAAATAATGATTAAAAAACCCCAAAACAACCAGACAGGCTAGAAATTTCCATGGTGAACTTTATGCAGGTGTTTCTGGGGGAGCAGCACAGAACAGCAGTGGAGCAGGAACTACTTTAGAAGAGTGGAAAACCCTCACACACTGCCAAATAATTAATGAAATAAATACTGCCAAATAATTAATGAAAGCTGAGAATCAGTCTGAACTGAAGGGGATCCTCTGCATGGTGGACAAGGGGCAAATGTTCTGTAAGAATAAAATACTCATTATATGCTACTTTACAGTAAGTGTTTCCCATGGGACAGTAAAAAATGCTACTTAATCAATTGTAGAAGTTGAAGAGTTTTCATTTTCTACAGATGATATTACAGTGGGATTACTGATGGACATGGACCTCTAGCATTAGTTCATCATGATTAATCCCTCGGGAAAGCTTCAGTGAAACAGCTTCAACTTCCATAACTGGTGGCATATTTGTCAGAAAGTAATGAATGAGTAGAGACAGCCTTCAGCATTCTTACAAGGCATGAAAAATGAAAAATCAGCTGCTGTGTGCAGAGCTTTTAAGATGCATCTGATTAATATCTGGATAACTGAGGCTAAAGGAAGGGAACCTGACCACTGTTGTCAACTTAAATATGAGAAAACACTTTTTCTGAAGCTGATTTCTAAGAATGGTCAGGTTTGTACTGGGTTAATGATTTACAAATTAATACTTTAATATTTGAAAACCTTTATGTAACTATTGCAGGAATTAACTAATTATCATGAAAGATAAAAAGACTCGTAAAGAGTACAGAAACTTGTTTTTTCTTTTGGCACATCAACTTATTCTGCACAATACCTTTGTAAGTGTCAACACATTAATTACCAGAAGTAAATACAAGAATAAAAATATTAGTAAATGTAAGATTGAATTATGAAATACAAGAATAAGATCAAATACTCTGAAAAAATAATAACAAGTTATAAAGGATGTTAATGGTAACCATAAGTTCATCAAACTCTTGTAATTTTCATTATTCTCTACTGACTAGAATTCTTATAGTCTTTCTAAAAGGCTCTCAAAATCCCCTGCGTTAGAGTTCCCCATGATTTTGAGCAAAGTCTACCTCAAGTCTTGTGAAATAGCTTTTCTCTGTCCTTGAAATTCCATTCCGTTTTTTGCCAAATGCCAAACATCACCATTTATGTTTTCTCACCTGAATTCCTTACTTCAATTTCTAGTAAGGGGCCAGAACAGTAAGTAGAATACAAAAACCACTAAAGGTTAAATTTGTATTGCTACAGCTTATGTCAGAGCATGTGACAGAACAAAACCAGAAGGGAAAGAAAGGAAAAGAAGTTCTGATGAGAAAATCTCTCCATTCTTGAATACAACAAGAAGTGGAAACCAGATGGAGCTTCTCCTCCATATTCTTCCTCACTGGACTCAGAATCCATCAGGAAAGGCCAGATTCATGTAAGTGTATATATAAATATACATGCACATCAAAGAGCATTTGAGGAGTTGGAGCAATCCCATTCACACAGAGAGAGATAAATGGGCTGGGTACTCTGTCTGTGTACTTCCACCTTCCCAGCTTCCCTGGGGAGGCACCAAAGGCAGACACTCTGCCAGCCTGGGTGTGAAAGAGAAGATGGATCATTTTCCTCTGCCTCACCCAAACCCCACCCTGTACTAAGTGATGCCTCTTGCCTCTGGAAAACAAAATTCCCCATCTCTGCCAATGCAGGAAAATAACTGGGAAGATGGTGGCAGTTTAGGTGTCAGTACTGCAGCTGCACAGTTAAGTCTGCACTAACAGAACCAGTGAGCTACTGTTGTAAAACACAATGTTTGATTGTTTGTACACCCTTAGATTCCCTATTCTTCACATGGTTTTTCACAGAACACATAGCTTGTTGGGTGTTGAATGAATGTTAAGGTGGATGCCATTGGGATGCATAGAGAACCTTATACCTTCGATTTCTCAGCTGCCTTTTGCTCTTAAAAAAAAGTTGAAGTGACCTGCACAATCTTTTTTCACAGTTTATTAACAAAAATCAGGGACCACAGCATATCACAAATTGTAACTCTGTTCCCAATGGAGATGGGGGTGTTTCTCTAGTGAGTATTACAGTATTTTTATGTACCAATTGAAACTGTTACTGAAGCACTAATGCCTACACCTGTGCTAGGGTCAATTGGATGAATGTATTAGTGGATCAAATACCTAGAGTTGCTCTGTTGTTTGGGATCACACTGGCCAGTACATCCTACTAAACCTCAGTGGGGAGGTTTCCTAGTGCTGAGAAGGTGGCTGAGGTTACCTGGCTTGTCTAAGGTGACACAGTGGATCACATGCAGGTGCTGGATTGGGACCCACAGCTGTGGCTCCTGGAAGTTTAAAACACCTCCAGGCAATGTTGCCACACAGCCAACCTCCCTTCTGTCCCCCACCTTGTCACTGCTCCTTTGTGACAACTTTGGTGCAGATCTGAACTGCCAGGTGAGAAGGGTAAACAGGTAAGGGATATTATGTTAAGCAAAGACCTTTCTGATAGCATCACATGTACACATATTCATTGGGCTGCAAACTGCTGCATTGTGTGGTAAGGTAAATGCCTGTTCCAGCTCAGCAGGTGGAGCAGGGATATGCAGGAGAGAGTGAAGAGGGCTGTGGGGACACCAGCTCAAATGAGTTAAAACATCATGTAACAAGACCCTAAGTCCCTGTGCTCTAATCTGTAACACCTATCTGTCACAAATGATAGTAAGAAACCTTTACACAATAAATGAATTCTTGGGTTTAATAACCAGTGTGTTTTACAGGGATAAAACTGACCTACAGCTCCTGCTTTCAATTAAGTCCCTGATATATTTAGGACAATTATTCTGAATAATTTTCATCACAAGAAAGTATTCTCTGACCTTTACATGCAGTGTAGTATTATTGTGATTTTTTTTAATAATCTGCTAACTTCTGCATAAGTGTTAACTTTAAAGCTGCTGAGCAGTTACAATGATAGACCCACTACAATAAAAATAGTAAATTATTTAACCATATAAAGGATTGAAAACCAGGGTGCTTGTTAGTTGATGTTAGTAAATGCTAGTTTTGAATGTAAAGTTACTTGTTTAATGCTTGTTAGTATATTGGAAGGGTGGAGGAAGAAAGCAGACATCTAAATAGAAATGTTTTTTATGTAAGTAAACACATACCCTCCTATCTGAAGATGGCTTTGCAACTATAGCAATAGTTACACTA
Source organism: Molothrus ater (assembly GCF_012460135.2). Lineage (NCBI taxonomy): Eukaryota > Metazoa > Chordata > Aves > Passeriformes > Icteridae > Molothrus > Molothrus ater. Next base: position 21,287,305 of record NC_050480.2, read on the forward strand.
GTGAGAAGGTATTCATGTCTTTCTTTCCCGTTCTAAAAACATTATTTTCAAACTCTAACAGCCATTAGCATAATGCTTAAAGGGCATACAGTTAAGAAAATTATAAATAATTATAGCAATTACATTATGATCTAACACATCAAGTCCATATTGTCAAGGGCTTCAAATTACCAGTTACTAAACTGTAAATAACATTGGAACACTTTTTTTCTTTAATGGTGATTTCCCTCTCTTTATAGGTCTGTTGCCAACCAGAAATGACAATACCAAGCAAATGTTTCACGCTACATATGTTAACACAAAAATACATCCAATATACTATCAAACACTGTTATTTCTTATGGGCAATGAGTTACCAGATTTCAAAGGGCATTTGGTAAGATGGGAACATGTATTGTTCATGGTCCAATCTTCCCTAGCTTTCATGGATGTATAGCTTGCATCTCCTTTGGCCTCTTTTTTAGAACTGTGTGTTTAACCACACACAAGTACATCTACTGTGAATATCATCCTCTTCTAACCAGAGAGAAAAGCAGTTTAGAGAGAAGTGTACTACATATAAACTAAAAGGCTTTTTTATAGCCATCTCTGACTCCTGCCACCCTTTCTACCACCTTTTTAAAATGGGGAATTTAGAAAATGCCAGCTGGTAAGTAAGGTTACTTCTACTTCTTGTCAGACCTCGCTAAGGTTTGTTTTTTCTTTGGCTTACATTCAATAATTTTCTCCCTCTATCACCTTTAACTACTTTATTAACTTTTCTTTTTCACTACTTTTTAATTTCCCTTTTCCTCAAAGGCCATCTCTCCCAGTGGTACCTGGCCATGATATCTGCATGATTGCCTTCACAAACCTGAGTTTTGCCTTTTTGTTGGCTTCTCTGTTCTAGGTTCTTGATCGTTTATCATAGCTGCTTCTGCTATGTTTAATATTCCATCTGAACATCCCCCTCCTATGAACTACCCAAATTAAATTCTTGAGATCATACTTTGTTTCTCCTTTGTTATGATCTGGAATGCACATAAGAATTCAAGTTTTGTTGCTTTCTAATCACTGGTCCAAATTTCAGCTTTTTGTCATCGAAGTTGATTTGTGTTTTTATTATTTTTTGAACATCCACATTGGCCAGGAAAGATACAAATCTAAACCCTTTGGAAACACCAGTTCTGACAGTAATTACTTTCACCTCACAATACACAGTATTGTATAATTTAAAGAAACTCCAAATTTCCACTTCATTCTCCCCTAAATTCTACCAACCAAGACTGTGTTTGGCATGATTTTTCCTTCTGGCCAAACATGACCCTGACTGACTCTTGACAAATGGGTGTTACCTTCTGAAGTACTTGCACAGTGGGTCTCTGCATTTGCACACATCATTCACAGAAGCTGAGGTTGTGCCCACATACTAAAAAATAAATGAGGCTTCTAAAACAAAAACAATATGGAGTTTTCTGAAAAAAACCCCAAAACAACCCAAACCTGCAGACAGGGGTTTTTGGTGGGGTGAGGGAGAGGGGAGTGGGTTTTGTTTTTCTTCCCCCAGAAGTGGATAAAGGCAACTGTGTACAAACTTCTGCCTCATGGGTTGTGTTCAATGGATCTCATCTGGATTTACACAGGACTGCTTTCTATTTGAATCTGTGTGGGTTACTTTGAGCCCAGGTAATTCTCTCAGGTACTGGACACTCTTCTCCATGGTGTTCCACCTGCTTGGGCACACCACTAGATCATCCTAGAAAGAATTCTTTTCCCTCATGCGTGACAGGAGTCACCAGAACACTCAAGGACATGTTCAGAACACTGAATTCTTTCATATATCAGATGGCTTATCTGCTGGTATCTCCTGTTCAGCTTCCAATTCTTGCTCAGTGCAAGACTCAGATAAGCCTTTCCACTCATCATTATCCCTGTTAAAAGGTTAAGTCTTTACCTCATTTCAGCCCTGCTGACTGCTTGCCATCTGACTTAACCTGTCCACTGACAGAGGGCTTTAGGTCCACAGTGTGTCTGCAGCCTGAAACCCAGGATCTAAGCTGAAATATTGGTTTTCTGACAACCAAGAATTCATTGTGAGGAAATTACACTGTTATTTATTATACACACACACACACACATACACATATATATATATAAATTTATATGTATATTTAATGCATGTATTTATCTGAGACTCTATATTTGCTTTGTGTTTTGTTCACTTGTTAGTCAAACAATTTATTAGACAGTGATATAATTAAGAACATCCCTTACACCATTCATGACAAAGTAATCAAATCACTTATTAGTCTCTACATATCTTAATGTTGTCTCTAAAATCTTCCAGTGTTTCTCTGTGAAAAGTTTGTTTATTTAAGACAAAAGTACACTTCCTTCCCTCACCCTAACCACCCCAACATTTGTTCTGCTATTGTTACAGGCAAGCTCTACAGTGAATTTTCAGTCACCCAACTAACTGTAGTAGGAAACCCACCTCAAACAGCCATAGTTTATGAGCCACTAACTGAAATGATCCAGCAGACTATGTATGGAAGGAGGAAACAACTGCTCTCTACATCTTAATGACTTTGGTTATCATTTTATCTCCTCACCTCTTCCAAGTCTAAATGTCAACAGTTTTATTGATATTTCCTATACTATTTTTTTATTAATCCTTTCCAAGATTTTTTTTATGCATTTCAAGTCTTTCCAGAGCATCTAGCTTATCATGCAAATGACAGTCAGCATAGAAAATATTTATATGTACACCTCTCAGCATCCCAAACTGCTCTAACTCAGAGCAAGTTCCCTGTTTGTTTTGACCAAAAGTGAGAATAAGAATCAGAGTTTTTTTAGAAATAATATACAGATTCCAAAAAGCCGAGACACATTTAGCTGAGGTTTTATTCTTTTACAGTACACTTCAGAAAACAATTTCAGAAAACTTTAAAATCTGGAGTTTCAGAGTGCTCTCATATCCAAGCATGGTCTTAGACCAATTTCACAGAGATAAGCAAATATTAATGGCTCAATTCAAGTTACACAGGTTTGTGACAGTCCCAAACCCACATTTTAGATTATGACATTAGCTCTTTGCTTTCTCAAGAAACCATTTATCTCTGAGTGGCGACAAAGTATTTTCAATGGGGTGTCCACAGTCAGACACATAAATCCATGCTGAGATGCACAAAGATTATCAAGTGGGCAGCCACTAAAGCATCTACAAATCAGTGGTGTGTACTGACTTCAAGGCAAGGTGAAAAACTAAGTTCTGCTAAAAGCTAGTAATTTTTTTTTTGTTTGGGTTGGGTTGTTTTTTTCATTTTTTTTCTTCTTTTTTTCAAGAGGCCACTGTTTTCAGAAATTTGAAGACCTAATACCATGCTAAATGGTACATTCAAAAATATCCAAATTGGTAATCCATGAAAACTGTAAAAATGTTATTCATTCTGTCATTGGACAGCAGTAACAGTTGCATAGTAAGCTACATTCATCATCCCAAACCCCTCTGGAGTACTGGCAACCATGGAATCAAAATTTCATTACTTTATTCACAAATACTAAAAAGTTTTTTGTTTTACTGCCATCACTGGAGACCTGAAAAGAGACATAGGTATTAAATAAGTCCTCAGGCAGAATACAACCCTAAGGAAACTAGAATATTCAACACAGCATAGTTTATTTGCACAGATAATCAACCAAGACTTACTACAAGACTGGGTGCTGGCTAAGTTGTGATAAGCCATAGAGTATTATAACATGTTAGCTCATGCTTGGTGGTAACAGGTTTGTTTTCCAAGGTTGTGTAATCCAAATTCCTTTTCTAAGAGATGATTTTGAGAAGCACTATTAAATGGAGTAATTAATGAGAGCACTGAATACCAGAGAAGTTGGTTTGTTGTTTTGTTTTTTTTGGTGGTGAGCTTCAAACATTTAAAGTATCAATTTATAAAGAACTAATATGATTTTAGGAATGGCAATTTCTGCTAGTGCACTAAGTTTCTGCTTACATTACAATCAGGTCAGCGTACCCAGCTGTAGCACATGACAGAGATTTTAGGAACACAGTTAAGGTCACATTTACAATACAAATCGGGAATGTGTTGCAACTGCATTCTTTGATTTGATTGTAATGTAGATGACTGTAAAGCTAATTAAACATCACCTACTGTTCACAGGAGAAACCACCAGATGTTGCTTAAGCACATTTTAAAGACAGTTTTGTATGAAACAGGTTATGACATGGCTTCACCAACCAACAAGGACTGAGATTATTCCAAGTTATAACAAGATTCTTTAACACACTCAAAATATATTTAATACAGGTTTTGCTATCAAGGTGCTAAGCCACTTCAAAATTCCTTGCACAGTTTCATAACAAATGTCTCCTATATTTTGACATAGATAGTCAGTTTTCCTCTGCTGATAGTTAACCATTTGATCAAGCTGAATGGTGTTGGGCTTTATTTTCATGAGGGTTTGAGAAAACATTCAGGCCTACCAAATCCAAAATTTGGGTTAAAAAAAAAAAAGTCTCTCTCCTTTATGTTGCTTTCATCTGGAATCAAAAAAGCACCTTCTTAAGATCATTATCATTATCTCAGTTTTCAGACAAGAAAACAGACACAGGGATGTGCTGCTACATGCCAAACATCAGCCAAAAACCTGGTAGCTAAGGTAACTGAGGTACAGTCCTATGTCAGTGAGTTATTTCCCATTTGTTGAGATGTTTCTATTTGTATGTTATTTAGATATTTATTCTATTTTGTAGAGCACTTAATACAATAATCCTGGTGATACTGTACAAGGATACAGTGTAAAAATTAATTATACCAGAGCAGAAGAAATATTCTTGAGATAGAATCCCAAAATCATTACAAGTCAATAAAATCTCTAAATATAATTTAGAGGTGCCGTGTTTTCAGGTAAAAAAATTGCTGTAAAATTCCCTAGCAGCATAGAAAGATAGTACCTAATCCAGCTCACATATGACTTGGTACAAGATTAACCATCAAAGTTTGCTGGATGGTTGAAATTTGAACCAGCACAGGCATCTGGAACCAAATCAATAATTTGTATCTTGTAATCTTTGTAATTTGTAAAAATAATTTTTTACCTCGAATTCTTGAAACAGTTTAAGTAACACCTAAGCTAGTTTTAGTCTCTAATTAAATCACTCCCCAATTAGCAGATAAGAGCAGTTAGTTTTAATCCTAAATTCATATACTCCTGACTGCTCTTGAGGAACAAAGATATATGTAAAGATTGCAGGTTTTAATAGCCCTAGAAAACTGTAGTAGCACCAACACAGCAGATTTGCATATGGAAACCTCCTTGCAGGAACTGGGAAGTTTGGTGTTTTAAAGCACCTACTGCTACAGTCTCTGAAAGTCTAATACAGATACCAATCACTCCATTAAGTAATCTCATGAAAAGTAATGATCGTCACAATTCCTAGTTTTGGGAATTGTTCTCTTGGTTGGGTAAATTTGCAATGCATTTTAATTTGCAGAATTTGTTGAGCTGACCTTGCTCTTGCTGAGAAGCAGTATGATTTTATTTATTCTAGTTACTTTCATTTCTTCTAGGGGACCCGATCCTGCGGGTGACCAATATTCAATATTCCAAATCTCCCCCCAGAAATCTTCCCATCCTTCAGTGTGTCAGTGACTCTTGCAACATTGTTTCTTTTGCAGTTAAGCTCCCTAAACAAGTTTATTTCAAATGCTGAGAGACCTGAGAAAGTGAAAGCGAGCAGCTGCAAACTCAGAATCCGACTAAAAGGCTTTAGGGAACCAGCTCACCGCCTTGAGGCACAGATGCAAAAGTCATTATTTACAGAACAGCATCCTTACATCTGGCCCATCGTGGGGAGGACAGGACAGCAACCAAACAAGTTAAATCCTAGTTTTGATGTGTACTACCCTAATTTGTAACTTTCTATTCAGTAAAGTAATCCCTTTTCTATCAGTTCAGAGCACAGCAGCTCCATGATCCATTTTTTCATCTCATTCTGACACCTGATATTTTTTCTAGATTGTTACACTAAGCTCTCGTATCTACACAGGGTCAAGTACAACTCAAGTTTAAATCTTAAATGGTGTCACTTCTCAGTGCCTCAGTGTAGCTGTATGTAAAATGGGGATAATTACTTACTTCATTAAGGTGTGGTGCTTGTAAAATGCTTGAGAGTCTCAGATGAAAAGAAGTGCTTGCAAAATGTAATTATAATATTATTATGCCAGAGGTAAAGCATAGACTTGTGATTCCATGTACAGTGTTTAAATACAATTACTTATCTATCAAAATCAAGAATCTGTGCTATTTCTCTTTCTCTCAGCTCCTAATCCTCTTAACATTAATAATCTGAGTAATCCTGACTCCAGTGAATCTGCTCACTTACTCCTTCAGTAAGGTGTACAAAAACAAACAGTAACAGCAACTCCAACACAGTATCAATTCTGATTTATCACTATTTTTAATATTTTCCCCTGTTTGCAAGAGTCCTTAACTTTCTCAGTGTCACAGTTGTTTTAAAGGGATACCTGCATTTGAGATTTCTGTAGATGCCCATTGGTACTAGAGGTATTTGTACACACTTTCTAGAATGTGGATTATTTTTGAAAAGTAGATAATTTTAAGTAAGTGTAGTTTTTCAGGCAAAAATAATTTTGCAAATTAGCCATTAGCTATGATGCATTAGAGTATCTACACGTAATTTCCAATATTCACATTGCTCTTAAGCCTACTTGATTTGGTGTGATATATTCAACACTGTTGGTAGCTTCAACCTTCCTGACAGTATTCCTACAGTGTGATGTGTCCTTTTGTTGTTTACACCAGGCATCAGATGGGCTTTCCCACATCTGCCAAGTCCTGGGCATTTCGTGTAATTACAAACCACCACGTTTTAGGCCAACTTCAGGTTTTCTCTTGCTGGCTTTCCAGCAAAGCACAGAGGCATGACGGCGGCATCGTGAGTGTTTTCCCATCAGGGGTATTTTACCCCCTGTGCAGCTGGAAGAGCAGGGGTAACCACACTTCTACAAGTGAGGGTCACACAGTAAGCAGGAGACCGAAAGGGCTGAGATGGGAAGAGCAGAAGCAAACACAGGGAGGAATGGAGAGAAAAGATGCTGTCGCGCAAGGCGGCAGGAGATGGACAAGGAGTTAAGGAAGGGCAGAAAAGTGGTTACAGAGAAGCAGGGCGGCACCGCGCCTTCGTACGGGAGGGCTGGAAGGAGGATCTCAAGAGCTCCCAGGCCCACGCGTGCAGAGCCTGTCTCAGCTCCCTGCCCGCCCATTCCCAAAGTGTGTCTGGGGGTGCCCCCCAGAGCAGCTCCCCCGGAGCTCCCGGGCGGGCCGGGCCGACCCGTGCGTGGAGCCCCGCGGCGGGAGGGCCGGGAAGGAGCCGGCACCGCACCTGGCAGCTCTGCCCTCCTCGGGAGAGCCGCCGCCGGCACCCGCCGGGATTGGCAGGAGCCTGCGCCCTCCTCTTCCTCCCTCCTTTTCCCTCCTCCGCGGGGTGGGTTTCAACCCTCCTCCGCCCTCCTTGGGGAGGGGGTAAGAGTTAAAAAAGAAAACAGAAAAAAAAAAAAAAACAAGAAAGAAAGAAAGAAGGAGAAAGAGAAAAGAAATCCCAAGTCCGTCCCCGACGTCTCCGGGCCCCGCGGCCGCAGCGGCCGCCCCACATTCCTGGCATTCCTGGGCCGTGACTCCCCGCGCCGCCCCAGCCCCAGCCCGGCCCTGGCCCCGCCGCCTCCAGCTCGCCCGCCCGCCGGCCCCGCTCGCCCCCGCGGGACACCAGTCTCCTCCCTCCCGCCCTGCCTCCCTCCTTCCCGCACCCCGCGGCCGGCAGCAGCAGCTCAGGGCGCCCGGCCCTCCGCGCCGCCACCGGCGGCCGCAGAGCCCTCCCGGCCGCCCCGCCGAAGTTCCCCGCGGTGGCCGGGCCGGGGCGGCGGGAGCCGCTCTCCCTCCGCAGCGCCGGTGCCGGCGGCAGCCGCTGCCCGCGGGCCGGGACCGCCGCCTCCCGCGGGCGAGCACAAAGCCGGAGCCGCCGCGCTGCCCAGCAGGTAAGGAGCCGCCGCCGAGTTCGCTCGAGTTCGGGCGCGTCCCCGCGCAGACTTTGAAAGAGCTCGAGCAGCGCCTCGCACTCGGAGTGTGCGGTCGGCAGCGTTTGCATGGGGCTGGCTGTGCGCGGCAGCGGGCTAGCACAGCTCCGCCGTGGGTGCGTCGCTGTCTGTGAGCCACCAAAATAGCCATGCTGGAGTCACAAATGCCAGTCGGTGACCTGCGATAAGCGAGTCTTGGACGGTCCGTCCAGCCCGTGAATTTAATCTGTTAGACACTCAGATAACGCAGATTTGTCTAGTCAAGAGGTATTTGTAAATAGCGAGGATCGGCTATTTACAGGGCTCCGTGCTGGGCTGCCTCTATTTACATCGCGGCATGCCCGTGTCTGCCTTCCCTCCGCCCGGGGCTTTACCTTGCTCTTTGTTAGTTACAGTCAAGCCTAAACTGGCCGTCTTCGGCAAGTCTGTAACTCTGCCGAGTGCTGCAGCAAAGATCGTAGGGAGGTACAGAAGAGTGACATCTGCTCTCGTTTCTGATGTGGCAAAGTCGATGAATTGTTAAGATCTCAAACCAGCTCACTTTATTGGGGTGTATTTGGGACGAGCGTTACATAATGTATGTGTGGTATGTGGATATGATGTGTGCTGGAGCTTTCCTATCGAGTATGTTTTATCTCTCTGATTCGCATAAAATATTCATATGTTTCCATTATAAGCGACTCTTTGGTTGTAACTTTAACAAGGTGGGAACAGTGACCCGTAAAAGGCTCAGATTCGATATGTTGTTGCCCAAGAAGTTTTCTGGGATTTTTGGCATGTAGCCTGAAACCATGGAAGAAATGCGTTTACCAGAAGCCAGTTCTTTTTACTTTAACTTTATGCAGATAGTTGCTACAGGGTTTGGTTTTTCCAAAACCACTGTTACATGCTGCAGTTCTTCAGAGTTTGGAAAAATATTCATAAAAAATGGCTCCCCCCTAAAATCACAAGTCACCACCTGCCAAGTTCCATATTATGAGAAGAGATAGTTCTTTTTGAGGGGAGATGTGAGGGGAGGCAGTCCCAGCAGGGACTGTGTTCTCATTATCCAGCTGAGAATGTCCCATCAAATATGAGTGACAAAATACAGATTAAACAGCTTTTGCTCTTGGCCTCTGGGGGTTTTGTTGCTGACATCTAGTAGTTGTTACGTGGTATAAAATAGAGCGTGTGTTGACATTATAGTAATGCCAGTAAGCTTTAGGACCTGTTCTGTTACTGGCACTACTTGAACTCTTTCTGGTATCTTTAGAAGGCTGTGCCAGAGTCGCTTACAGACAGAGGGCACTTGTGTATATCTCACGGGTCATGATACAAAACTTTGCAAACTTATGGGCTGAAGCACAGCCCATCAGCTAAAAGATAGTCCCTAAAATCTGTGGCAGAGCTTGTGGGCCATCAGTTCTGCCAGTGCATTTGTGTGTGAGAAGCTGTATAAAGTATGTCTGCCTTGATGCATCCTCAAGGAATCCAGTGGTGCATACCAAGGCCAGAGCGAGGGCTGCTGGGCTGATCTCTATACTGAGCAATAAGAGCTTTTGTATGTAGATTATATTTAGAGTTTTACACGTGCCTTTTAAATGTTTCCGTAATAGTAGCAGAAGTAGCTTTGGTGCAGCGTTGTTCATGAGGGTTAATTAGCAACCAGTGTTAGTACTAATGACTGACTTTTCTCCTGGTCATTTTTGTCCAGCAGAAGCCCATGAGTCAGTTATTGTAACTTAGGTATGGAATGGCTTTCTATGAAATGCATCTACTCTTGTGCACTTAGCAAATTGCTTTGGCCAATTGCCAATTGCTTTGGCTCCTCCAATCATGGAGAAATGATTTACATATATACACACAAATAGAGTTGTGTGCATAGTTCTGATAACTCTATGGCTTCATTTTTCTATGTTTATAGAGCTGAGCCAATCTGCTGCTCTTCATTCTGTTTCTCATCATATGCAGTGAAGCTATGTTTGATTAATTGTTACTTAAGTAGCTCATTTAATATAGCATTTAGCATTTAATATAGCATTTAGCATAGGTATATGCAGTATGAAAAGTGTACTTGAACTCCATCTCCTCAGCTGGAAGCAAATCCTCTGTTGCAAGGGTTTGTCAGCTGAGGGAGAAATGTATAAACTGCTGGTAGTGTACAACAGGTACGAAGTTTTCGGCAGGCAGTGCTGCTCAGCAGCATGTATGTCCTAGTCCTGCAAAGACCCACCCATGTGTTTCAATTTACCTTGCCTTTGAAATGCCTTTGAAACCATGGGATTTCTTTTATATATGTAATAATAAAGGTGTATACAAGTCCTTGCAGGAGCCAGGCTATAATACTTAGTATGCAGTATATTTGTGCATGTGTATTCAGCTCAGTTGTAAGAAGATTTCAGTAAAGGCCTGTTTTTTATGCTAAGCAGATGCCATAGAAGTTTTTTTTTATGTCTAAGTCCACTGTGACGTACAGCATACCTTCACCTACTATGCTTTGTGGAGTTCTATTGGAATAGATCCTGATCTTTGAAAATAAAGCAGTACTGTGTAGATTTTCCTCCTGTGAGGAGGGAGTATGGTGCAAGATTGCCCACAAGATTCTCTGAAGTTTTATGTGAAAAAGTCAGGTTTCTTTTTTAAAATCTACTGGTTTTCTATAAAGAGACTTCATGAAAGCTGCTGCATCCACCTATGAAATTGTTAAAAATATATATTAAAAAGCAAGAATTAAAGAGTAGTTCCTAAAGGAATGGAGGTAGACCAAAGCTGAAGTCCATGTTTGTGGCAAAAATATGATTTTGGTTTCATTATCTAACCCCTATCCTCCTGTGCCTGGTGCAGGGGACCTTAAAACTCAGTGGGCTGGTGCAGCTTCCTCTGGCAGTGCTGGATCTAGTCCATGTCCAGAGCAAGTGTAGCCTGTCCCATGGGGTGCCCTTGCTCTCTTTAAAGCCTTTTGCTTTGCTGTGCACGTGGAGTTGAAGAGGTGATCGGTGAGGAGACATGTCACATCCTCTGAAGGAATAGAGCTCCTCACCAATGTGGAGATAGCCCCAGGAGAAGGAAGTGCAGTCCATGACTCTTCCCCTTTCCTTTGGGCTGTCAGCAGGAATGAGGAGAAATCAGGAATGTAAAAGGAATTAAGGACACAAAATATGTAAAAAGAAGTACATATTTGTTCTAAAATGTATTACCTACCTTATCATGGCTGTCCTAATAAGCAGTTGAACATGTTATTGTCAGTTACATGTGAATACCTAAGTGGCTGTAAATTTAGCTAACATTAAGAAGGTTTTCTGACCAAAGGACTTTTCTGGAGGATGTTTGGTATATGACATAATGGATGCATGCTGGCTTGGGAAGAAGAGAATGCTGACCCCTCTGTTGTCCTGTAGCCATTGTGACAGTCCTATTTTCTGCTCATGTAAAGAGTTTAGGTACCAAGCTTTGCTCAACACCAAGCACGTCTTCTGGGAACTGCAACTCTTCTTTCTAATTCTCACTCAGTCTACCTTTCCTTATGACTAAGAATACTTTTTTATTTTGTCAGTGACAATGTAAACCTAAAATTACATTATGTGATGTATAAACACCTCTGAAAAGAGGGTGGTGAACATGCATGTTGGTGATCTAATAAATTAGATGAATGATGGTGTGCCAAAACTTGCTAATGATGCAAAAGTATTTGGATTGGGCAAGATTGAAGAAGACTGAGAAATTGTAAAGGGAATCCAAGAAAGCTGGGTGAAAGGGAAGCATAGCAGATGATGTTGATCAATTCAAGAATATGCATGTAAAATGGAATAATCAAATTACTTGTTCATGTTACTGGATTGTAAATTAACTATATTTATTAAGGTGGAGAGGAAGATTTCGACAATGTTTTATTTGAACTTGTGCACCTTCTCAATGCTTAGTGTTGGGCAGAAGAAAAATGCCACAGTTGTTTTGCAACATTGTGTTAATGACACAAAGGATGTTATTAAACTGGTGCTCAAATTCACCTGGAATAATCAGTTTGTGGTCTCCTATCACAGGAGAGTGATTGAAAAATATTCATATGATGTTGAACAGAAAATATTCCTGTAGGACTCTTTCAAGGGGGTCAGTTAGAGAAGGTAGGATGTATATGTGCAAAATAGTGCTTGACCATTACCCTTTGATACAATGACTTGTTAGAGGGAGTAGTTTGAAAGACCAAGTGTATAATACTTCTAAATCACCATTTCCGGTGTTTATGCCACCAAAGGAGATCATATAAACCAAAGCCTGTTAGGATGAACAAGGTAAGTATTCCTAGGGACAAGAAGAACAGTCACAGCTACAATGAAGGGATTTTAACTGGCCTGCTCTAGGGTGTAAATCAGCCCTATCTGACAGGGACTGAGAAATTTCTCTTAGGACAGATGATGCTATATGTGCCTGTTGTGATATTTTGTATGTTTACTTACAGGGTAAGCTGCTCTTAAAAGAAGGGTATTGGGCTGATGATTAGACACACTATAGTAATTTAGTTTCTCTATTGTACTGTGAATGATGCTGATGTTAATTACATATTCATTCAGGGAGAATTGAAAGATTAATTTTTTTTGTATATGCTCAGGTTTCATGGAAAGCATGTCTTAGGCTCTAAGTCTTAAACACATCAAGTTTGATGTTTTAGCTTCTTGAGATGTGCTCTGCTGTGGCCTGGGTTAGCATAGAGAAGGACAGAAGTGATGGTTAGGCTTCATTTAAAAGGCAGATAGCACTGCTATCTGTTATTAGTCAGTTTGGTTATGATTTCTAGTATGTTTTCTGATGGACAAAGGGTATTTTAAAATTTGGGTAGCTAATATAGTTTTGATTTCTGTATCAGAATGATAGTTTTGTGACTGTGAGAAGCACAAGGACTGGTTTATGGGGGTAGTTACATCTCTTGCAGCTTGTTGGATGTTACAAAGTAAATACTGTCAAAGCGGTAGTATACCAACACTATGGTATACTTGATTCTTGCACATCTATCAGCTAGGGGAAAGACTGATTTAGTAGCAGGCATTGTGATTGATCTAACAATCAACACCTCATTAACAGATTAGTGTATGTAGTGTATAACATAGTCAAGAGTTGTCTGTAGAAGTTTCAGGAATCTATGCTATAGCTTAAAAAATAAGAACCCAGGACTTGTGCAACTTTTAGGTGGTCTGACCAGCCAGAATGAGCTGTCTTACAGCCTGCCTGCCTTGCAGCTATCTGCAAAATAACATGTGGACTGACTTTGTCTTCCCTGTTGAAAAAGCTGAAGCTGTATGAAGGGAGCCTCACACTGCTTTTTGAACTTAGCAAATAAAGTTTGTGGCAAGGCTGTCATTTGTAAAGGTGCATAAAAGTGATGTTCTCTCCTGGGACATTCTTTGGCCATTGGGCTGGATTCAAAGCATATCTCTCTGAAGGACAAAGGGTAGGGCCATAGCCCAGAAGAAGTTGGCAGTGTAGGAGAAGCAGGAGGTTACCAGTAGTTGTTTTAACTTGTGTTTGTGAAATTCTTTCTTGTTTTTACAACTGAGAAAATAGTTTGCATTCCTAAGGTTTTTGAGATTAGCTCTTATCATGGAACTCCCTCTTTTGAGAGGAGGCATTCACTACCTTGTAGATAAAATGCCTTTAGGTTTTTATTGGTGATGATAATTGAGCCACGTTTTTGGACAAGCCTGAGCAAAATCAGGGGACTTTGACAATCAGAGATTCAACAGATAGAAGCCAGATCCTGTTTTGATGTCTATCGCTGATGCCATTTTGATTTTGACTTCTTCACACAGGATTTTCATTTGTCCTTTCAGTGCAAAGTGTGTCCTGTTGGTGGTGGAAACCCTGCATTTTCTGGGTATGTGATATGCAGTGCTTATCTCAGGTGCTTTGAAAGGGAGACAGTGTGTAAAGAAATTTCTACACAAAACATTGTGCCTGTTGTTTACCAGAACAGAGGGAGAGGAGAGGGGAAGGCAGTGTATTTACGCTGAATTTGCCTTGTACTGTGGTGGAGTGAAACTTCTGATGCCTTCAGATGGATCAGGCCTTGAAAGTCCTACCTCAAACATAGAAAAGATGCATTTCAGGGGCAATCTGATGTCTCCATTGAGAGCTTTGCAAAATGCCCCACATGAACAGACCTGCCTCAGGAAGAAAAACCCTGATGAGCTTTAGGGGTGGGAATTTATTTGAAAGGTTCTGAAAAATGGGCATCTGAAATGATAATACTTTTTCTTTTCTTTTTCTTGTTTTTCCTAGTTGGGCATACTTTTAAGAGCTACTGAGTGTAATTTATGTCTATTTACATTCCTTATAGTGTTGTGAAGTTTCAGCCTGTTTAGGAAGATGCTTTGGTCAGCTTAGCAGATAAAGAAATCATCTGCTAATTGAAGGGGATGACTGGTGTAGTCTGCTGCTGGTAGACAGAAATATTTATTGACAGATCTTCAGAGCTCCATCAGTTTCAGAATGGAGGGTGGACAGGGCAAGTTTCTGCTTGTGAATAAAACAACTCATGTAGACATATTTGAGTAAAGTTCTTGTGGTTCCTTCCACCTCTGCCAAGACTGTGCTGTGGGAATCTGTGACAGCAGAGGAAGCTAAATCACAGTATTGATGTGCTGCTGTTCCCTACTTCGTTGTGGTTGACAATGACAGGTTTTTTTGCAAGTTCTCTTCCATGTATCCATGTTCCTCTTTTTAGCTTGGTGCCCCAAAATGCATCAGTGCAGAGCTGGAAATTTTGTTTGTAGAACAGAACTGAAATATTGCAGGAGAGCATTATTGAGGTGAGATAACATTTAACATCCAAATGGTAAGTATGTTGATTGCTAGCAATTTCACTTCCTTTTTTTTATTATCTTTCTTTCTGACAAGGAGGAAATAAAAGCTGCCATTTAAAGATGAATGTTATTTTTAATTTTTGCATATTTTAGGGCTTTTGCTATGCAGCTTGATGTTGCATGCTGCTTAACATTATCTACAAAGGAGTGTTTAAATATACTGTTGTATATGGAGAAATACATCTCAATTCATAAGTAATGTTTTTGTACTCCTTTCTATATTGTAGAATGTACTGGGAAGTTTACAAATAGGAAAAGACAAAAGACACGTTTTGAATTCTGTCCTAAGGAAGAGAAGAAGAAATGGTTTGGTGCTATAGGCAAATGGTGTGTTGAGGAATGCTGGCCTGTATTATTAAGGATTTTGGTTTCTTTGGTCATAGTCTGCCCTCTGAAGCTGGTTCACCTCTTGAAAGCTTTTCTGGTTTTCACATTTGATTAGGAAATTGCCACGTGCATTTGAATATGCAAATTTGGAAATGCAGATTTATGGTTCAGTAATTGAGACAGTTGTTTTGGAAGAAAATTACTGATACCACCTCAGGACTTGCTTGACTTTGTGAAGTGATGAGCATTTCTCTGAAGCTGGAATGAAAAGAAGCACCTGTAAGGAGAATGCAGTAGTGGGGTAGGAGATCTCTGCTAGCTGTGTGTTAGTTTTGCTCTAGCTGTTCTTGTTCCTTGCCGCTGATGTAGTAACCTAAAACTGTTGGTCACAGAATGGCTCTGAGTTCTTGTAGTGTACATTTGCATATAACTTTTCACTGCTGAAAGGGTAAATTATTACTCTGGATAGGTTAAGCTTTCAAAACCTTATCTAACGATGGCCCAGTTGTCTCTTTTGATGTACAAATGGGTTTATCCAGAGAGACTGATGTAGTCATGCAGTTTTTCCTTGAACCTGACTCAGGTATGAAGACTGCCACCCATGCACTAATTAATCTGTCAAAACATCTGACAAGGGGTGTGTGCACATTGGAGACAATTAGTAATTTTGTCTATTAGTTAATAATGTCAACTTTAGTTGATGTTATATAAGGTTTCTTACCTACCTTTGTAATTTCAGCTTGTGTTACAGTAGAAGTTTGTTAACACATGGCTTAACTTCCATGTTAGCTTTGTGTGGCCAGTGTCCTTTGCAAGTATCACCAGTTGTCTGCATGCAGCTGTGAAATTCTGCATTTCCTACCCCCATGCATTCAACAATACCCTGCAATGCTCGTGACTGGCCGGACTATGAGCTGGTGATAATAAAGTCCTCTGCATGTAAATGTTCAGTAAGAGGGGCATTCGGCTAGCTTCAGGTAGCATTGTCCACTGTTAAATGCCACTTAATTTTGCTTTCTCTGCTCCCTTTAATAGTGTGGATTTATAAAGTAATTTATTTTTTTACTTGGGATGGAATCAGAGCAAACCCATTTGTCCGTCTCTTCATGTTGTATGTTTCAATCAAAGAGAGCAGCAGAGGATGGGACAATGACAGTGAAGGATATCCTCCATTATTCCAATAGTTTCTTATGACGAAGAAAACAGATTTGTGCATGTTTATCTCAAGAAGGCTTTTTACCACTACCTGAGCACCCCATGGCAGTGGTTTTGAAAGCAGAACGTGTTTGTTTTGTTGAGTGCTTTTTGCAAAGGTTAAGATATGTGAATGAAAATAACATTTAAAACTTACATGTTGAAAAGGACCCTTTGGTAATACAGTTAATAAAATAATTTTATAGGTTCAAGGCAGAATCTAGATTGTTTATTAGGAAAACTTCCCAATAATAAGCTCTATGATTTCTAGTTATTAGTTTCTTAGGAATAGCTCTGTTGTGGAAACTGTGCTAAAGTAAGATTCAACAGTCCACTGAAGCATTCACTGAAGAGTCAATGTCTTTGTCAGAAAAATTGACAAGGTTCTGGCTTTGTAATCAAAGAGGTCACTTTCTCCATAGTGGTTTGAAATAATAAAGTATTTTTTAATTTAAAAACCTGTGATATTAGCTCAAGTAATTGTTATTTTTTGCCATTCTTTTAGAGATAAAGATGAATGGGGTTACTGACCTTGATAAAAAATCAAAGGTTTTTGGTTGTTTTGTGAGGTTTCTTTTTTTGCTTAAGTGTTGGAACCCATTTTTTAGCAAAGGATCTGGTAAATGGTAGTATAAAACCAATCCAGAAATCTTTAAGTAAGTACTTTTGGCAGTGCAGTGTTTTGGGGCCTTCATGAACAAAGTACTCCTTTGCAGTACTTCACACCTTCATACGTGTACTTTAGTAGACACATTTGCTTTATCCTGAGGCATTTGACAGCCCATGCATTCATCCATCCATGTCTGTTCCTGCCCTGCCTGTGGCTGTCTTGAGCTGTGATGCCCAGGAATGTTTCATGTTGGCCATGCTGGGTGCTTTGTACACCACGTTCCATTGGGCATCATTTGACCTGCTCTCTGCAACATGCTCCAAGCAACGTCCTAAATGCCTCTCACAGAGAACCAGCATGGATAGGGACTGTTTGGGTGATGACTTCAATGTAGATTTCCTTCACTGTTATCTCAGTGAAGTTTTTATACTGGTATGTGTGGTGATTTCTGTGTACAGCGGTCAAACCTAAAAGAATTTAATCAGGGTAACAAATAGGGCTGATAGGGCTGGGTATATCAAGTGCTAACTGTACAGAAAGGGGCTCTGCAACCAACAGTGCAGAATCTATTCTGGATGATGTTGTCAGTGATGGGTGTTTTGTTAAGTCTTTGTGCGGTGATTCCTCTACCCATTAGGAAAAGAGATGGAGGAGAGCTTGAAATGTTTCTAGGGTTTTTGTAGTTTTGTTTGGTTTTAAAACATATCTCATCCCCATAATGGTAGAGATGTATAGGAAAGGTAAATGAAGTTTATAAAATAACAAAGGTATATGGCTTTTAAGAGTAGTTCTGTCAACAGATGAAGACCATTAATCCATAGTCTCCCAGGTGTGATTTGCTTTATTATGGACTGTGAACAATTGTGCTGCAAGCTGCCTATCACCAAAACCGTTGTGGCATTGTGCACTGGATAAGTGGTGTCTAGACATGACCATGAGCTTTACCTCTGCAGTTTGTATCTCTCAGAAGTTATAAATGTTTTTATGACACTTTGAAATACTGGAATCAATTATGTTATTTCATTGTAGCAAGCCTTTAAAGACTATGTGTCAAATCTTTCATATTTTCAGTGTTTTCTATACTTTTATATTCTTGACTTAAGGAATATGGCAGTGAGTGGTGGTTTTGAAGATTTGGTGGAATGTTGAGCAGAAGATGTTATCAAGTGTGTGGAAGCAGTTTGTGTACTAAGTTTGTTCAAACATAGATGCCTTAGCTCACAAACAGTGAGAACTTTACAAGGACAAAGTGCAAGGTCAGAGGAAATTAAAGACAAAAGAATGCCTGATTGCCATGTCTGCTGAGACTGAGCACTGATTACACTATCCTTGTCCTGCCAGGATCATGATGATGACAACTGTGTCTTATGTCCTTTGACCAGAATAATAGAATGTCTTGAGTTGGAAGGGACCCACAAAGATCATGGAGTGCAGCTCCTGTTCCTGCACAGGATGAGATCCAGAATTACACCATATGTCTGAGAATGTTGGCCAAACACTTCTTAAATTGTCAGTCTCAGTAGATTACAAGGCAGAGGTGACTGAGACTTTGTTAGGTTAAATTCAGCCCTCTTTTGGTGGAGGAGCAGCGTAACTAGACAGAAGGGGTTCAGAGTCTTATGCAAGAGGAAGCTCTACAATACACATGGCTTCTAAGATTCAGAAGGTGAAGTGCTGCAGTTGGGTACATCCTGGCACTGTAGGACACCTCACATTGTTTTGTTACGTGCCAGGAGTGCGGAAAATTACAACTCAGTTATTCAAGACTGTAGTAAATCTGGTTAATACCTCATACCTCTGACACATCTGTCAGTGTGGTATCATAATTATTTACCTTGGCACTGTAAGCTCCAGGCAGGAAGTCCAGTTGGTGAGCACTCCATCTCCAAGCCTCCAGTGTGGGCTTGCCAGCCCTGCTGCCACCAGCACAGTTGGCAGCCCTGCTTACCTAACCAGGGATTCATGTGAGCAGAGGTCTGTAGGATCAGGACACTAGTTTGCAGCAGGAAATTGCACTTCCAAAGGTGAGTGTGTGAAAGGGATCAGTAACTCCTGGCAGCTTGTACCAAAGTAAATTCTGTTGGAGGTTATTACCTGCCAAGTTGGGTGCTGTGATTTTATTTTAAAACAAGAGGCTGTAGCAGTAAATGTGGTGTGCTTACCCCAAGTTCCTTTCACACACTGTCTAGCTTCGTCTGGGAATAAGTAAACATTAAAATAATCTCTGGTTTTGTCATCTCTTTGGTAGCGTGCTTACTTCCTGTATTATGGAAGTTATCATTAGATTAGCTGTGTTTAAGCTTCCTGTCTCACCAGGGTTTTTTCCATTATTTTTACAATCTCTTTCAGGAGATACAAGTATCATGTTTCTGTAATAAAGGTTTCACTTAAATTATGAGTTGGGGTTTTTTTCCTGTTGTTTTTTAAAATTGTTTCTCTATCCACTTTCCTTACTTTGTCTGAAATATCTTTTCAACTCTGATACTTAACCAGGTTTGTTGTTTTTTTTTTTTTAATTTAATGGCAGATGCTATTGTAATAACATGCAGGCCAAGAAAGCATGATACAACTTCTGTCTGCAATTGGTGTGCTAACATAAATGGTAGAAAAAGCTCAACCACCTATTTAGCTGTATTGCTACTTAGTCTTGCTCTTGTGAGGGAAATGCTGTTGTTTAAATAGGTGACCCTGCAGTTGTGAACTCTGGCTGAGAAAATAAATAACTGAGATGGACAGTGTCATGTTTGGATCATCTAGGGTAGAAATTGAATACAAAAGTCTGCAAATACATAATCTTTAGTATATTCTCTTACCATTAGGTGTGAAAACTCTGGCCACTGAAAATAATGGAGTTTTGGAATTTTGCATGTGCTCATTTACTTATCAAACTAAAAGGTAAAGCTAGGCCTGAGGCTTTAAAGCAAAAAGTGGAGCTGAATTTTCAGAATGGTGAGCTAGAACTTCCTCAGGTCGGTTCAACCTTAGTTAGATCATGGGCAAACATTTTGCCATTGCCGTGTACCCTGCTCGACCTTCTGCATGCCCCTCATGGTTAAGTCTCATTTCCCACTAATAGATGTCATTCACTTGCTAGGGTGTATGTTTGCCTGTAGTGTTGGGTACAATTGCACTTTTTAGTGTAGGTGAAGACTGGATGTGAAAGTCTTTAGGCTTGTCTTTAGCTTTTATCCTTTTGATAAAACTTTTTTGGCTTTGCAAATGCAGCTGCTGTCTTGCCAATTGATGCTTCTTTGTGGATTTCACCTCAAGTGTTGTGTTACTGCTGTAGAATATACATTAGATCTTTTTGTGTTTTTACCTTCAATTGTATTACTGATTTTGGGAGTTACCAGATTAAGATTTAGATTTTTTGTCATATTTTATTTTTGGGGGTGCCAAATACTTTCTTGATTCATTGCAAGCTAATTGATACCTAAAATGTTCCGTAGCAGTTTCTTTCTATGTTCATTGATTCATTTATTATATCATCTAGGCTGTTGCCAAATATGTACCTGTAGTGCATTTGGGAGGGTTTTGCCCAATTTGTTACCAGCATTCACGTTAATTCACTA
This sequence comes from Molothrus ater, assembly GCF_012460135.2. Lineage (NCBI taxonomy): Eukaryota > Metazoa > Chordata > Aves > Passeriformes > Icteridae > Molothrus > Molothrus ater. Next base: position 21,307,931 of record NC_050480.2, read on the forward strand.
ACTCAAGTCTCTTTTTTCCTAAGCTTAGCAGCAGTGCTGTGGTATAAAATCTTGATCTTGCTTCATAATGATGAAGCTTCTCCTTTATAGCAACTGTCATTTAATTTATTTCCTTCTAAAAGCTATGTATTATTTTAGTAAATGGCATGTTTATATTTTGAATTTCTAGCCTATGACTGCAGTAATGAGTAGCGGTTTCCTTTCTCTTGAAAGATAGTTTCAGGCTCATCCTAATTGATTACTTTCACTCATTTGCTGATGTTGTGCTCTTCATTTGAGCATCATTGTCTTGGTGGTAATTAAACAAAAGCCTAATTAAGTCTCCCGCTATACTGGGAAGCAGCTTGCCAGAATCTGATAGTACAACAAAGGACATTTCAGTGACCAATTTCTTCAGAAGGAAATCTCAGTGGAGGTCTGGAAAGCAGCACATGTGATTTTAGACACTTTAGAGCTATCATTTTAAAATTATTTTAAATCCATGGCTGAGCCTTCTGCTCTGTTCCAAAGATGTGACTCAGAACACTACTTGTGGTGGAGAGCTAATTTCCATCCGCTGACAACGTGAAAGCCCTCTTGAAACATCATATTTCCAAAGCAAGCAAAGTGAGAGTAAGTAACCTCTTAGCTTCTTGGAGTATTTTTCAACACAGGGCTTATGATAAAAAGACAGGATTAAAAATTTTCTTTGTTTATCCAGAACATAAGCCTGCAAATCCCACTTAACTGAAGCTATTGTAGTTATTGCTCTTAATATTTTTGTTTCAGAAGCTGTAAATTGGAAGAGCCACTTTAGAATTGGAAAAAGAAGAATTAATTAGGACAATGTTTTTCCAAACTGAGCCGTGGATGGCTGTTGGCATTCATTCTGCCAAGTAAAGTGGCTTGAGAAAGGGGAGGGAACACATAAGATGAAGAGAAAAACGACCCAGAAGAGCCTGCTTTGACAGGACTCTAAAATAGTCACAGGACCACTGCCTCACTGCATGAAAACTTTTAAAATGTATGAAAAGACAATTTCAATTGAATCCCCATCTCTCTCTCTCTCTTTTACTGTTAACTTTTTTTTTTAATGCCACAGCTCTGTATCACTGTATATCAAGACCCAGACAATAATTGTCAACAGTTCCAAGTATGTGTGTACATTATTATGTTTGATTTCCACCGAGCTATAAACACTCTTTGTCCTTTACCTTTTACTAGCTATTGGCTTGGCTATTCCTTGTGGACAGGAAAGCTGTGTTTAATGCTTTGTAAAGTGGCCATCAGTTCCTTGCTTTTATCTCTATTCAGCATAAATTATTTTCAGCAAGGCCACAGAAACGTTCTGGCCAAGATTTGCAGGTGCCCCTTGTGGAGAGCTATTTCAGGATAAAGGCTTAATCTTGCTGTGTCTTTCCTCCCTTTTTCTCATTTCTTCTCTCCTTGAAGAATACTAATCCTGAATGATAGGAGCCCATGGCTGGTCTCCTCCCTCCTCCATGGCTCACTTCTGTTGCTGGTTATTGTTTTGGGGTTTTTTTTTGTCATTTTCAGCATTAACCCTCAACTGGATAGGCTGAAGGATATTCTTTTACCCTTAAGCTTGAAAACTTTGCGTGCGCTGCCACTGCAATATTTCTAAGGGGAAATTCAGCCCCTAATTATCAAATTAGATGCACATTCTGGTTCTTTGGCATGACTTTACTTCTGCCCATCTGTTAGGTTGGCACTCTGCCCTCTCAGAAAGTAGCCAACCAGTTTCAGCTGAGCAGAGGAGCCAACCAAAGATGGGTTAAGAGAGGCAGCCCGCAGAACACTTTATGTTCTATTCCTCTTGCCAAAAGCTCTTCCTGTTTGCAAACAATGTCAGCTTAAGCCCATATGCTTCATTACATGGGATGACATCTGTGGAGACAGATGCAGGGATGGCAATACAAATGACATTTGATAAGGAAGGGCATATGTTATGAAACCAGACACCACTATGAGTTTAAGACCCTGTCTGTACTGCACATGCATACAGAAAAATAGATTACTTCTGTATTTCAGTGTGTGAGTGTATTCATCAGCCCCAGGGTTGGGCTTTTGAAGTGCATCATTGTTCAAGATTTGTGCTAGGCGTACCTGCAGTTTTGTGATTTGGTTGTTGCACTTTATTAGCTGAGGTCAATATTTTGCTTCAGTACATCTTTGAATGGTGATGTTCATTAAGGGTCCAGTAGTTTGCACCATGTAAAGAAACTGGACAATGCCAGTGTAAGAGGAGCTTGTTTGTAGCAGAGGGTTCTGCTGTGAAATGTCTTTCTGAAGGATTTCAGCATTACTGTCCAAAAATCCATTTCAGCATTTAGAAATTAATTATTTGTGTGTGAATGTTACATGTCTGGGTAGAAGAGATGTAAAAACCTCTTCCTTTGGCATGGTCTCTTTGCCCCTTTGCTAGATTTTGCTTTTTCACCAGAGGTCAGCTTTGTATCTAAAGCTACTCTTCCTCAAACACCTCTGCTTTTAGCACCCTTTTCTTGTTCTTCATATTGCCAAGGCTGATGGAGAAAGTAGCAAGTTTTCATTAAACAGACTTTGCACATAATCCATTTTAACAATATTAAGAACAAAGATTGACATTGAGGAAATATATTCTATTGGTTTGGAGCACAAGCAAAAATAAAAAGGTGCCATATTTGAAATATATGCTTTATCACCGTACTTGAAGACTATATTTTCAGTATTGGGCTGAATGGAAAACACACTTTTCAAAGAAAATGAACAGGTATTGGCAAAGGCCACTCTTCCATTAAAAATAAAAGTAACTTGCACATGAGTATGTTTTTCATACCTTTTAATGGAGTTAATATTTGTTGTTTACAAACCTGAAAATGTTTTTTGGTGCTTTGTCTGGCTTTTTGTTGAAAAGCATTTATCCAAGTGACATTATGTATTTGTTAATTCAGATACTCTAGCACTGTAATAAATAGTTGTAGGTGACTTGTAATTGTTCATTCATTGAGATTTATTTTTTGAGCATTTCCTGGAATGGTGACACTCTTTCCTTGGTAGCTTAAGGGCAGTGTTATATTTGCTGGCTAAAAGACCTCCTAAAATGTATATAGCTGTTAAAGACTTGGACCAAATGTGGCTTGTTGAATTTGTAGTGTTGTGGTGGGGAAACCCATCTGGAGGAAGAGGATTTCCTTAATCATAGTGATACAGTAACTTTCTCTGCACAGCTTTTTTGTTTTGCACTTCAAAAAGGATGATTTCACTTCTAGATTGGATTAAACAAAGGAATCCTCCAAAGCATTGAGGAGTGTTGGTTTCTCTGGTTAGGCTTATTAAGAAACTTTAAGCACCTCGTTTTCTTATACCTCTTGGTTGTTTTATCTGTAATAAAGGGTTAATAGTAATGATGATGATAGAATCTGGTTTCTAGTCTCCCTGTCCCCTGCATTCTGAAGTATTTTTTTCTGTATACTCCAAGGTATTACTCTAGTTAAACTTGTTAACTTTCCCTTGAAGTGTCACCCCACAGAAGGTGAAAATAAGTGCTTCCCTTTTTCCTTTTATAAATTGGTTTAGTAGCTGCAAAATGTGATTCCTGGTAACTGCACATAGTAGATGAAGATTCAGTGCAAGTAAAAAGGATTAAATTGTAGAGACTGAGATGTTTACTGGCATTTATTTTCTCACTTAGTTATTAAACTGCTAAAAACGCAGCTTTTTTTGTAAAAGGAGCATTTTTATATTAAATTGCCTGAATTTTGCAGACACACAGTTCTTCTGGTGCATTCAATGCCAGTGTTTTTTATACAGTTTGCAAAAAAATTGGTGTTACATTGCAAGAGGTTGAGGATCCCCTTATAATTACTTTGTGAAATATTTTGGTACAAAAAGCCTGGCTTTAGTCTGCAGTGCTTTGTTGTCAATGAACCTCTTCACAAGTACATGTACTTTTTCATATTGAAGGATCAAATAACTGTTTTATTTATTTGGTTATGTGATGAATTGCATTAAGTTATTGCCTTTGCAAAGTAGCCAGTGGAAATGGCCTCAAGTTGGACCAGGGGATGTTCAAGTTGAACATCAGGAAAAAATTCTTCACTGAGAGGTTGGGTAAGCATTGGGATGGGCAGGCCAGGGGGGTGATGGAGTCACCATCCCTAGAAGTGGGAAACATCTTGACATGGCACTTACTTAGTGTTCAGTCAAAGATTGTATTTGATAATTTTAGAGGTCTTTTCCAACCTTAATGATTCTGTGGTTCTCAGAGGTCTGCTGGGCACATGAGGCAGTGTGCAAGCCGCTATAGGAATCAGAATCTTCTCTTCTAATGGGAATTGCTCTTCTTGCCTCCTTGTGTTGCTGACAAGTGTTTTCAGTGCGTTGATATTTTCATGCAAGCTCTTACATTTTGCTAGCTGTAGGATCAGGCTCTCTGTCCAAGCCAACCCTAAACGCTGTTTGTTGCAGTTTTAGGATCAGCACTCGGAGGTTTCTGAGGAAATCTGTCACCTGGTGCTACCAGCTCAACAGCTGCAGGAAACTTCAAAGCTCTAGCTGACACACTGAAGAAATAGTTTTGATTTACAGAAACTCTCCTGTAAGTGCTTATCAGAGAATTTAGATGTTGTGAACTTCCTTAGATACACTATCTCCAGTAGTGATGGCTTGCTTTGAAAAGCCTGTTTGCTTGGCCCTCTGGAACAATAGTGGCAGCTATCTTGAAAGGAGGAGTTGGACAATTCTGAGATACCATCTGGACCAACTTGGGGATCAAAACAATTCTCTTTTAGAGGAACACCGAAAGGAATTCCAAAATTTGAAGGCTGCCACATCTTGCTAACCACATGCTCTGTGAGTGCTGAATACATCGACGCCTGCTAGTAAGGGAAAAACAGTGAGGTGTATGACTTGTTACTGTTTCAAAATATGCTAAATTAACATGCCAGGTCTACTTTAAATAGGTAGCACTATCAAATTTATATTTCTTTAAAGAAATTAAAGAATGATGATGCCTGCATTGTAGTGGCTGAAGAATTGAGAAGTAGAGCACTATCAGGAAAAACCCATTTTCAGAGAATCTTGAAAATTTCATTCCTGTGATTACTTTCTTTACAGACACACTTGCAACTGATCTCATGGTTGTTTCAAGATTCAGAGTGGTTATGGCATTGCATATTTCTCCTAATGATATTAATCCTAACCATGATAACTAATGATATTAATCTTCTGATGCAAGTTCCCACTACTGCGATCATTTGTGCACAGTGCTTTGGAGGCAGGGGAGAAAAAAATGTCAGCAGCTAGATATTACTTGGGGAACATGCAAGTTAAACACCTGACATCTGGTGAGTCACCTTCCAAGTGTGTGTGATTGAATGATGGTTAACTGATTGCCACAGGTAACTAAGACCAAATGTGTCTGAAATGTGGAACATTTTATTTTTGAAGGTAGTAAGTGCACTGTCAACACCCATAGTTTACAGACCTTACTACAATATAATTGTCTGCAACCCACTCCCCAATTGTCCTCAGGAGCAGTTTTGTGCATTGTTTGTTGTTGCCAAGCAAGTATTTCTAAGGTTTTAAATGCCCTTTGTAGACATTGTTGTTAATTGTTTTCTAAGGCTCGATGGGAATTGCTACACCTGGTTGTTTTCTGGTTGATTCTTTTCTAATGAAGTGACCTGCCCATTTAGAAGTTTCTGTGCTATCTTGAGGTAAAACTGTGTCTGGGGGCAAAATGCAAATGCTGAACCAACATTTTTTATGATCCACATGTTCAGCATGACAAAGAGAGATTGAGTCTTCCGGTGCAGACAGGTACAAAACATGGTGAGATATGTTCTGTAAAATACAGGAGTTGGGAGCAGACAGGGTAAGGACCGAAGAAGCTTTGACCATCTGATGCAATAGCTAAAGGCACAGATTGTCGTTCATCATGAAGATTCATTTAGCTCTGTTGGGTTCTCAGGGAGAGCAGAATATCATCTAGTAAGCCTCAAATAACATTGTAAATAATGAATCATTTCAAAATGTGATTATGGTTGTAATGCTGCAGGATGCAGGTTGGGCCTGAGCACTGGCAAACAGGCTTGTTGGAGAGGCAGAGTCCCCTTCTGCAGCTGTGTGGTCACTGGCCATTAGTTGTACAAGCAGGTGGTTATTCAAGTGCTTAAATATAGATTGAGGAACTTAATACTAAATAGATGTTTGAATGATTGGTGTTCCTAGTTCAATACTTGAGCCATAATTTACTGTTGCAAAAGTTGTCTGAGCAAACAGTAATGATGCTGTGGCTTAAAAAAAATCTGTGAAAATACAAATAGTGAAATTTTGTGTTAGACTGACTGGCAGTAACTCATTGCTGGAATGCAAAACAGTAGTCCAAAATTAGTTGAATGTTTATAGATGGATTATTGAAATGATGAAGCTGTTTGGAATGTTGGGTTTTGAAACAACTAATCCAGGGCAGTGCCTATGTTTTGATAGTTTTGTAGATGCTTTTGTATCTTTGGAAGGAGTTATGACCATTGTTTCTAGTATTGTACATACTTAGTGCACAAGCTTTTAGTAAATTACCATTGTTAGACTTGCATCTTGTTAAACAAACATAGATTGAAACAGATTCCGTGCTGTAAAAACAACTGCTTGCAAGCCAACTTCTTTGTGCATGTGGGTTATGTATCATTTCCCCTCAGGAATTAACAACATACCTTGAACTTCACTTTTTAAACTAAATGAAAGAGAGAGCCTTGCACAAAGAAGAGTAAAACCTCTCGTACTCTAATCTCTTAATCTCCATAAAATTCTTGAATGTTTAGCTTTGATAATGTATGAAACAAATCTGGTGGTCTGTAACATTTCTGATGTGCATTTCTTTTTTTGCAGCAAAAAAAAAGAAATCAAAGCAGACATAAAGCAGTGTATGACAGATGGGTTAGTGTTGGCAAGAGTTAGCTCTCAAGCATGAAGAAATTCCATACCCCTAACTCTCCCTTCTAATATGCTAGTGGAAAGTCATTTTGGTAGCCTAGTGATTCCTTTGCCAATGTTAGTTTTCTTTCCAGTGGGATCACCATGCACTCTATGAACTTCTTTATTAGACTTTTTGGTGCTAGAGAAGAGACTACCGTGGAGTAATATCAAAGAGTGGAACTTTTTGGCTCACAACTTTTTGTGCTTGGAGGCTGCTGAAAAATATGTGGAGCCTTCCTCATGCTAGGGATCAGGAGCTAGTTGAAGAAATACAAAATCGGATAACTGAGATGAGAAGGTGCACATAGCAGGCCCAGCTCTAGCACAGCTTTTCCAGCAAAGAAACAGCTTTACAAAATTGCTGTATGCAAGGGAGAGGAAGTTGTTTCAATCTGTTTTCTTATATACATATATTTTTTTCAAGGGGACATAGTTCTTGGGGTCTTGCAGTATCCAAACTAGAACTTAATTCCCTTTCACCTTCCTCCAAGGGAGCAGGAGAGAACTGAGCCCTGGTTTTGGCACATACTCACAGGTGAGGTGATCTCCAAGCATGTTGTAACTATTCTGCTATAATTAGTTTCTTCTGGTTTTTAAGTCTCTAGGGCTGGAAGAATGTTTTTTAGTTGTTGTTGATGATGATCGGGGGTTTTTTAGTAGGTGCAGTGGTTTCATCTTTCCATCGTATCTCCTACAACTAACATGTTGTGGTTGTCTAAATGCAGGCAAAATATACATGTTTTAGAAGTGCTTTTAGCTCTTAAAGTAGACATCTGCCCTTTGTATTGAACTACTTGGCCCTTAAGTTTTTTCCACCTTTGGGACCTTACACTAGGATTAAAAAAAAAAGAAATTGCTTCAGAGGAGGATGGTCTGTCTGAAAAGTCTGCTCCAGAAATGCTTGCAGGAGCTAATCAGAATAAAAAAGAAAGAAAATACTGGCACCACACAATGTGTGGATTAGATTGGCAGGAAACTGGACCATAGTTAACTTCACCCATGTGTACTGAAAGCACACTGAACCCCACACCCACGTTGTTGGTCTTAGTCTTTAAAGTTTTGTTGGCAAAGCGCTTCCTTTTATGAGTGGGAAAACAAGTCATACCCACAGCAGACGCAGTTATGCTGACAAAAAGCTCAGTGTAGTCTCTGCCAGTTGAATGAAATCCTCTGACATTTGTATTTTATTCCATTCGAGGAAGAGCCTTGGTTACCTCTTCCCTGCCCCCTCATCCTTCTTTTTCCAGCCCAGCAGAAGCTGCTTGTCCACTAGTGGGAATTGCAGAGATAACACTGCCTGGTGCAGTCCCTTTTAAGTGTTGGTAAGCCATTAGAGGCAGCTACTGTCATCTTGGATCTTAATTTGTTTCAGTAGGTAAAGTGAAAAATGCTATCAGAGAAGAGAGAGATCACTTGAGGCAGAAATTGCATGAGAAAAAGTACTGTCAGGAGTGCCAAAGCCTCTGATGAGGTTCCTTGGGACTTGTGAACCTTTAGTGCACCATCTTCACTTTCTCAGTGGCTTGGTTTTGCCTGGAGGCAGCAGTAAATCATCAGTATCCTGGTGTGACAGGAAAAGATCTTGGGGATCTAGGTCTCCCAAGGCTGTCAACTGATTGATGCAAACTATCACCAAATGGAAGCTGCAGTTTTGGAATGATTTTTTAATTGTTTGTTTGTTTTCTTTTTCTGAGAAGGAAAAGTTGCATGGCTTTTTTGCACACCACCAGCTGCTCATGGCAGATAAGAAATTGCAACAGTCAAAGCTTTAGATTTATTGCTGTGGCCAATTTCCTGTTATTTTTAATAGGATACGGCCCCTCCACTTCTAGACTCATGAGCTGTATCAAAGGGCCTGTATCATGTTTCAAACCACTCTGTCAGGTCCTGAGCACACCAACAGGCTTCTGGCTTCCCATGCAGTGTCATATCTGCTTGGGGTATTTTCTGTCTGTGTGTGCATCCATGGACAAGTTTCAACTCCCCGCTATAGGGATTTTTAGGAACTTTTGCTTGGTTTGTTTTCAAGTCATATTGTTTGAAAAGAAGAATTTGTGTTGAGGTTTGCCAGCACAGGGAGTGGGAAGCAAGGACTACCTGGTTGTCAGGGCAGCCCTGGCTCAGCATGGGTCACTGCTTGGGTCGGAAATTAGGGAATTCCTGGCTGGCTGCTGGGAGAGAGATTCAGCCTCTTCGCAGTGCCTGAGTGGCTGGAGCAGGGGGAGGAAGTCTGGCTGGTAAACTTTCAGCAGATAAAATTTGGGGTAAAAAACAAGGTTTTAAAAGAGGGAAATACGTTAGGTATCACTGTTTTCTCTTGATTAATTTTATTTGGATTATTTTGGCTATTTTAATTCAAAAACATTTTGAACATTGTAAGTAGTCTAAATATCCCAGTGTTCTCATGTGCGATAAAAATAAGGAAACAGAAAATTGCGTCAGGCACTAACAAAGAACCGCAGAGGGAGTTAAAGGAGGGAATTAATTGGTCTGTACTTTAAAAGAACTTAGTAGGACTTTGAGAAGGGGGTGCTAGTGCCCTGCATGGGATCCAGAATAACTTGCTGGATTTATGCAATGCAATGGTAATTTGACAAGCTAAATTTGTAACTGTAATTGTTCAGTGGCTATTTCTAGACATTATAGTAAATTTCAAAACTGCCCTTTAAAAAATGTGCTGTTACTTTTTTTTTCTGGCCTTTTGTTTTTTTGGTGGCCTTGGGTGGTTACTTTGTCCTTAGACCATCTACGTGAAGTTTAGTATTAATGAACAATGAGGCTAATTTTAGTTCTGTGTATTTTAATGTTTGTTTTCTTAACCAAGATAATTGAATTGCAAATTGGATTAAACAGGAGGTGCATTTCTGGACAGTATTTTATTGAATTTAATGCCAGGGAGATGTATTTCTTAGGATTAAGCATTGATAATGTCTCAGTTTGAACAATGATTTTTTTGGTTTTGGCTTTAGAAAGTCACAAGCCCTGTCATACTTTTGACATCATCTTAATTCAGTTATTTTTTCTTTCTCTGTCCTTCTGGAAAATATACTTTTGCCTTTTGTTAATGATATAGTTAACAAACAAAACCAAGCATTTAGGATCGTCCCAAGATTGCAAATTTGATTTCTGATTGGTACAATCATGTGGGGACTCTCTACTAGCTAGAGCTGGGGAAGGAAAACAAATGTAATTTTTAAGCTCAGCTGACCTGGGCAGTTTAAATAGGATTCAGTGTGCCTTGAGGACTGGTAAACTTCTGTCCACTCATTTTGGACAAAAGAATCAGAAATGCAAGGCAGGCTTCCATTCTGAAGGTGAGATAGCAGTACTTGTTTTCATGGATCTTAATCAACAGTATATTTAAAGAATGAAAGCGTTTTATAAATTGCATGAAGGTATATCTGCATTACAGTGCTTGTTCATAATTGAAACTAGCTAGCTAACTCAGTTGCTAATTATACAGTTTGTAATTCTGAGGAATAATTTTTTCTGGAAACAAGTGAGTTTTACCTTGGAGACTGCTGCTACCTTTAGCAGCTACCTAAGGTAAGTACAAGGACTTTGCCATATCTTGGTTTTAGCAGGAATTTTCTAGCACTGGCACTCCATTTCTAAAGAGTCTGGCCTTTGTTCCAGAACCCATAATATCCACGGGGTTTATCCATTTTCCCTTTTTAGATGCTTGTCTTTGTTGTTTGCCTCTTCATTAGAGCACACTGGTTCTGTATGAACATAAATATTTGTCTTTATATTTCCTTACATTTCACATACTGACTTTTACTGCTTTGTAGTAGCAAGAACGATAGTATGTGATGAATATGTGCTTGCATGCAATAAAACTATCTATCTCTGCATCTCTATCTACTTCAGATTATAGGAAGCAAAATTGCCCAGTTGAGTTTCTGAAGAGTTCTGGCCAAATTCTGTAAGCCAAAACCACAGTGACTTTGTGGTTTATAAAGTTTATAAATGACAAGCAGACATTACAGTTGCTTTTATGGAACCATCATAATGCCAATCTCTGTGCTTGCTAACATGACACAGGGCTTGACAATGGCTGCAAGGGCTCTAAAGGTATCAACCTTCCCAAAGCTTTTCCACTGGAGAAAAATTAGTGTATCAAGCTGTCAGTAAGATGACATGGCTTTAACTGTAACCTCTCCATTTCAGATGCAGAGCCCACAAAAGTTTTGTTTTCCTCATGGGCAATTGCCCAGCCGAGTCCTTACTACGTTTTGTGCACGTCACTTATTGTCATAGCTCTTTTCCATAAGACTTGTAATAACTGTTTCTTTCTTACCATTTTTCCAACCTGGTGCTGGAGCAGGAGAATTGTTTGTCTTTCTAAAATTAGATATCCATGGATACATATAATATTTTTCTCTGTTTAAACTTGGCAGTTCAAATTGCACATGGAAAAGAAAAGTGTGTTCCACTACAGGAAGTCTGCATGTTGTGTTCTTCATTTACAGGAGAATAAAATGTCATATGGGGTATTTCACTCTTAGATCTGTAGAAGGAGAACAATTCTTATAAAAGCACATTTATACTGATGCCTATAGCCAGACTCTTCCTCTTGTTTCATTGTGTATTCAGGATACCACCCTGTGAAGGGAAGCTAACTATATATGGGATACAGTTAAGGCACATTATTCTTATACCACTTGAGAGCTTTTATGTTATTACTATCTTCTTTCTCCAGCTGAAGGAAGGTATTGAAACCTCCTCAGCTGTGTGGACCATTCAGTTTAGGTGTTCTTGCTTCAACCTCTGCCTCCTTTTCTCAAGATCACAGATAAACCTGTCTCATTTGCAATTTCCCAAGATTCACAGGTAGCTGTAGTAGTGGAAGAAAATTTTGTAGTACATCATTACTTTTCTTATCTATGAAGTTAGTTAATTTTGTGTTCTAGAACCCTTTAAGATGCACAAAGACTGTTCCAAGGAAAAGCAGGGTGAGAAATTGGGAGGCTATTTGATGTCTAGGGTTGCAGGCTTGATTCCAGAATGGGATAATTCATCTTTCTGACTTTTTGAAACTGCTGTAATATTTGTGTACAGATGAGTAAAATATATTATTCTCGCATATGTGAGGTACAAGATGATAGCAATATGCAAATGTGAACTTTTTTTCATTGAATGGTGTAATTGCTCTAATCTGTTGTCTTGAGTAATAACACACATAAAAGGATGAGCCTGATTCTTGAGAATGAGTGGTGAGTAGTTATGTTGGACCTCTCTACTGAAGGAGCTAAACATAAATTAGGATTGAGGTGGTTTCTAGATTTCTTTTTGATCAGTAATATGAGACCCAGTTTTTTGTGCATTTTTTCTTTAGAACACAAGTTAGATGAGTTAGGGTTGCTTTTTACTGGCTCTCCAAAAAAAAAAAAAACCATGAACTTTGGTTGCAGTGGGAAAAAGTGCAATCTGAATAGGCAAAAGAGTTTAGAAGTTTCCTGAATTATGTATGTTACATGAAATTCATGCCACTCACTGTTTTACTTCTTCAGAACACTTTTAAAACTTACAAAAATTGGCCAACAGCTGGAAAGTTTTTTCCTTTTCTATCTGCGCTGAAAAAATGTTTTCTCTATGTTCTTTGCTTATCTTTGCCAGTGTTTTTTCTTTTTCTTCCTATTCTCTCTCCACTTTATGCCAAAGTGATTTTTCCCCCACTCTGCAAATTAAATTCCTACTCTAACTTAAAACTAACAAAATAAATAGTGTCTGTTTTTTTCCTAGTGTCAGACTGAGTACTTTCATAAGTCATAGTAGTGAGGGGGTGCTATTTGACTCTTGGTTATATAGCCCAGTGACCTGAAGAAGGTTCCAGCAATATCAACTTGGTCTTTTGGCTCTACTAGCTTATTTTTTGGATTTCCATTGTGAAAACATGGTAGCAGATTTGGTGCTGTCCTTGTCACTGTCAGAAGACATTTATCTGCCAGTACATACTTCCTACTGCCAAGTAAAATGTTTGGTTTACTGGAGAGTTTAGAGATAGAAACAAAGGATTTTGAAATTTGTCCATCATGAGTAGCAGGTTAGCTTTTCTTCAAAACTGCACTTCCTTTTGCTTACTCTTTCTTGATATAATGCTTATGCTTGGATATTTTTCAGTATTCATTTTCTAATTGAATTCTAGGCTTTGTGATTCTAATAGGTTCATATTATTTTTGGCATGAACTGTAATATTAAGGGTCAGCTATTTTTTACTTTGACAAGTTTATATATCAAAGCTTAGGAAAAAGACTGAAAAAATCTAGCGACTTCCTTTGGGGTATGTAATCAATGGTTGCCAATGAAAACTGATGTGATGAAATCCCATAAGGATATGATCATATTCCATCAAATCTTCTTGGCTTGTGACCGAAGAGAAACATGAAGGCGTACGAGTAATAATTAAAAACAGTTAATGCTTCTTGTTTCCAGAAACTTTATAAAAATAGCCAGGTATAATAACAATAAATTCATTTTTCTTAGGAGGATATCCGGAATTTGACATGCCAGTATATGACTTTGAATTCTGGCCCTACTGGAAAATGGAGGTTGTTTTGAAGACAGCACTTCAGAAGGATTCTCCTATTTATGCTATGGGAATGCCTGTGTTATATTTAGGCACTGAAAATGCTTCTGGACTGAGTGTCCTGTATTCTGCAGTGGGGGAGTGGCTGGGGAAGATATGAGCTGTTCTGTCTTTCAGAAGGATTTTAAAAACTCTTTTCCAGTGATCCTGTTCCCTCTTAGAGAGTCATGGCTGAACTGTGCTGCCTCCAGTCACCCTCCCACAAGAGCAGGTTGTAAACCCTCCTTATGCTGAAGTGCAGGGCAGTGGTTTGTACTGCAACCACAGCTTTTATTTGGCTGAAAGGGAACACTTAATTTCTGTCACAATTGGGCTGGATACCTTCCAAACCAAAGCAAGGCAACATCACCTCTTCATGATGTCTATCTACTGTGTGACAGGCTTGATTTCATCTTTTTTTACCTTCTTGAATAGATCCAGTATGAAGTTGGAAATGGAGAATTAAAGGTCTTGAGTCATTATAGTCTATCACTATAGAGAAGAAAGAGTAGAGCTGGTGCTATCTCAGAATCACACTTCACAGTGATAGACAATAAATTGCAGGAATTTCTCATTCCTTACTCTGCATGATCTTTGTAGTGGCTGTCACTTCATCCCTGGCATCCATTCTGTAAATAATTACCCTGTCACCCTTTGGTCCTTAGTAACTCTTTCAAAAGTACAGCTAACCATTTTTAAAAAAGGCAGGCCAGTTAATTCTTGGCAAGTTTGTCCCATAACTTTGAATCTGCAAATGGGAACGCTGAACTTTAGCAGCAATAAATAAATAGCTTGGGTGGAATTGCAGAACTGTGGCTGCTTGGTGGGGAGCATTTCCCTTTCCCTGCCCACTGACGCTGGTGTCTTATGTGCAGTAGATGTTGCTGTGAGACAGCATCAGGCATGGTTTGGTCTGGTCCATTTTTTTTTCATCACAAACAGCAACTTGCTCTTCTGTGATTATAGGAATTTGTGTTAGCACAGGCTTATCTTTATGGTAAGTTGTTGAACGAAATGCACACTGGTGTCACATCTTTGCTGTTTCATTTCTGTTCAGCCTGTTGCCACTCTGCACTGGTTTTAGAAAGGCTGAAGTTGGAGACTTGGCTGTGTTGGTACAGGGTGTTTGATTGTCCAGGAGTGGGGTCGCACTTAACAGCACTTCAGGGGGCTTGAGTGTCTTCGCTACTGCCAAGGATAGATTTTACTTACTTTTGGTAAAGGCAATCACTACATCCACACATCCATTGCCTACTGCACAACAAAACTAGGAATGAAGACATTTAATTTCCTTTTTCTTCAAAGTAGATGGGAATGTAAGGTTTCTTGCTATCCCTCTTGGAGTTTGTGGGCTTGCTGTGCTAATAATTTAGCTCCTTTAAGACATGAGTGCAATTTGTAGTCCATGTCCACATTAAGCCACAGAGGAATGTGAATATCAGGCTTCAAGTCGGAGAGATGAAATGCTTCCAACTTGCTAACCAGAGACAGAATTACAGGGAGGGCTGTACCATATGGGCTTTCTCCACTTTTAATTTTTGTTCCTTGTTTCTTCTCTTGCTTCTCTCTGTGTCGCAGTTAAACTGAGTGTAAGTCTTAGGGATATCTCATCCCCTTAGGCTTCTGCAAGTCCAGTTATATGATAATGACTAAGATAACCTGATGCATACAGAGAGGCTGTTTAATTATTATTTATTTTACTCCACCTTCTTCTCTTTTGCTGTTTAGGTTTCGTACGTAGAAGAAAATAAGCGTACATAACCTATATATAGTATTTTTCTTTGCCTGCAGAACTTCAATGGCCACTGCAGTGGATCCAGTGGATCAAAGGCCTATTTGTGCCACTTTGATATAATAAATACACCTACCTGTGGTTGTATAGAAGGTGTCTTGATTTTGTGCAAGATGTGCTTAGATCCAGGCTATTTTAATAAATTGTGCAATTTAAATTTAGAGTAACCTTGCTGCTTTTCATTTGAGAACTACAAGTCAGACTAACTCTTGTGTTTCAAAGCTGAGTTGCATGTAAAGAACAGCAAAACAAGAAAATGTTAGTGTTCTGTTGTGATGGTTTTTGTCTCTCTCCATTTTAATATATGAAGTCTTCATTTTAATATACAAAGTCTACTACAGGAGCTACAGAGGGTCACAAGCTTGCAAGTAAATGTTGACGTTTATTGCTCCAATTGTATGCTAAAACTTTAACATAAAAATGGATTAATCTAAGCAAGAAATAGAGATTGTTTATTTTAAGGAAGAATTTCTTTTCAGCTCGTGACAAAGTCAAATTTTCTGCAAAGCAGTTTTTTACTCTGAAGCGTTACAACGCAACTACTTTCTCTAACAGGGGAGATAAAAAGAATCAGGCTATAATCTCATTAAAAGCTGATAACATCAGATATGATTCCAAATAAAGCTATCACCATATGTTAAAGGGTGAATATTTTGTGCAGACTTATGGTGAAAGGTTGTAAAGTAGTTATCAAAGTACTGTTTGGAAAGGTGAACAAAGAATGGCATGCCACAGTTTTTAGAATTGATTACAGTGGGTTTATGTATAAAGCTACAGCATGTATTTTGCACTCCAGAGCTATTAGTTTTACTAGCCTTCACCGCAAAGCTGTTCTCTTGAATGGAATTAATGACAAATAATATGTTAGAGGAAACAAGCAGCCAGTCTCAACCAATCTATTATAGCACTGCTGCAACTAAAAAAGGATAATTTTAGTTTTGAATAATGAAAGAGTATGGGGTTCCAGTTGGTGCAATTTCATCTTCTATCAATGTAGCTAGCAACATCTTTTGGAATACCGTGGAAGTAAACTCCTGATTTTTCTCTCAAGCTCATTTGAAACCTTTTGAAAACATACTGCTGAAGGATTAATGTTGATGACTGAAGTGGTGTTTGAGGTATAAGTTAAAAGTTTAAGATATCTGTTTAAAAGTATTAGAAAATAAAAAGACATTTGTTGTTCATAATATCTCAATCACTATGTGCTATCCAGCACTGTGATTCCCAGGTAATTGTTTTCAAATCTGGTTTATCAATATGATCTGCCACAGAGATGAAGGAAGAATGCAGGGGGCTGCTCACAGAGAGGGGTTCTTTTGTAGCCTTGTAATTCTGAGACACCGGTCAAAGAAGTCAGTCACTTCAAAGAAGGTTCCCCCCTAGCCTCCCCCTTTTTAGCCATAAATCTTACTTCTAAGTATTTTGACTGTTTCAGTCTACTGTTTAAGCCCACACAGTGGGCACTGGAAAATAATCCTTTAATACAGAAAGAAAAGTACCATTAGCTCATTTCCGGCAGCTATTCTGTATTTCAGATGAGGTGTTTTGCTGTCGAAACAAATGCAGTTATTCACTGTGGCTGTGTGATTTACATCAAGGCCTATTTTCAGTTAAGATAACAGATTTGCTTTCTTCGTGCATGTGCCCACAATATAATCCTCCTTTGATGCAACTTGAAGGAATTTTTTCAGCATTTTGTAGCATTGATGTTTTAATGCATTAAGTAGTGGAGAGGCTTTTTTCTGTGCGAGTTCAAAAGTTCATGTTATGATCTTGTGTGAAGTATCTACTCGTGTAACTCAATGTGCCTGGTTGTGGTTTGGGATTGACAGTGTGCATGCTTTTTTAACTTTATTTTTCTTCTCTCTCTCCCCCTCTTCTCTTTTTTTCTTCACCCTATCATGTTTGGTTCTCATTTCTTACCTGCAGCCACTTTTCCTCCATTGCATTAGCTCTGTTCATTGCCCAATATGTGAATGGGATTAATTGAGCCTCTCCAGGAGAGTAGACCATTGTTCCAAACTTCAAGAAACTGAATAAAGTTTTATTCTTACTGCAAGTCCTCAGGCATGGATCTTGCTTCACTTGGTGCCAGTCTTCTTACTGATATCAGTGGGAGCAGCACTGGATGTTGTTCTTGTAAGGAGAAGGTCAGGTTGGCAGTTTAGAGTGGCCCCCACATTATTAACATTTGAGATGTTGCAAATTCAGTGCTTCTTGTTGATCTTTCCCCTCTCCCCCAACTGTACATATTAAGAAAACCTTTTCTTTGCTGGTGGGCCAAGGATGCCACGTATGTTGCAACCTCCTTATGTAAAACAAATACCTTTTTGACTTTTGCAAGAGTTGGAGGTAATGTGATACATTTTGGAAATCCGTAGTTATAACCCAGGTTTTCCCAGTTTCTGTTTATTTGAAAGACATTACTATCTTCTATATGTAGATAGATATATGTTAAAAAATTAAGAATAGAAGGTATGCAAGAATATCACTAAGCGGAAATTGTAAAAATTCACTTCTATACGCCATTTCAAAAACAGAAGAAAGGCAGAAGCAGAAATACAACACCTTAATTAAATGCATGGGACCATATTTTGCTGCAGTTACACACCTTTTCAGCAGGATCTCAGCTGAGAGCAGCCATTGTGTGAGTCCAGGTAAGCAGCTTCCAGTCTCCATTTGACACCAGAGCCATGTAATGAGCTGCAGACACATCTTTCAGTCTCATGAGCAGTGTGGCTATTTGCTTTCTAATCTCCAAGTGCTCTCTTGTAACTGCTTCATCGCAATAACCCACTGCAGAAGTGAAACTGCAGCCACCTCTTGAGGATAGATATATTTTCATTAAAGCAGGATAGGTGATGTTTGAACTTTTGTGTCCTTATTTTTAAAAAAGTTTTTATTGCATTATTTAAAATTATACACCAACTGGCACCAGTTTGTGCGAGTGGATGTTTAACTAGTGAGAACGCTCTGGGGTATATTTTACTCCCTATCTGATACTTGGATCTGTTGGAGCTATTGATTCTGCTCTAAATGTTATCCTGTGTTTAGAGCTTCTTGGTTTTACTCATGTCTGTCTTTGTAACATGAGAGAATAATGAAACATGCTGTAAGAAGTTTTTTTGTGGTTTTTACTAAGCGTATCATTCATTGTTTTTGTAATGTTTTTGCATGCCCATCAATCACATTTAGCAGGAAATTTACCCTCTTAAAAATCACTGTAGCTCCAGCAAGTCTGAAGGAGTTGAAAACCTTTAGAAAGCTAACTAACTATGAGAAAAAGTAAATGGCACCAATACTATGTTGCTACTGATTGTAGCCAGTAGGGGTAAAATAGGGACAAAAGGTAAAGAATCCTGTCAAATATACTCAGACATTTTTAAGTCACTTGATTATAATAGGTTTAAAATAGTTGACCCTTACAATAATGGTTAGGGTTTCCTGATATTTCATTACTATGAAGTGTTCAGTGAAAATTTAGGCTGCAGGAGCTTGTGCCTTTCCTGAAGGCTGGCACTTAGAGACCAGTTATTGTACGAGGTCTAAAAGAAAGATGTGCCAGAATACCAGAAAGCTGGTCTTGATCTTGCTTCTCCTCTTCTGAATGGCTTGTCCCATGCAGAAAACATAACACATAGAGATGTTGCAATATTAACTCCTCTTATAGACATTAATTACAGAATGTTCTATTTTGGAATGGAGGAGCAAAAAAATTAGTGCAATTTGAATCAACTGGTTATTTGAGATAAAGAAATTTTGATTCCAACATAGATTTCCAATACAGGAATAATGGGGATGTTTTCTGGGGAGCTCCTCTGCTTGCTGAGACCAGGAGCCTTCCTTGGGCTGTGATTTCACAAACTGCTCTGCAGACCTGACCAACTGCTTCAATTAAGGCAGAATTGCTCTTATTTGTCCTTCTCTGAGCTCTGTGGTTCTTTTCTTCCCTCTGCCAGCTGAACTACTCACTCTGGGCTCTTCTGCGAGCTATCTAAACTCACTAACCAAGCTGAAAAGGACCATATTCTCTTACTGAGTTAGAGGGGTGAAGTGGCTAAACCAGGAGGAGGTTCCAGCAGATTTTCAGAGCTGGCACAAAACAAGTTGTAATGTGCTCTGGAATTAAGGGAGGAAGAAGAGATCACGACCTCTCTCTGTTCCTGGCAGAAGTGAGCTCTTAAATGAGATTGCCTCAGGTACAAAACTGCATCCTTGGGCAGGTGCCACCCAGGCTCTTGGCTGTGTCTAATTTGAGGTCTTGCAATAACATAGCCAAGGTGTGAGAGGGTTGTAAATGGTTAACTGCTGTACCCTGCAGAGACCTAAACCCTGCCATGACAGGGAGGTGGAGCTGCTGCAGACACCTGGCATTGACAGGCAGCATTTCCTATTTGGAAGGGAAAAATACTGGAGCCTGGCATTTTGATTTGGTAGGTTGTTTTTGTTTTGTTTTTTAAACTTTAGAACACGATGTTCTACAAGGGGAGTGGTAACTCTGCTTTCATTACTGTTGTGGATTAAAACTGATCACGATGGCAATGCAAGTGTCATGTAGTTATGTTACTTCATGCAGATGTCACTCCTAACTTGAATGCTTAGACTACCTCAAAAAGAGCCCTCCATCAGTAGTTGCCTTAGAAAGACCTGTTGAATTGCTGTGGGTATTCTGGAGTGGTAAGTAAGGAAGTAATGGATAAACTCCTGATTTGCAGTTTGGTAAGTTCACATCTTGTCTGCAGTGGAAACTTTGTTGGACACAGACTTGCTAGAACCTATAGAAATACTTGGTACCTGTGGACCTTGTCACAGAAGAGGACTTAGGTGCTGCCTGACAGATTTGTACCCACAAAACTGCATAGTTCTGTAGGTGCACAAAAAAGGTGTGTTTACACTAAAAGTGTAGTACTTTCACATGGGAGACAAGGAGGGAATAACAAGTGGTGGAATAACTAATCTTTATGTGCTTCAGAATTATTGAGTATGTACTCTCTTGGGTACTGCCACAAAGGAGAGGAAAGGGCAGAATTCTAACTTTGAATTGAAATTGTTATTTTGACTTTATTTAAACCTCTCTAGACTGAAACCAGAAACTGACCCAAGCTAGATACAGTGAAAACACACAACAACTTAGATCAAAAACCATCTGTTACAGCAGAGGTGGATCTGATGGAGAATATAAGTTTTCCTGGAAAGGGAAAGCTGTGATTGGACGGAAAGTAGAAATGCTAACTGAGATGGTTTTTTGATCTTTGTTGTCTGATGACTCACAGTAGTGGTAAGAGTAACAGTTGTCTTCTGAGTTTGGTGTCACAGAGAAGCCTTGACATCTGTCCGTGCACACAGGTATGGCATCTCTAGATGCTTACAAACTCTAGAAGTTCTGCATAGAATATTAGTTATAACAATTAAATTAAATTGTAATTTGACTCCTCTTCCAGAATGTGGAGGTGAGAATGTTAAGAATTTTATTGCTGTTTGGATTAGGGAAATATTTAAATTCCTGCCTGCAAGAATTTTCAAGGAGATTTAAATGCCTGAGGATGAGGCCTATGTCTCACCAGGGACTGTATAAACAAGTAGTTGAAGACAGTGGCCTTGTGGCAAAAGACTTATTATTATGTAAAGGTTAAATACCACTTTCTTCTGTCCAGAGATGAATTAGACTCCTGAGAGGCTTTATGGGACTTCCACCCATAACTGAGTGGGATACAAACACCTTGTTAGGCACAGAAATGTTCCTTGCTGTGCCCTACCTGCATGAAAGTCTGCCATGAGAGCACTCAAGGGAGAGAAAGCTGTTTCATGGGAGAGAGATCTCCTCCTCTAGACACAGCTCAGCTAGATGGAGATGGATTGTGTCAGACCTCATCTCCCATGCACTGTTATTTTTACTGTTCCCTAAAACTGCAGGCCAGCACACCGCTTGCAGCTGCCCTGCCGTGCTGCGGTCTCTGCCCAGCCCAGGGTTACATACTTCCCTTAGGTGTGCTGCTGCTCCTGCAGTGCCAGGAATGCTGTTGGTAAATACAGGCTGCCAGGTGCTGTTGGTAAATACAGGCTGCAGTTTGACATAATTGCTTTCTTCCTGGAGTCTCAGAAATGACGTACGAAAGCAAACGAAGTGAAGGAAAGTGTTCTGCTTTAAGTGCGTTTTGTATCGGATGATATTTATTCTTTTTTTTATGCTCCTTTGAATGTAGTACAGTTTGTACCTGTTGTCTGTAATAGAGGAGAGAGTCACGTACTTGGAAATGTCCTGAGAGTTATATTGGCCCTAATTATTTATAAGCTTTTCTTCACTTCTGGCCTTCACATATATCTAAGTGAGAGAATGTCCAGTGACTGGAGCAGTGCCCTTCACCTCAAAAAGCAGCTTCTGCCTGATGGCCTCTTCCTCATGAACCACCAAGCAGCTTGGCTTCCCTTGATCCCTTCAGTCTGTCTTTCAAAATTTCTAGCAAATAAAAATCTTGCCAGCCCCAGCTGACTTTGGGAGAACTAAGGAAGAAATTTTTGTATTTCTGGCTTCTTTTCATTTTAGGTTTGGAAAACTTGTAAAATGTTACTTCATTTGCTTTTTGAGTAGTAGTGGTTTAACCTGGTTTCACAGTAATGTCTCATTAAGAATAAAAAAAAGCAACAAGAAAATTACTGTTTTGGAAAAGCACAAATTTTTATCTGTATCAGATAATTTAAATTCATAAGGAGAATTTCTATTCTATGCAGAAATGAACAAAGTTTTCTTAAAAATCAGAAGCAATTCTGTGCTGTATATCACAGTATGAATCTGACCTAGTTCTTCATGTAGGAGTAGCCAGTGAAGAAGAGTAGCTGCTAATGTCACTAATAGCACTAATGGATTAGCCTTTTCCTCCCTAAACCATTATACCTGTGTCATCTTGAAGATGGTTTCTTTGGTCCCCAGCATTATGCTTGCAAGATATTCTTGGTTGTATGAATTATGCCTTTTTTCCCCCTACCTTTTGGTATATGAACAGCAGTATTCTATGATTGAACAGTGGGGGAATGATACCCCTTGGAAGCCCTTCTATACTGAGAAGGATTTTTTGCAAGAATGATCAAGGAGTCCTTCTTTCCCCCCTTGCAAGATGCAGTGGTGCTGTGGAGGAATGAAGACTGTTGGAGAGATCCATACCTCTGTGTCTGCTGCCTTTGCAGCCTGCTGGCAAGGCTTCCAGGCAAAGAGAGATGGTTCTCTTGAGTCACACGCAGAGAAAGAGATAGGTAAGAGTGTCTTGAGCTGAGACTTACGTGGTTTTCTTTAAGTTGTTTGCTTGTGAAGGCTCTTAGGACAACTTGTGTTGTGCTTGGTATGAGTTCGTGGATTGAAGGTTTAGTTTTATTCTGTGTCAAATTGGAAATTTGTGTTCATTCTTTATTGTGTTTTCCCGTTTTTGGTCTTCCCCATTCCACAGCCATTGACTTTATCCATATGGCTTTTTCAAGTAAATACCATAAAAAGTCTGATTCCAATGTATGTGATAGCAGAGGAACTGTCTTGTTGTTCAGCTTTCTCTTGGTCCGTTGAAGTAGGGGAATATAAATTTTTACCAAGAATCCACAAAGATATTGTATCTGTCTTCGAACTGATGAAACTGCATTAAGGATACCTTTTTTTCTGTAGCTGTTTTCTGAGAAATGGTTGAAGGACTTCAAGGTTTTGTGTGTGTTTTGTAGGCCTACAGAGTATGTACTTTAAACATAAGGAATTTCCACTTAGCAGAATGTTTAAATTCCAAAGCTTATGCTCTAACTAAGAACCTTGTTTAATTCAGCATACTTCTTAGAATGAGCTTAATTTGCAAAGAGCAATTGATACACAAAAAAGAAAAAAGTACCCAAAGGAGCTCAGTATAATTTCTCTTCAGAAAAATAAGTTCTTAATAGAAAATGTCAGTTTAAAAGATGTTGAGTCTCCCTTTCACACCTGAAATACTCTTAATAAAAATCCTTTGCTAACATCAGAACAAGTTCATGGTTATCTGATTAGCTGTTTATAGGCTTGCATTAGTTTCAGTGGTTTGGTTTTGTTTTAAGTGGAAGAGTGAGTTTGAGGAGGGGAGTGTTGTGAATGCCTGCACAGTTGGGATGACTTTATTAGGGACATTGCTTCTCCCAGGCAACCTTTAAATGGGGAAAGGAGATCCAGTAATGGAATAATCCTTCATTTGGAAGACCAAAACATTCCTGTCTCTCAATGGCATTTTTTTTCAGTTATCTACAGAATAACCATGAATAAAAATGAATGCTTCTGATGCTTTTAAGATGATGCAAACACTGAAGAACCTAGTTTACCTTTAGGTGCCTGTAAATGACTCGTCTTTGAGATCATACTTAGTAACCTTAACAGGAAACCCAGTGAGAAATTGGTCAGACATCCAGAATATGTGTAAACAGAAAACTCAGAGACCTGCATTGATTTGAGAATTAACAGCTTTTACAAGCTGGGGCAATCTGAGTTGTTTTTAAGCATTCCCAGCCTTGCCACCCCATTTAAATCTTTAACTGGAAACTAGTTTAAGTGTGACCTTTTACGTGAGTGAGATGTCATTGGGCATTCATATATATATTTAAGTTAAATGGAAAAGTAACCCAGTCTGTATTACACTGAGTGCATCCATTAAACCATTTGTACATCTGCACCTTGAGAAAATGGTGCCAGCAGATTGCCCTCAGCAGAATTGAGGGAAAACTCCTGTTCCTTTACTGCTTTTGAAAAGCAGGGGAAATACTGGCCTTGTTTTCCTGAGTGTATGATACAACTTTGTCCAATCCATGTTGACGTTTCTGGAATACAGCAGCTGATGGGTTTGTTCCAGAATAGGGTGTTTGCACACACCTATTCTGGGATGGCTTGTCCAGCTGTAGCTGTACCTGGACAGCAAGGCCAGACACTTGGGGTTTTTTAATTAACATTGATTTCATCCTTAGGCTACTGCTAACTGTACAATTACTATACAGGGAATGGCTCATGCACTGCAAGGAAATGTGTGCAACTAACAGTAATGAAAGAGAAAAGTATTTTTTGAAATTGAATTAGCTAGCTAAAACTCTCCTTGTGTCCAACTTAAAATAATCTGTGAAGCCAGAGACTGAACAAAAATGCTGTCCTTGATAAGATGTAGTCCTCCCCACTCTTTCCTCTCTGTAATTTCCTTTCATTCTTCCCACTTTTCAGATTTGGGCAGTAGTTTCAGATAGGTTGGTCAGCAGGGTAGTTGGTGAGTAGTTGGCTAGGGGTTAAAGCAGTAGCCTGTCCTGTGTGGTGATGATGAGGTCTGCAGCCATTGTTCTGAGCAGTGTTGGGCAAGCTGGTGAATGTTTGTTTCAACTCCTTTTGTGTAAGTCTTGGGTAACATGTCCCTGCCTCGTCAGATTGTTGTGAGGATGTATTTATATATCTTTGATGGCTTCTGATGTTAGAGCAATGCAAGGTATAACAGCTCTCTCATGCAATTACCTGAAAATAATATATTATGTCTGTACCTATGAAAGCTAAAAATGGGAGATTAAACCACAGCAGTTAATTTGATAGGTTTGTTTGCACTTCAGTCAAATAGCAGTGCTCCCTCTCAGTCTCTAGGCTTTTGTCTGGTGGTGCTGGTAGACTACCAGGGTAGTCACACACCTAACCGGTGGTTTTCTGTTTGTGTGTTTATTTTTTTTTCTGTTGTGTTTGTGTTGTTCTAACTCCCTAATAAATGTCAAGTTATACTGGCTTTGGAAAATACACTTCATGTAAAAATGATAGTTATTTTTCTAGTGTAATGATAACCACTGTAGTCCATTGGGCAGCTTTTAATTATCTCTATAGCAACTAAATTCAGTAAAAACTGAAAATAACTGATTCATGCAGTTCTGTGCCAAGGGATACGTGTGGGCAATGTACTATTTGTTTGAAATATCACACTCAGCTGATGCATTCAAATGATGCATACTCTGCTGGCACTGCCTTCCCTTGCTTCTCTTAAGAAATGAGGAAATGGGATCTAGTTTTTCATTTCCAGTACTATTGGTTAAGAGAAATGGACTCTTAAATGTCATCATTAGTGTTCCTCTACTTTTTGCTCCAGAATATTCAAACAAAACCAGGAAGACCTGGTAGCAAGTAATTTGCTATTTGCTTCATTCCTCTCAGTACGTGGAAAGTGGCATTTTAGTTATGTCAGTGCAAATGCTTTGTTTTAGTTCAGCTTGAACCTCGTTTTAACTGAACTTTTTTGGTTTGTTTTACTTTAAAAGAAGTGGTTCTTGCAAGTGAGGATCATACATCTTAAATGTCATTACTCTGTATCTCTAGTTCTTCTGTCTACTTTGTGTTTTGGCTCAGCGGTTGCATGTGTCCCTGATAAATTTTAGGAGTACTAGCTAGAAACAATATCTAGAATATGTGTTCTCTTCCTCCCACTCGGTGTTGCCCCGGTCTCTGGCAACCGCGTTCCTGCCATTACTCATTCCACCTAGGAGGGTTTGGAGCTGGAAGCCTGCAAAATGTGAGGGATTGCCTCGGAGGAGGCTCCTCTGAAATGGCTCGGATGCTTCTTGCTTTTCACATGCATATTTTAGGTTTGATTTTTTCGGAGGTGCTGAGTGCCTGCATTTCCTGCGGACCCGCAGCCAGCCTTTCTTCTTTCAAGATCGCACCTCTTTTCAAAGCCTCTATTCCTTCGCTTTTTAAACTAGTTTTCAAAGCTGGCCCGAGGGCATGAAAACTCGAGGATTATGTTATAGACTCCTGTGGTGGGGGTAATGGTGGGAGAGTTAGCACCTCTGGATGAGTGCCCTGTAGAGTTGCTGTTTGTACTGAGCCTCTCAAAGAATGGCTTTGCAGTTAAATCCGTGCTTTAAATTCAGCGCCAAAACAGTATTTTGGAAGATTTGTTGTATAAGGTATTCATGTGGGATGTGTAGTAAGTGCCTGGCAATCCTGTGCGTGGAGGTGTTTATTTCATGGTTTTAAAATGTGACTCTTAAAATTTTTTTCTTTCTCCCTGGACTTCAGGAACGTCTTGTTTCACACTTCGGTCTCCTTACCTGTGTGTGTTTTGCAGGAATCCCTTGGAGCTTGCCCCAGGAATGGACAGCTCCCTCCGTTTCTGGAGGAGAGTAGTGGCAGCTGAAGAAGCCTTCGAGGCGAGTGGACAGGTGTGCTGATAGCTCTGGGAAGAGCCCGAGGAGGGGGCGATCCCGCCGGCCTTCAGCCATGCCTTTCGGGCTGAAACTGCGGCGGACCCGGCGCTACAACGTGCTGAGCAAGAACTGCTTCGTGACCAGGATCCGTCTGCTGGACAGCAACGTGATCGAGTGCACCCTGTCCGTGGAGAGCACGGGGCAGGAGTGCCTGGAAGCTGTCGCTCAGAGGCTGGAATTACGCGAGGTAAGGGCAGCTGGGGAAGGACCATCTGTCACTGGATGATTGGACACGTTTTTAGCTCAGGCAGTCTGTGCGTTTGAGTCATGTTGTTCTCAGGGCTAGCCAGATATGATCAGCAGCTGGAGCTTGGACTAACATACTCTGATTGCATGAAACGGCGCTCGGGGCTTTGGGCTGTTGCTCATCCGTCCTAGCTTTGAGAGTTCTTTGTAACACCAAGTTTCTTTTCTTAGAAAGCCGAGTGTTTCTTTTTGAGCTGGAATGCCAAAGGACAAGTTACAGTAACTTTTTTCTGAATGTAGCCCTGGTTTCACTGCGCTGATGGCTGAATTATGCAAATGTAAAGGAGACTGCCGGCTTTTAAACATCTGCCTTTATGTAAATACTCTTGTTACTATAAAACTGAAGAGAGCAACAGTAACACTAATAGTTGTGTTTTACTAGTGGGGTTTTTCTTCCTTTTGGTTTTGTTTAATATTTCACATCTAAAATCCTAAAAGACTTCTTTTACATTCCCAATGGTTCTGGAAATGTTGAAGAAACCAGTCTTGAATAAAGACTGAAATCCTTCATTTTCTACTTCTTGCTGTGTTGAAGTGTTTGGTATTTAAGTGTTGAATCCTTTATAGAAATAGCTCTCCAATGTGCATGGCACAAGTGAACTGACTGACTTTTCTTACCTTCTGTGGGCTCCCTGTGTGTATCCTACATCTAGACTTCTGCAAATCATAAGTGGAAAACCATTGCCTGGAAGTTGCTGTGTTATCATCTGTCTGTCCTGGCTGGTACTTTCTGTAAGCACAGCTGGAGAAATTAAAAATCTTGCAGTGTTTTATTCAGTTTGCCCATGGTAGTGGGGGCAGTGGGAAGGTAGCGTACAAATAACTACTATATCTGAAAACTAAACAAAAATTTGTTTGTTTGGTTGGATTTTTTTTTGTTGTTGTTGTTGCTGTTTTTAATAATGATAAAGAATGGGAGAAGAATGGGAGAACTCTGTGTGTGTGTCCAGAATAGGCTGGAAAATATGCAGACAGGAACAGGGCAGAGGGAATATTGCATAGTGTTTTTCATACTTGGGTGGTTTGTTTGTTTGGTTTTAAATATGAATTTTAGTAGAATCATCTCCCCCTCCCCTCTTTACTTACAGAGATGAAGATTTATCAATGCATCATGGTTCCATTTTTTTTTCTTTCTGTTGGTGATGCCCTAGGGTGTCCTTAGGGAAGAACCAAAGTTCTCTCTTTCCTTCCAATGCAGAAAGCATTGAAATGAATGAAGTGATTCTCCTCATGTTCCTTGTGAGCTTATCTAGTTGGTGCAGCAGAAGTTTGGGGCCTCCTGATTCTCTCTGGAGGTCCACCTGCATTTGCAAACAATAGCTCTGTCAGCAGGTCAGTGTTCTTTTCCACAAAGCATTTTGTGATCTCAGAACGTGTTTTGTTCCACTTTGGAACAAAGCCTGAAGTTCCAAAATCTTCCAGAGAAATGAAATTAGACAGTAGAGTAGCAAAGGAAGCTGTTTAGGTCCGTGTTCAGTTTTATGGGGGTTTTCTATTGCTTTGGTTTTTTTAATTTTCAAAATTATTTCTGTCATGCAAAAAGAAATATGTCAGCACAAAAAGTTTGTGTTTCAAGATAAAAAAATATTTTAACAACATAGAAGAGAATGCTTTGATGTTGTTGGAACTCATTCCCCTTCTTTCATCACCCTCCCTGCTTTTTTTTCTAAACAAGGTTTTGGCAACGTTGAACTGGTTTTGTAAAGTTCAGATTTCAACAGTGCAGCATTTTTTGACAGAAGTGGGTGTTTTGGTTTTTTTTTTTTTTTAAGGAGAGAATTACCTACCTCTTTCAACTCTGAGAGGGTCTCCCTGTATCTTCTTTTGCTCCTTGGATGAGGAATAATTGGAGCTGGCAAGCTTGGAGGTGCCTGGTGCTGTTCTTTGTTTCAGACCCCAAATTCAGTTCTTATTCTGCCCTGTAGTCTTCTTGCCACTGTTTGTAAGGATGATGAGGTAATTTGATGACTGTCCCCTTTCCTCTCTAGGTTTACCATAGTTTTTGAACTCACTGTCCACCCAAATTCTACAGAAGGGTCAAAAATATTTTCACAAAGCTCAAATTTCTGCAAGATTTGTGCAACTGGATAACTGAGTAGAGAAGCCTGTTAAGTATACCTGAGGCAAAAATCCTTGCAAGAATTCATATCACAGAGAGAGTTTTAAAATTCCCTGAATGCAGCAAAACCTGCAGCTGGGATATGCCTTTTCTTGGAAATCCTGATTTGCAAGCTGTGATGCACAAGTAAGGATAAGCCAACCTTCATTAAGTCTCGTGCTAGCAAAACAGTGCTAAAATCCTGTTTGTCTCCTCCTTGCAGTCTCAGGTAATACCTCAGTTTGGTTTTATGTTCAAATAGATCCTAGGTGTACCACAGCTTTTACCTTCAAGTTAGGAATGCATCCATGTCTCACTCAATCCAGTTTCTTAGAAATGAACAAAAAACTGTCCAAACCCTTCCTGTTGAAAAGCAAAACTCTTTGAGATTATGCCTTGTTGCGAGGGACTGTCAATCATACCACACATGACTGAAAAGAAGTATCTGGTGGATTATGCATATTTCTATTTGATCTCTGGGGAATGCAACTCCCTGCCTGACTGACTCAGGGTTCAGGAATAGGTCAGCAGAAAGTGGAGCCATGTAACTACTGTAAAATCTGGTTTTATCCTTTTCAGCAAAGCTCTTGACAAAGCATCAGGTCTTCTACTTGAACAGTTACCAGTTCCAATAAAATGAGCTCTTATTCCAGCATTATGTAAAAGGTAAAGACAAGAAGAGGGGAGGAAGGGAGAGGAAAGACAAGGTCCAAAATGTCATTTTATAATCTTGTATGTATGTGCACAGTTTATGGAAAGGATTTTTCCCCAATATAATGGCATTTTTCCATTCCACTTCCAGACTAAGTGAACCTACTTGAAATAGCAGAGTAATCTGTACAAATCTGTTGGAAGTCTTCATGTTTCCTTATCCTTTTGTTCTTTTTAATTCACTTTCTAAAATGTTAAAATGTTTAAAGGTGGTATGCTCTGATGTATTGTAGGTGGGGGAGAGGGCAAGAAGGTTCTTTCCAACCAAAATTATTCTTGTGAACCAAATTTCACAATGGTATGTCCATCACTGTCATCCTATAAGCCCCCAATCAAAGCAGGAGGTTGGTGAGCTGAGCACCACAGGCAAGTGCTGTCCATTGTGCAGAGCTGGCCTTTTGCTGCTATTCTGACCTTTACTTTAGTGGCCCAGAAGGTGCTCCTTTCTTTTAGGGCACAACTGAAACCTGGGGTTTTGCAGCCAGGTTGCCTCCAAACCTGGCTTGGTTTGACTCATCTTGCCAGCAGAGCTGAGATGGGGTTCAGGCAGTGCTTGGACAAAAGACCTTCTATGAATAAATGGCTGCTGTAAATGGCACCTTCCCCTCTGTTCAAGTGCCCTGGAGTAGCAGCCTTAATGTTTTTTGCCTGGAGAAGCTGGAACTCCATCTCTTTCTCAAGGATAAATATTTAGTTGGCCAACTAACCAGATGCTTTAACAAAACTGAGCTGGGCTCAATGAATCTTTTAGAATGACATTTGCTGGTTTAGAGATTTTCTGTCATCTTCTGAGGATGACCATTCTACTTGTTTGGCCCAACATAAAGGCAGGAGTAGTTCTGGACTTAGGAGGATAGCTAAGGCCAAGTCCAAAACAAATTAAGTTGCCTTCTGGACTAGCAGCTATTTATTTATTTATTAATGTCACCTATTTTAAGACTTCCCAGTGCAGTTTTTGTATGTCTGGTGTTGTGACTCACTGTATTTTGAGAATCACCTTTTCA
This sequence comes from Molothrus ater, assembly GCF_012460135.2. Lineage (NCBI taxonomy): Eukaryota > Metazoa > Chordata > Aves > Passeriformes > Icteridae > Molothrus > Molothrus ater. The sequence goes on from NC_050480.2 coordinate 21,338,521, forward strand.
TTCTGGCACCCAAGTGCTCTGGTTCTTGTTTGCTGCTTTAGCAGAGGACTGCAGCTCCTGGAGGAGTGTGAACCAATTTCCTTGTACCACATATGAAGTCATGTGTGGTAGGTGAGACAAATTTTAAAACCTCGAGGGCAATATGTGTTACTTCAGAGCCTGACATCTGTAGGTATAGATATTGATTCCATGGAAATCCAAGTGCAGATGGACAAACAGAGCAGCTTTTGGAGTCAACCTAGTTTTTAATCAGCTGCTTATAGATAGAAGATCCCATTTTTTTATAACCTCAGCTAATTTTTGGGGTGCTTTGTGGACTGGACAGCATGGCATGACTCACCTTCTGGAGAGCCAAATGCCTTCTTGTAGCATGCTGAACTTGGTGGTCCAGCCATTTCCAGTCCCACGTTCTTCTGTTCATTTTTGGGGATCACTGATACTCATAGGGGGGAGGGTCTCTTCAGGAGAGCACAGTAGTGGCTACAGAAGTCCTCCACTGCAGGTTCTTAAAAAACACATGACATTTTCAAGAAGTGAAGTTGCTGGCAACAGGGACCTGATTTTCAAATAACTGTGTGTATTGTCTCTCCAAAGTGCATGAATTTGAGACATGAGCTCTGCTCTGCTATCAGTTCCTGTGCTTCAGCTGCAGTAGCTTGATCCTCTCCCGGCTGCTTTCCAGGAAAACAGTTGTCTTTCTAGTTGTGCAAAATGCATGCTGCCCTGTTTGCTCCACAGTACCTGCTGTAATCTAGAAGCTTCAACAACACCGTGTTTCATTTGCTTCTTGTTCCTTGGGATTGCTTCTAGATTTGGTACTTGAAGAGCCTTTCTACTGTAGCAAATCTAAACTTGTGCTGTTTCCCAGCCCCCACTCAAAGGGGAGGGACTGTGCTCATTCAAGCTGTTTAATTGCAATCCCTGAATTCTTTGAATAACTCTTCTAGGCTTCAGAGTCCAAATCTTCTTCTTTGGTAGATGTTTTACAAGTACTTCACACTTCAAATTGGGGGTTCTGGGTGTTGTGAATGTTTACTTTTTCAAGTAATATGGAAGCTCTGTTTTTGCATCTCTGCACTGTTTCTTGCTAAGGATGAGCTGCCCTGCAGTGATTTTCAAGTGTGTTAAAGGGTTCCCCTTTAGAGGTGGTAAAATCACTGCTTTTTTCTGCCTTCACATTAATTCCTTTTCTTTGCTGCCTCCACTGTCCCTCCCACCTTCATTTTAATCTAATTACTACCATGCTGAACTCATCAGAAAGAACTTTTTATCCACTGGTGACTACAAAGGGATAGTAGAAATATATCAGGGAACATTTGTGAGGTTAGTTTTGTTTGAAGTTTATCCTGTGGGAGATGCTGACTTCTTGATTTATTTGTGCCCTAGATAGATTAATTGATTGACTGATTTATTGAAGATACCTTTAATTTCTAGGAGGAAATACTACAAAAGAACAAGTTTGCTTCACTGTACCAGACTGAGCAGTGCTCAAGCTGTTTCAGGCTTAAATGAGCAATCAAGTTGAATTAGCTATCACCTTAGTTAAATGCTAGTCTGGATGTTGTCCAAAGTTGAAAATATGTATGTAATGAGACCCTAAAGTAAGTACACCTGTGCTCCCATTCAGAGTCTTGCATGTTTGTCTCTTGCATGCCTTCAGCTATAAGGTAGTTGAAGCAGTGCTTCCCTACTGGTTTGTTGCCATTTGTAAACATTTAAAATTTTTGGTATTGTATTACTTGTCCTTGTGTTGTGTGCTAAGTCATGGTGTGTGCAATGGTTTTTATAGAAACATCCATACCAACATGAAACAGTCTGTTCATGGTGGATTTTGCAAAGTTTAACATCTGCAATTTGTCTGCTACAATGTTTTTCACTTTTTCTTCAGATCTGCAGCCATAGTACTTGCTGTTTAAGTGCTTTTCAATAAAATCCTTCTTGATGGATTGGCTATTCCTTCAGCAGCTTTATTGCCACTTTGTAGCTCTAGTTCTGAGTGCTGTCTGTGTTAATTCCTCTTCACCAGCAGCAGTCCCGTGTGCCTCATACAGTAGCTGCTACAGCCATTGAGATTTGCACTGGGCAGGAAACAGCTGAGGTTTCCAGCCTGGTATTTCTGTAGAGCCTAGAGCAAACAACTTGTGTGATGTGCATGTTCTAACTGTATACTTGTCCATCATAAAACCTTGTGAGTGTGTTAAAAAAAGAGAAGAGTGAACAATTCTGTGTTGGGTAAATGGCTCTGTGTTGGGTAAATGGTTCTAGATATATTTTGATATATGCATGTGGGTTTGCATTCTTTTTTTTTTTCCTAGTTGGAGGAGTCCTTGTCCTTTGTGTGCAGTGGGCCTGATTCAAAGCCTCATGAAGCCTTTGCACTTTAATTCAGGCTTAGTGTTTGCTGTCTGTTCACAAAGCACAGGTGTCCCTTAAGAAAACACTCAGGCACTTTCTGTAAATCATTTATGTCACCTATGCCACAATGTCATGTAGAGCTCTTCAATATGCATTTGGGAGAGATGGTAGAAGGCAGATAGTGCACTGTGAAGTATATTGCAATATTAATTTGTCATTGTCTTCAAAATGTCCCACAAAAATGGGCAGTAAAAAAGAAATTACTTTGACTTTGCTTATGGAAAAATGTACACAATGCCATCTGTTCTTATTTGCATTTGTGACATTGTGTGAGTGATCTAGCTGGCAAAGGTAAACTGACACTCATGTGTTTCTCTATCTAGACTCACTACTTCGGCCTTTGGTTTCTCAGCAAGAACCAGCAAGACCGCTGGGTTGAACTGGAAAAGCCTCTGAAGAAGCAGCTGGACAAATTTGCCAATGAGCCTTTGCTTTTCTTTGGGGTGATGTTCTATGTGCCCAGTGTTTCCCGACTGCAGCAGGAGGTGACAAGGTATGTGCTTCCCTCTGTTCACAGTATTGGGATAGAGCTGGGAGAGAATGGGACTGTGACAGAGCATCTGAGAGAAACAGTTGCTCTGTTTCTGGCATTCAGTATTTGCTCAGGTATCATCTAGTTATTTCCTTTCCTGATGATTGCCCAAATGGGAAAAATTTGGAGAAGTCACCATTTGATTATGTCTGCTTGGGAAGAAGAAAAAAAAAGCTGTCTCACTGGATGATTGTGCATGACCAACTGCAGGGGAAAAAATGGGAGTTGTATGACTAAAAATCTGACATAAATTTTAAAAAGGACCATGGTGACTATGGATTTTCTTCTGTAACTTTCTACTGGTGAAAAGGAAGCCACAAAGGAACTCTATATAGAGTTTTAGTTTATTATTCTTAAGCCTACGTGTGCTTTGGTGAAAGTGAACTTTGGCTTTTTTTTTTTCCAGGTTTTGCTCATCCCACTCTTGATTTTCCCTTATGCTTCACAAAAAGATTAAAACTGTTAAGAGGGCATTAGTCCTTTAATTATGATCAGGGCGTACCTTTGCAAACAACTTCAGTGGGAATTACTCTTTTATTCAGAGCTCTGTGCTGCAGTTGTAACAATACAACTGTTTTGAGGGGCTATTTTTGTAAACCACATCACTGGGTGGTTTTTGCACATCTGTGCTGTATTGAAATTTAATAATACAAAAAAGAGAGTGAGGAGAAAAAAGCCCACCTCACCTAAAAAGGGGTGGAATTGTTTTCTTTTTAACCAAAATTATTTCATTTATCTAGTCTGAGCAAAGTTGTATCAGCACAACTAAAGGTAAAGCCTGGAATAAGTGGATGAAGGCTTCAGGGTGGCAGAGGCCTTGCCACTGAAAAAACCCTGCTGTTGCTGAAACCCTGGAATTCACCACATGGTCATAATAGCTAGGAAAAGATATATAAATAGTGAAGAAAGAATGGCCTTAACTCTAGAAGGCATCCAAGACATGAAGCAATTTTTTATATTGCAGATTGCATATTTTAAAGGATCTTTATTTGACACTGAACTGGGAAGTTGGTATTGTTAGGATGTGAAAAAGTTGTATCTTGAAGTGGCAGCTGTCAAGCCATCCTTTGACAACTGTTTGTGCTGAATTCTTGCCAAAGAGTGGGATAAAAGCATCATAAAACTTCAATTTCTCTGAGAACAGACCAAACACTGATGCTTGTCTGTATCTGTGTGTTCCTTCTTTGTAGGCACTGGGAGAGGGAAGCCTCAGTACCTTTTCCTTCAGAATTATTTTAACGTGCAGACGGAATGTCTGAAATGTTGTGTTGCTCAATTTGTCAGCCCAATCCTGGCCTGATTGTGTGCAAGGAAGCATTGTGGCTGCTTGGATGCTATTATCTCTTCAAGCTGCAGCCTGCAGTGCTGATTGCTCATTCATAGCTCACCTGCAGAGGTATATTTGCTCATTCTGCTCAGGCTGGTAATAACAAAGCATTTCAGTGACAATTGAACTTCACAGCACTCTCAATTGGAGTGGCTGCTGCTGAATTGTTTTTCTTTCTGAAGTGATTGATAGCATAAGCTGTAGAGTCTTATAAGTGCCTTTTATGTTTCTTTAAAAGTGTGTAGCAGTTTACTAGAGGATTTCAGATATAGAATAGCCTGTTTGTTTGTTTGTTTCATGGAGTGGAATTGCTGCACTGTAGATGGTGTGATGGCAGCAAACCTTCAGCAATAGGTAGATTCTTGTTTGAGGCAATGGTGGGGACATGGAGGATTCTTCCTGGCAGAGAAAGGCTTAGTTTAAAACCTGATTAGATGCACAGATGGATGTGGGCTTATAGGGTTTTTTTTTGGCTCTTGGTAAATTAATTCAACATTTGCTTTTATTTTGTTGGTGTCTGCTTCTAGGATTAGACTTGATCATGATATGATTACATGTGATGTTGAGGTAGGCACTGGACTCGCCCACTCAGTGCCTGTGTATTTGATTTATATTTAGGTACAAATGACAAATCTGTCTGAAATGCAGAACTTGTGATGAGACACTTCATCCCCTTCTGAGAGGCTGCAGAACCACCATAAACAAACCCAACCCCAAAACACAACCACCACCAAAGGCCAAAGGTGCAGAGGTGGTGACAATGCAGCCAGCAGTGGACCTGTCACCTTTGTAACCTTCTCCAAGTGGAAACAACTCCAGCCCTGAGATTGCCTGGCTGTGTTTGGAGCTGAAGGTGAAACCCATCTTTAACAGCAAGCTTTTAGTTAATTGTAGACTCCAGGGTTTCCAAGGTTGATTAATATTCTCTGAAGATGATGAAGTCTTCTGAGAATGCTTCAGCAAACACTGACATAATGCACAAGTATTCAAACACTAGGGAGTTGGTTTCCTGAGCTGGTTTACTCTGCCTCTGATCTGTAGGATTATAGACTTGATAGCTGGTTTTGAGAAATTTGTCGCCAAATTGAATATTCCTTCCTGTTTCCAGTGGCTGCAACCTCCTGTGTCTCACATACTGTCATTGCAAAAAGGGAAAATGATGCAAGTCTTTTAGGCTCTGTTGGTTGAGAGGAGCATTACTTAGGGTGTTGGTCACTGACTCTGAGGTAGTGTTCCTTAATAATTTTACTTGAAAGATCATCTGAAAGATCTTTCTTTCAAAAATATGTGAACAATTCAAAGCAATATGTGAACCATTTTGTGTTTGGCTGTTGTTTGATGGTTGGGATGAACAGGAAGAATCCTGGTACCAATACTACAGTATTTATAAAATTATAACTCCTTTACATCTTATCATAACTGCCAGAAGTAGGAAATGCTGATTATGCCTCCAGGCCTGTGGATTTTAACTGCTTGCAGGTGTTGGTAGTGGTCAGGAGCTCTTCATGGTTTCTCTGGTATTGAAAAGCCAAGTGTGGAGGCAGAAGTAAGGGTGAGTAACACTGCTCCAAGAACTGTGTCCCGGTGCTGGACAGACTTGATGGAAACCTGTCCTCATGTGCCATCTGGGAGAGGAGTGGAACAGCAGTGTTGTGAGAAGTCAATGCTGTCCCTCACAGGGAGTCACAGTGTGGGAAGGGCAGGTGATCTACTGAAGTCAAATGCAAGCAGCAGTTACAGAATGGTTGAGGTTGGAAGGTATCTCTGTCTGGAGATAGGAGATTGTCTGCTCAGAGCAAGGTCAACTAGATGAGATTGCTCTAGGACCATGGAATATATTAATGGAAGGAGAGATTCCACACTTACTCTGGGAAATCTTTTCAGTCACCCTTGCAATAAAGAAGGGGGGTTATGGTTAGAAGGCATGCCATATGTTTCAGTTTGTGCCCAAATGACCCCATAATTTCAAATTGTGTATTGATGCTGAGTGGGTGAGTGGGCTACCTGGGCTGGCCGTGTAACTGGTTATTTAGGACCTGTAGAGCTGCAGGCACCTGCCATATAAACACAAGTACTGCAACGTCTTCATGTGGGATGGATGCCTGTAGTTAATTTGTAAGAGGTATTTCTGATAATATGAGAGACTCTGGTAAAGAAAATGAAAAGACAAGACTGCCAGAGCAGTTTATTTAGTTTTTAAGCTCTTAGAAGCCAACCTCTGAGACCTGCAAGAAAAGATTAAGTGAAGAGTACTCTGGGGAGCACATTAATTGTTTTAGTAGGTCACATCTGACTCTGGCTTGCAGTTCTTTCCTTCTTTGATACAAGACTGATGCTTGAAGATGAAAATGTTAGTGGTGTAGAGGTTTTTTCTCTTTGGATGAAGTTAATTACTGGGACAGGGTAAGAAGCACCTGCAGGACATTTTCAGCCTTGTTCAATTTGTGGTTTTGAATGCAAATGCTGGGGCTACTCGGGGCTGTCACGTTTCCTGACCTGTGATGGATGCTTCCCAAGGATGTCCCAGGGAAACATACAGAAAGCAGACACCAGTTGTAGAGTACCTGTTTTTTGTTTCTGGTAGTGGCCATTACATAAATATTGCTATGCCTTGCTTTCAGTGCATTGTACTCTTGGCATTAAGCCTTCTTCTAGGAAAGCTCTTTCCTACCTTCTAGACCTCTTTTTCTCTACCCTTTCTACTCTGTTTCTTTTCTCTTGAGTTGAGGCTCCCATCTGTTTATATGCCCTGTTCTTAATCCTGTCTCTTCCAACATCTCAGTGATTCCAGCATCTCCCTGCCCACTGGTCATGGCATTCTACTGGTCCCCAGTCCCACAGATGTTTTCCATTTTTACAGATTAACTAAAACTCCATGATAATTCCTTAAGTTGTCAGTAGGAGTTTTCACCATGTTATTATTTCTACAATTTGAAAATTTCTAGAAGAATTTGTGATAAACAGAATAAAAAAAACAAAACAAACAACAACAAAAAACCCTCTTCAGACTCAATGGCAGTTATAGCAGGAGTAATTTGGGTGGGAGTATGGGGATTGGCACATTAGCAAAAAGCATTTTTCATGGAAGGCTACTTAGACAACCTCTTTTTAGTCATCCAGCTGTTCTCAGTGAGCAGCCATCACAGATGGAGATGCTGTGTGTGCTTTTGGCATATTTAAAGCACCTGGGATCTGCATACTGTCTGATATAAAGCAGTCTTTGTGATGCCCTGTAGAGAAGATATTTGCATAGATTAGACATATAAATCTGCCTTTTATTTTCTGCTAACTCCTCAGAGAGGAGGCATCCTTTCAAGCATTTATTTAAAAAAAAAGTCTTTGTATAGTGTCTAAAGTAAACAAGCTTTCTTTCACTGTGCTCTTGTTCCAAAAACAGAGAACCCACACACTCTTGTGGCTTTCTGAAAATGTGGGTGCGATGCTGCTTTCTGCACAATTATCAGACAATCCAGGGCCTTTTTCTTTTCTCCCCTTCCCACAGTTCTAAGGGAAAACTGAAGTCACATTTTACTTCCCACAGTATCTCTTTCTTAGCATGTGATACTGCTGTGCCTCCTCTGAAGGAATAAAGGTGTGCTTTGCTCTGGTTTGCTTTTTTCTTTCCTGGAAGAAGTTTTCAGTATCTTACTAGGTGCTCTGTACTCAGTAGTATCCAGTGGCTTTTGTGCTATTGCAGAGTGGGACACAATTCTGGGAAGTGAGAGCAGTTCCCAGTACAGGTGCCCCATGGAGCTGGGCCCCTGTGGAGCTCTGCATGGTAGGTCTGGCATGCACAGCTCTGCAGGGAGGGACATGTTCCAGCACCTGCAGTGTGCTGCACTGGGCTTCTGCCCCGAGTTCAGCTGTCAGCTCTGCATTTCCCCAGAAGAACATGCTGTACAGCTTTCCTGTGAAAGGAAACAGTGTTTGGAATGGGATGGCTGCACCTGTGAAGTGTGGGAATGAATGTGTTTGCAGGTGGAAAATTAGAGCCCGTGGCTCCCAGGCTTCTTTTTTGGATGGTCTGGGAAAATTCAGCCTCAAACTTACCCTCTTTTAACTAAGTGAAAATTTATTTTCCCCAATATTTTGCTGCCATACCCTTTTCTTCACCATTTCTTGTAGCTATTGTTTTGTCTTTTAAGGAAATATTTCTTCTTCACTGTTCCCAGCCTTTCCATTTCTTTGTTTTTCTATGAGTGTTAGGTGAAGACATTTTAAACAGAAGTTCTTTTAAAGCATAAAGAGGTACAGACTCCTAGGACTATATGAATTTTTAAATTATGTGAGTATAAAGTAGAGGGGGAAAATTAGTGTTTGAGTGCTTCATATTTACAGGGACGAATGTTTTCGCAAATCTGTTTTAACAATATTGGAGTTTTTGCCTTCCCTCAAAAAAGTCCTTGTTGGATGTCTTGCCTACTTGAGCTTATCTTTGCTTTTAGTCTGCTGTGCTTTTCTTTTTTTTTTTTTTCAAAAAGCTAAAGTTTCACATCCTCCTGTGTAACTAGCTTTTAAGACAAGTCCAGTCAGCTACAGATTTCTACCAGTCACTGCAGTCTTTTCTGCTAGTTACTGCTCCTTACACTGTGCTTTTAATTTCTGTGTTAAGGCTGGATATCACATATCGTCCTGTGCCAGCCTGGTTTTGTGGCAAGCTCAGTGAAGTGGAACTCTTTTGGCTATTAAGGACGTAACATTTACATGTGACAAGTACATGAGGCTGCTTTGCTTTTCATGGTTGGTCACACCTGCAGCTTGTGGCTGCAGAAGTCTCTGTGTGTACTTTTGAGCTCATGGTCGTTGGTTTGGCTTCATTGTCCAAAATAATTATTTTGAATATCACACTGTGCTGGAAAAAACAGCACAATGTGTACAATCAGATTTGTTCCAGACATCCTGGACTGTGCTTGCCTGAAGCGAGGACTGTGACTGATTGTGTGGCCGTGCTTGTTGCTACACCACAGATAGACCTACAGGATTTTTTTTAATGCCAGTGGACCTCAAAAATGCACTGGCATTTAACAAATTTTCTATGAAAGTACAGAAAAATAGCATGCAGGATGGGAGGAGAAGAGAGATGCATGGTTTGGATTGCATGGGTGGATTGGTAAATGAGAGAGAACTGAGTGATACATGGCAAATGGGAAGGTAGAATGATAAAAAAAAGTCCAGAGTTTGGTCTCTTACACCTGAAGATTTAAGTCAGAATTTAACCCTTCAGTGCTACTGGTATGAAACAGAGTGGAAAAAAGTTTAGTTTTCAGGCAGCAGAAGTCTCACTGCTTTGTCTTGCTTTGTCTCTTCCTAGGAGCCTTTGTCAGTTCGTGTTTATGGTGTACTTACCAGCACATGTTTTAGGAGCATGCCTGCTGTCTTGGAAAGATCTTATCTGAAGGCAGGCTATGTAGTTTCCAGAAATATGATTGCACTCATTGCCTGCTTTTCTGGGAAGTGTCATGGCTACAGTGCTTGTGCTGATGAGCTCTGCTCACACCACACAGGAAAGGCCCTGACACACAGCCCTCCCTCTTGGCACCAGAAACAGCCCTGTGGCTTGCCTAGCTGGAAGAATGATGCACCTCCTCTTCACTATGGTGTTGTCTCCAACATAAATAGGATATAATGGTCAGAAGAGTCCTGTGTTTTTAGCTATTTTCAGTTATAAAGTTTGTCAGTTCCCTTTGTTTCTTAGCTTGAGCTACCCTTGTGTAGCATAAGCCAGTGTAGCTTTCTAGAATATTTCCAACTTTATAATTATATATGTATTTTTATATATATATATATATATATATGTATATATATATGTATATATGTATATATCGTATTTCTATTTTATAGAAAGCTTTGGATCAATGGACTGCAATGTTAAATGATTTGCATGAATTAAACAGTTGCTGCTATACACGGAAGCTGTATCAAATGAACAGAAAAGGACAGGGTAAGAATGTGTAAGAATGGCAGACCTTAGAAATGGAAGATAATTTAATCCCATGAATCTTGTCAAAGCTTGTGTTCTCAGCTAAATGATTTGGGGAGTCAAATTACTGGGTAAGTTTTTACAGAGGAATGGTGTGAAACAACAGTGAAAGGGCATGGGGTGTCAACTGCCCCATATGTGGTGGTACTATTTCTTTCCTGTTTAACTAGAAGAACTAATAGAGGGTGCTGTAGGTATGCGCTGAGTATTGAAACACAGCAAAAGAAGAGATGGGATAAGTACTAATCTAAGTGTCTTATTCATTAGAGTATTTGTGGGATATCATGGTGAGATCTCCCAGAGGAAGCAGTAGGAGCTCTGGAGCTGAAATTTTATAAATTGACGTGAGGCAAATAAATTTTTGCTGGAACAGAATTCCCTTGCTTTTAGATAGCTCTTGACAGCCTGCATGACCATACAAACCCCAGTCCTGTTCAGGGTCCTCAGATTGTTTGTCTTACGACTGGAACTGCACCCCATCTCCCAAAGCTGGGAGAAAGGCAGGCTCTGGGATCCATTGCTAAGTGGAGCCAGGGAGTCCTGAGTCCTCAGGGATCCCAGCTCTCTTCTGCTGAACAAGATTGTGGGTGGGTCGTGAAGTAACTTGGAAATGTCGGTGGCTTTTTTTTTTCTTTTTCTTTTTTTTTTTCTTTTTTTTTTTCTTTTTCTTTTTTTTTCTTTCTTGCTTGCTTTTTCTTTTCTTTTCTCTTCCTCCTAGCTGCTGGAATTTGGGCTCATGTTGTCCAGGCAAGGGAGCAGTTCTGGAACTGCATGCAAGCTGGATGAGTCCTAAAAGCCCTGGGTGGCCACCCAGGCTTAGACAGTCCGGGATATTCGCATTTTGGTGCTCCTTTGATGGTTTTATTGTTTTGTTTTAATTATTAGACTTTTTTAATATTAGTGGCTACTGCAGCATGAAACGCACACATTAGGCTTGTACTTGCCTTGTTGTAAACACCCTGATACTTAATTAGCTTTCATGTTGTATTTAGAGAACAGCAACAACAAATAATGTGCAATATTTACCTGGGTCTTGTTGTGTTCATATTATTGCAGTGTATGTGTTGTTTCACTTTTCAGTAACATTTTTCAGTTGGTTCTTTTTTGGATTTGTATTTTAGTGGATGTTTAAACTTTGACTTAAAAGTAAGAACTCCTTCAAGGCAGACCTAAGATTCAACATTAATTCCCTGTTTATAAAATATTTGCTGAGGAGGGCAAACCCTTCTCCCAGCTGACTTTCTTCAGTGAATGGGGAGCTTGTTCTCTGTGTGTTGGTTATTGAAAGCTGAGCTCTTTGTGCCAGATATTTTAAGAAACTGTTGACGCTTAGATCTAATCTGTTACATTATACTGTGCTTTTAGACCAGAAAGTGAATGTGTTTTCATGTGTGTGGTTGGGCAGTACATATGTAGCAACTCCGAAAAATAGTGTTGCATAACTATAAATACAGCGTAGGATACTTTCAGCCTGCATTCTTGCTTTACTGTGTTTTGAAGGCAATGGCTGTGGTGGTTAGAAATGTTGCAACAGAAATGTCTTGGCATTGGGCAGATTCACATTTATATCTGATCATAAGGAAATAATACTAATTTTATGCTCTAGGGCTTAGTCATGTGTGCTAACATACTGCTTTCCTGATGGGAGCTGTTTCTACATTCAATTCTGGTAGAACAAATGCTTTTGGAGTAATCTAGACTTTTTATTTGACCCTTTTAAATGGAAGCAAAGATTACATTCTGGGGTTCTGCTCTTCTTGTGGAGTAGTGATACCTCATTTACAGAAGTTGAGAGAGTTTCCTCTCTGGTGTTAGATAGCCCAGGTTGAACCCTTCCATGCAGTTATGGTAGTGGAGACATTTGCACTTGGGAAAAAGTGCTTTGGATCTCCTTTTCTTGTCCACCTGGGCACGCGTGCTGTTGGAGACACCGGCTGAGCCTGTGTGTTGGATAAGCAATGTGGATGGCTTTTACCATGGCTGACAGCCATAAATGATTCAGATTTTTAAAAAAACAATTCTGCAGCTGCGTACAATGTGGCAATTTTATTGTCCATGCTTTTGATTTTTACTATGTTAAGGTTTTCCCAAACTTTCAAGATCTTGGAATGAGGTAATGATATGAATTTCAGTCTGGGATTTTTTACATGTTCAGAACAGAACTCAGACTAGATTAGTAAAGGGCAAGTGAAGAAGGGCATGCAAGGTATGATTCCAAATATTTTATAGCTCTCAAAAACCAGAAGGAAAAAGAATACCTAGCTTTACCAAAGAAAGAATTATCATTTTTCAGTAATGGTATGGCTTTGAGGGGGTTGATGTGTGGCCTGTGAAACTTCAAAGATGACAGTACATTAATTGTGCATCCATTTCAAAAGTGTATAAGGAACCAGATGAATAGAATATGTGGATATGTGCAGCAGAACAGAAGAGTCACAGAATCTCTCAAGTTGCAAGGGGCCCATAACAATCACTGAGCCCAACTCCCTGCTTCTGGCAGGACTACCTAAAACTAGATCATACGATTTAAAGCATCATTCAGATGCTCCTTGAACACCATCAGGCTGGTACTGTAGTCACTTCCCTGGAGAGCCTGTTCTAGTGACTGACCACCCTACAGGTGAAGAATCTTTTCCTCATATCCACTCTGAACTTGGAATTACAGAAGACTCATAGAATAGTTTGGGTTAGAAGGACCTTTGGAGGTCATGTCTAGTCCAACCCACCTACAATGAGTAGGGACTAGGTAAGGGTGCCCAGAGCTCCATCCAACCTGATCTTCAGTGTTTTCAGGGATGGAGCAGCCATTACCTCTCTGGGCAACCTCTTCACCACTCTCACTGTAAAGAATTTCTTCATTATGTCTAGACTAAATCTACTCTTGTTTAGTTTAAAATCATTGCCCCTTGTCTTATCATAACAGGCCCTGCTTTGTCCCTGTTTTACAATCCAGGGGTAAGTACTTCCCCTAAGGCAGCTTCATCCCATTTCCTTGTGTCCTATTCCTGGTCACTAGAGGAAGTGACTTTTTATAATTAGGACACAGCTGCAAACCACTGTGTTAAAAATGTGTCTCGATTATATAGACTGCCAGGATTGAACCTTAATTCCAGAAAGAAGAGCTGAGGGTCCATGAGACTGAACCTAGTACTTGAGACATTTTATAATCCTTAAAGAGAAGGAAATACATTAAGCATTTTGAAACTTGCTTTGAAGGTCAAACCAGCTTCTGTTGCAGGAAAAAAATGTTCTTCTGCCTTCCTGCATGGAAACAAAAACAATTTGAGTGGCCTATATATTTATTTTGTGATATCTGACAGGTGAAATGGTGCTGAGACTAGAAATCTGGGCTTCTGCTTTCATCAGTGAAGACCTTGCTTTGTGTATGGAGCTGTGTTTGGATGAGTCACACTGACTGCTTTTTGTTTCTCAGCCTCTGAGGAAACTGTCCTCACCGCTGCTTAGTGATAAGCACTTGTATTAGGAGGATCACTGTGATAACCTGGAGTTGTCTTCCATTTAAATCCAGCTTTTCTTGCTCCTTGGTTTTCTCCTGTTAGATTTCCCAGTGCCGCACAGACACATGGTTGCATATCTGTAGCTGTACTGCTAGCAGTACCCATTCCATGTGTATGTGTGTATTAATGGAAAACCTGTTGAAGGTCTACTTGTCTGATCTGGACGTGTCCCTTTTTCTTGGTTTGTATTTGTAGCCAGTTATCTTAAATAGTGCTGAAAGGAGATTTTTAATCTTGCAGTAATTGGCTCTAGAACCTCATGAAAACTGTGACTTAACCTACTTTTTGGAATGAAGTGGAGAATTGTGTCCTGCTTTCTTTGAACTGCAGTGTCTTAAGGCGTGACGATGAGTCTATGGATAGTCAGCTTCTCCTTACGCAGCTGGAGGACGTGTTAAAAATGGTATTTAACAACATGGCCTTGCTACATCTACTTACACTTGTAAACTCTACAGGAAACCTTCACCTAGGTATTTATTCTTAAAGACTGTATCAGGCCTAAGACAGGATGCAGAGATACAAAGAGCAGAGAAACAAAGAATGGACTTTGTTTTGTAATAGTTTTATTTCTAAATAGAAATAATATTCTGTAGACTGGAAAATTGAGTCTAATGTTTCCTGATGGAGCATACTGCCATCACCATGATGGACAGGGAGTTCCGTCCACAAACTGGGAGGTTTCTGTAAACTTAGTGAAAGTCTCTGCTGCTGGAATGATTCTCAGTAGAATCAGTTATGATAGAATTTGCTCCCTGAAGGTTCTTAGTATATTGTTGTCTCCTTAAACCAGACAGATGCAACTAAAAGCAAATAGAGGGTTTTAGAAAAAAAGATGATAGCTTCAATGTTTTGGTTTAAAGGAGAAAGGATAAAAAAAGTGGAAAAAGGAAAAACACTTGTCATCCCTGGCTGCTTGAGTCATGGAAGTGCCCATCAGCATTTTTGCATCTCCTCAAATGAAGATGAAAAGGATAATTCCTCCTCTAGTTTAGGAATTGAGCTGCTCACTGCCTTTGTCATTTAGACTGTTGCACACTGCTTGGCCGCCCTTTTTCCCCCTGCAGGTGTAGCAGCAATGTGTGTCACTGCAGAGGGAGGTTTCCCACTCATTAGGGAGCACTGTGCACAGGTTGGGTGTTCTGGTGCACCTCACACACTGGCATGTGCTTCAGAATTGTCTGCCAGGGTAGTTTAAGGCACTGGTTTGGAAAGATGGCTGCATTTCCTAGGCTGGGACTGGTACTTTCCTGTCTGTCTTCCCACAGATGCAGTAACAGGGACTTAGCAGTTTCTTCTCAGGGAAGTGCAGACTGCTAGGGGACGTACTCCTTAAACTCTTTGTGACACGCACCACTCCTGCCTCAGTCATGTTGCTACTCCTGATAAATCCTTACAGAGTGAGGGTTGCTCTAGACTTCCTGTGTAGTCAGTGAGAAGAAATGGGCATTTCCACAGCGTGATTCAGGATTCCTCTGTTGTGCATCACTTTCTGCAGGTGATTCATTTTCTCTTTCCTACTGTGTGTTTTGAAAGGGAACTGTGGATCATTGGTCTTCTAAATAGAAGTCCCAGAAAGATGTCTGAAATTTTTCGACAGCATCAGGTAGAGGGTCAAGCCACTATTAGCAGCAGCATGAGAGCAAACACATGCCTGGGTTTTGACTGGAATTTCTATCAGCTTTTTAAATTTTCAGAATTCAATAGGCAATGGAAATCTTGGTTATGGTAGCACTGCCAGTCCTTATTAAATTTATTCAATGTTGACATTTGTACTGCAGCCTGGATCAAACTTTTTCCCTTCTCTTGTAGCTGAGACACAGATCATGAAAACTTAGTTCTAAACTTACCTTTTTCAGTGATCCGAATAATTTTAATTTTTTTGCCTTGCTGGCAGGGTATAGCACTAAAGGCTCTGCAATTGGATGTCAGTACAACCCTCAAGTCTTCAAATGTGTTTAAAAGAAGCATTTGTGTGGAGGTCCTTATACAGCTGAGAATCTCAACAAGAATTTGGCAGAAATCTCAGTGTCGGAAGATGGCAGATTCCTGTGCAGTGAGATGTTTACTGGTTCACTGTTTTATCTTTGGCAGCTGCTTTTGCACTTGATATCTTCAGCTGTTTTTGAAGCTTTTACAAAGAATAATTATTCATTTCATGAAATGGATCTATTTTACCCACCCAACAGGGCGCTGATTCACATATTTCCCTGGCAACATCCCATCGTTATCAGAGCTGTGTTCACTTTTGCAGGATTGCGTTCGCTGGGATGTTACAACTTCCTGGGCTGTGGTTTGGTTGCATGATTTACTGAGGTGTGGGGTGACTGTTTTCAATTATTCCTTTGGAAACACTAGGATCACTCGGGTGTCTGGGAGGTGGAAGCAATCTGAGTTTTCCTGTTTTCTGCTGGCAGTGATGCTAACGTAGATGTTCCAACAATCTTTTCGCAGGAATATAAGGTGTTGTACTGACGACCTATAGATAGGCAGCAACTTCACTGTGTCACATTTCAAGCAGTGTTTTCTTTTTGCCAAGACAGATTACTGTAAAAGGCAGTAGCCAATGGACTGGATTTTAACTCCACACCAGGTAAAATTCCACTAAATCAGTAGAGCTTTCTCAGACATTGATTATATGAGTTTGGGACGCTACATAAAGGTTTCATTGAGAAGGTTTTGTAAATGAGCTCTATAAATTCATGAAGAATGTTTCACTGCAGGCTCACCAGAGCCTTTTTTTGGTTTGTTTTGTTAAGTTCAGGCTAAGCACACATTCTTCTGTAAGTCTGAACGTGTTCACTTGCTCTTTGAATAAAGTAACACCTGAATACACTTGCATGCTGCTCTGCACTCACAAAGCAATTATTTTGTGATGTGCTTCTGGATACTTACATAGGCATGCCAGTTGTTCACTGGTATATGTGCTCACTCAGTTCAGCATTTGCATCAGTGCACAGCAGAACACATTACATTTAGCCAGACAAACATAGTGGACTTGAGTAATTCCAGAGTTTAGAGCGGTATGGATGGAGAGTCTTTAAAATATATATTGAAAAATAAAATGGGGCTTATGAGGTATATACATTGTATTTTATTGTTACAACTGACACAATGTGGGGAAGAGAATGGAGCAATGAGAACTCTTCATGTTTGTTTTGCGTCCAAAGAATAGTTATGTCTGTACTTAAGCACCACTTAAAAAAAAGTTATCTATTTATTTTCAGTATTGCATAGTATGAGCTTGAGTATATACATTTGTTCTAGTTAACTCACCACATTTTTTTAGCATGATATTCTAACCTGCTTGGCCATTAACCTGGCTGGCTACCAGGAGAATTTTCAAAATGTTGACTCATATTGCTTCCATATGTAGCTTAAACCACCTTTTCCCACAGTAGATACAGCTTGAGGGTTAGCTGCCTTGTTTTTCAGGGCAGGGAGAAGCATATTTTGAACTGAGTCAACACATACGAATAAAGGAAGTAAATATGAGCTATTATTAACTTTTTGGGGTCTAATCTCATTTTTGCCAAAATCTAGTTCCAATTCAGGAAAGACCAACACGGATTTCTTGTGCTCCTCTTCCCCAGGAGGTTAAGCACTCTTCAGCCTACATAGCCATGGCTTATCTTTGCACTTTTGCATCTTTGTGAGGATGAATCTTTGCTGCTGCCATTTCAGGATTTTTTTGGATTTATTCCACCTGGAGATCTGGGGGCATGAGTTGCTCGATGTGTGTGGGACCTGCTGTTGTGAGGATGTGACTAACCAAGAGGGCAGTGACACACAGGCTGCATGCCATGGCACCTTAGTGAGCACCTGTATGTAGGTGGGGCCCATGTGTGCTTGTAGCTCCTGTTCTCAACTGGAGCCCATGCTGTGTGTCAGGCACCAAAGGACAGGTGCCTGACACCTGGGAGAATTGGTTTATTATCCAAAATCCTGCATCAAAGCAGTAGCTGCCTCTGGGACACACAGCTCAGGCTTTGGAGGAAGAGCCCTGGGACCCTGTATGGGAATGGGGAAGATTGTGTTTGGGGGAAGGTGAAGGTGGAGGCAGCAGTTGAGGAAGATATTGTGGGTTTGCACTCAAAAAAACCCCAACCATGTTGTGAAAAGTGATACGTGGCATTGCTGTCATTCACCTACCAGACTCAGTCCTACCTTTTTTTTTTTCATTTTTGTGATCAAAAAAGGATGTGAAGCTAAAAAGAAAGAATAGTTTCCTGAGCTGTAACCTTTGGATCTCTGTTGCGAAATGCAAGTGTTCTGCTCAGTTCAGGAGATATGAGCACATAGTTGAGCATGTTTTCAAGCCTAGGCTGAACAATAACACTTTTAGCATGTGTTTAAAACCCAAACCAAATGGATACATGGCTTTTTTCAAAGATGTGGATAACAAACTTTTTGCTCTCAATTTTTTTATTCTAGTGTCTCTATGTAATATTTATACTTGCATTGAATGTTTTGGGTTGGTTTTTTGGTTGTTTTTTTTCCAGTTAGAAATGCTAAAATACAGATTTCTTTGCATTATATGATTTTGTTTTGCTTTACTTTTGCAATCCCACTCCAGCTTTTATAAAGATGAATTCTATGGTGGTGTCACCAGGGTTTGCTGGACTCCAGTTGACTCCAATTTGCAGTGACCAAACGTAGCCTTTTCTAAATGAAAAGGCTCAGAAGACAAGAGAATATGGCTTCCCTGGTGGTTTTTTTTTTACTCTAAAAGGCATGTCAAAGTTTTGTGCTGTATAATTCTTTAGGTATTTGGATTAACTCTGATAAAATTATAGGTGGTTGTAAGGGAGTTTATTGTGCTTATAAATTGTAGTGGGGCTCCCTGTAATTTGTTATAATTAATTCAATAGTTCAAGAGCAGAAAATCAAGATCAGGTTGTGGCATGCCTTCCTTTCTTGCAAAAGCATGCCATTACTGGCCTTTTTATTTAAAGTTTCACTTTGTGCTTGTGGGTTTATTTGAACTTGGAGTATGCAAAATGCATAATACGCTCTTAAAAAAAACGTACAAGTACATAGGATGGACCTTTTGTAGTTGGGGGGGTTCTGTTTAAATGTAGAGAAATTGGTGGATACTGTAGAGCTGCATCTGGTGGCTAAGCCTCTCATGGAAGGAGTGCGTGTTTTGGAAGGCTTGTGTCATGTCTGCAGGCTGCACAGGGCCTGCTGCATGTCTGTGCTTGTGGCCCATCAGAAATGGCAGGAAAAGAAAACCACAGGCAGAGCACTTCTTCCCTGTGTGCACTCCCTCTCTTGCTGCCAGTGAGAAGGCAGTGTGAGGCTGTTGTGCCCTGGCTCCTTGCTGAGGGCTTTGCTGGCTGTCCCTTGAACTCTGGGCAGCAGAGAGCCCCAGCAGTTTGCTATCAGGCTACACTGGAAGCATGTACTGCTTATATGGGACAGGTTACACTGTGTTACCTGTCCTGTGTTACTTTCCTAAACAGTCAATGTCCATTTGTAATATAAACATACTTTCCTTTAAGCTCTCTATTTTTCTGCAGAAATTTGGCGTTATTGACTAATTCATGCCAAAATAAAAACTGCATTGCTCTTAAAATACTTTGCATTTACTTCTGAAATCATGTGCCAGCTGTGTAAAGAGCTGGAGGAGGTGAAGACTTGGAATTTTAATTGTCTTTTGGGGAATGCAAGCCAATTAACAACCTTTCAGTAGTCAGCTGTTGAAATGGAGGTGGTAAACAACAGCTAAGCAATGCACAATTCTCATCATGCTGTCTTCAGCTGTGCAAAGGTTTTCCTGTTCTAGTATCCTTAGCCAGGAGCTGACTGTGGAGCTGGCCCTCAACCTTTGGAAGGCACTGGCCTTTGGTAGGAGCCTCACTGGTCAGCTGTGGTAGCTGGCTTTTCACTGTGTGCCTCAGTGCAGCTCACCATCAAGCCAGGCATCCAGGCTCTGCATCATTTGTCCTTATCTCACAACCTGCACATCATAATAAATGGAAAGTGACCATCACTGTGAAGTTAGTCTGTTGTAGCTAAATCCCCTCTTTTCCCCTTCAATTATAATGTGTTGCTTTTAAAGAGGGAAATTGAGTGATCTGGAAGTAGGTGATAGGAACTGTGTTTTGATCTGTTCTCCTTTTTTTCATTTAAATGTGTGAATATGATGCTATCCCAGCGTTGTTCTGTTTCATTAGGAAGGGGAATGACACAAATCTTTCCATGTATTTTTTTTGGTTTTAGTGTCAGTCATGTTTTCCATCCAGCTGCTGGAGGAAGCCAGGATGTAGGCAGTTGGATGCTGCTTTTGAAGAGTCATTTCTCAGTTACCTGAAGCTAGCCTTGACCTACCCTCTAAGGTTGCTATGATCAAAGAGCTCTTACCCTGCAAGATGTTATGACTCTGTTTTTACTGTTGGCATTGACAGTTTGAGCTTCTGAAGGAATTTCCTCCTGCATGTGGGACAAAAGCTCTTTCGTCTCCTTTGCTCTCTTTATCTGGCAAGTCTGCTGATCTTCCTGAAGGTCTGTGACAGGGTGTGGTAGACTCATTCTCAACAATACCCTTCCAAAAATATTACCCTTCTATTAGTGGAAACACTGTCATTGCTTTTTATATTCTAACACAAATCCCAGGTAAATGGCTGTTGTCTAGAACTGTGAAACACCAGGCTTTTGCTGGGAGAAGTTGATGAAATTCCAAAGGAGTGAACTAGAGATGGTGTTTATCAACAGCATCTAAGTTTTTAAAGTGGCAAAGACGAGGCATTAGCTCTATGTTACTGAAAATGACATCATGGATCTATGTATCTCTCTTTTTAAAGTGTCTTTAGATTAAGATGTGCTGATTGAATCCTTGCCTCCAAAATGTGTTTCAGCATGCTCAGGCTCAGAAATCATAGCACCATCTTTGCCAATATACTGATGTTGCATTTGAAAAGACCAGTCTTGTCTGCCTGTCTGCCTTCCTTACCATATAAAATCCAGTCCAAGTTTGCAAGTCAGATTTGTTGCAGAATGATCCACATGAAATAAGCTGCATCCAGTAAGTAGTACTCTGGATTGAGACTTGGGAACAAAACCTTAGATGTCCCAAATCTGCCTTGGATTCCTGCCCAAGTTTACATGAGTAGCTTCACCAACCTCAGATAATCTATGAAATTAGGCTAATGATCATTAATACATTAAAGCATGTTTTTCTCAAAAAAGCTACCAGTAAGAGTTAAGTAGTAATACAATTCTCTTAAATATGTAATAAATAAATAGAAATCACTTCTTGGTCATTATTAGGGAGTTCCTTTTGTTGCCCTGAATAGCCAAGTCATTCACTCTTCTTCCTCAAAGGCTGAGAAAATATATCCTCAAAATAAAAAATGCGCTTCTATTTCAAATGTGGCATATAGTTATCTATGGAATCCTGTTGCTAAATAGTATAAAAGCCAAAATCATGGCAAGTTTTAGGTGTCAGGTGAACAATAGACACATCCATATCAAAGCTGGTGCTTAAAATAATTTTAGTAAATGATAAAAGACTTCTGTTCTGGAGAAACCGCTTCCCCTGTAGGCACATTATTGCATAAGTGTACATTGCAGCGTCCCTCCTCAGAAATATATTACCATACTAAGATAATCTCAAATGAGCTGACTTGGACTGTTGTGACTCAATGAGACTTTTATTGTGTTCCTAATTTTAGAAGGTTGTATTGTACTCTAATTGCAATTTTTTTTTGAAGTTGGAGACGAGCTGAAGTTCTTGAGCTAAACCACTGGTGGACCAATCTGTTTCTCCATTGAGTCTTAAAGGTTTCTTCTTTTGGAGGTATGAAATGGTAGAGCAGTTCTCTTTTCCTCCAGAGAAGTTAAATTACATAGCTATGTAGTTATCCAATAGATAGGCTTGGTGCCAAAATGGTACCTAATGAGTTATAAAAAAGTTAGTCATGCCAGTAATAGCATCATTAGAAACGATTGTAAAGGAGTTGTACCTCTTGGGTAACTAATACATGTTTTATAGTGCTTTGTGTATTTTCAGATGCACTCAAGGTAAATATTTATTGGTATTGAAACTGTGATGTATTTATACTGGCTCAAAATTTCCAAATAAAACAAACTGATTAAAAAAAAACAAAAAACATTTTAAGTGTTTCCTGCTGCATTGGAGGTGCAAACCCTCCCTGATGTACAGAGAAGGAAAGTAAAACTTGTTGAAAATAACAAAAATCCAGACAGGTCACATTGCAGTATTCAAACCGTATTAAACCTTTTTAACGCAATACTGTCACCTTTTTGTATAAAATATGCATTTAGATTGTAAATCCCTGGGACAAAAAGAATTTTTTGTTCTGTTTCTTTACATTTCCTAGCAGAGTTTGAAGCTGCTTACTAAGGCTAGTGGATCTGATAATATTGAGTAATGATTAAGGTAAGGAAGTATTTGCCTTGTGGTTCTTTGTGGAAGTCACTAGTAAGAAAATCCTGAAGATGCAGTGCAATTACTCTGCAAACTTAACCCATATTCTTACTTTTGTAAATCATCCTTTAATTTCTCTACAAAAACCTCACTTCTTGTGTTGGTCAGGCCAGGTTCTGTGTGGCTTGTGATATATGAAATGTTGGTTGTTGAGGAGAATAGAAATCAGTGACATTCAGTTATTTTCTGTGTGTATCGAATAGCAACAGGGATTTTACATCATGTAAACAGTGGTGATGGAAGGGTGCAATGACTTCAGTGACATTATACAAACACCCACATTCTTTTTTGAAGTGACAGGAGAGCAAATGTGAACCCTGGTCCTGGGGGAGGTACATGCAGAATTGTTTGAGCAAATGGAGTTTGCCTACATTTATGCCGCTGTAGCAGAGTTTGAATCTGGGTATTGCAATTAAATTTTAAAATAGTACCCTTATCTCCTGCTCACTAATACCTATTGGGTTTTGGTGGGCTTTTTTTCCTTTAATGGTATGGATTGCCAAAATGCAGATTCTGGAGTTGAGATTTTGTCTCACAGTCATCCAGTTGCAGCTTCTTCACTCTGTAAAAATGTGCTTTTTGATGCCATACATGCAAATATACTTCCAATGTTTTGTGTGTTGGCTAAATAGAGTTGTGGGAAATGATATCCTTTTAATGATGGCTTTGTTCAGACTTGTTGTCCACTCCCATTCCCCTTGGAATTAGCTACAGGCTGGCAAACTGCAGTCGCCTTTATTATATTAAATACACAATGGCTCTGCTAGTAAAGTTTAACCCAAAGAGAGCAATGAAGCTGAGAGATTTCAGCTCTAGGCTGACTCAGCTATGGTGGTGTCTGCTGCCCTGCACTCCTCTGGTATGCCAGAATGGCTTTGTGATTAAACCGTCATAAATCTTAACTTTGATGTTTTCGTCTTTTATTTTTTGGGGGTGCAGATTGCAAACTTCTCTTTTTGTTCTCTTTTCATAGGCTTTCCCAACTAAACCACCTAATAGAAGGCTTCTGAAATGCATGTTTTTATCTGCTGTCCTGGAACGACTTTCCTCAGTGAATCTATAGCTGAAACATTTTTAAAATGTTTGATTTCCCTCAAATTATAGATCTACTTTTGCAATCCAAGCTGACAAAGAGCAGTCTCAGTTAGCATAGTGGTATAATAACAGCATTTAATTCAATTTCAGATGGAGGAGTATCAAATCCCTGACAGAACTTGGGCCAGTTGCTCCTCTCTGTTGGCTGGGCAGGGAGCCTGACCACAGTTTTGCAGCATGGCTAGCCATGAATCTGTGGCTGGTGGAGTTATTAGAGCCTTCTAGTGGAGCTTCCTCCAGGGTATCCTCCTCCTCTGCCTTGACACTGGAATTAGCCATCCCAGTCCATGCCTGGGGACAGATGTCCCAGTTCATGCTTTATTTGGACACCATGAAAAGACATGTCAAGGGACTCTTTAGGTGGATGTCACTTGTCATTATCAGTCTGCGGTTAAAGGGGAAGCAGGTACCAACCACAGGTTTCTGCCTTAATCTTCTTCAGATTATCTTGGCAATTCTGCTGAAACAGGTGCCAGAACCACAGTAAGTGATTGCATTTCAGTGAGTTTGCCTGTGAGAAGTGGCAACTTTCTCCATGAGATTTTTTCCTGACAGATACACCAGTTAATGTCAGAGCACTAATTGTGTACGTCCCTTAAACTCTTACTGCATGCTGATCTACAATATATGATAAATCCTAAACTCACTAGATGATATTTAAGGTCCATTCCAACCCAACCCATTCTATGATTCCATAATGTTATAGAATATTCCTAATAAGATTTTTAAATGTGACCCCTTCCTGATGATCAAGTGAAACACCTGTAAATAGACATCTTTCTCAGATTGTGGGTGCTGTCAGCTGTCTGTGAATGTGTAACTGTGTGAGTGTGAAACTCAGAGTGTGAGTGTGTATGTGTAGCAGTGCGTGTGCTCTTTATTTGCCCTAACATTTCTAACATCAGTGTTGGGGGAAATTTGTGAAGACAGCTCTTGAGAATTCCACATTGTCCAAGGCAGACACTAAGCAATGTTTCCTCCTTGCTTTCATCACATTCCTATGGCAAGTCAAATGGCAATTCAAACCCCACAACAATGTTTCTTTGAAAACCTAAGTCATAATATTTGATACTACAGTAACTGCATTGGCACTGTATTTCGTTGATGCTTACCTAAGTAATCCTTCCTGTGATTTGTCTGTAGTTGTGTGGACACTGTGGTTGAAATCATGGTTCCTCTACAGCTGGTGACATTCTTGACTTCTGTACTGCTGGGATGTCACTATAAGATTTGACATTGGTTTGAGTCTCATGTAGCCTCTTACCACTCTGTTTTAACAATAGCCTTATTTTTATGGCAGATCCAGATTTTACTCTCCTTGTTAGACTAGAATACATAACTCGTGTGTATTTGTAGCATGGACCCAAATAGCTGCTTTTGGGATTACAAGTGTTAAGGACCAAATTCATCCAACATTTGCTCACCTGCATAGTTGATAAAGCAGCTTATGTCAAGCTTCTATTAAAGCATGCATGTTTTCAGAGTTAGGATTTGGTCACTGCAAAGGAGTGGAAAGAAGCTGATTTGTCTCTTGGACCGAGCAAGTGTGAAACCTGGGGCTGAGGCACAGGGCCCAGGCTGAGAAGCTGCATGCTTTTCAGCCTGCCTCTCTCAATCAAATTTCAAAAGCCCCATCAGATTTAATCTTTATTGGGCTGTGTGAAAGCCAAATTTGAGCATTTTAAATGAGATTATATTTTTCTTATACCTCAACACAAACAGTAACACTTGCAAGCATAAAGGCAGCACAGTTCATGTTCTGTGGGTGATGTTGCAGTGGTTCTCCCTTCTGCTGGGGCTGGGAAGGTCGCTTACACTCCAAAGCAAGGCCAGAACAGCTTCTCTGGGGAGAGGTTCGGAGGGAAGGTTGGATGTGGTTGTAGCTGAGCACAGTTAGGAGTTTGCTGCCCACAGACTTTGACTGCTCTTCACTGTATGCCTTGCAGAGCTTGCAGTCTCTGGGATTGGCTGTGTGCTTGTGTACCAATTCTTTCTATCCCAGTTTATCTCAAGCAATTATTTCCTAAATCCATGGCATTTTAAGTGGATGGCCTCCACTTTCAGTTTCAGAGGGAGAGCAGGCATGCAGCTCTAGGGTGCAGTAACCTCTGTGCTGCTGTGTCTGCTCACAGCCTGAAAAGCCCATTTGTTGGGTTTTGAGGTTCTTGATTTGGATCACCCAGGTGTACCCAGGGGTTGGAAGCATGAGGCTGAGCACACACATGGACTGTGCTAGAAGCTGTTTGCTTGGTTTGTGTGTCTTAGTCATCCTTGCATATGAATAATGCCAATTAGAAAACCTTTTTTATGGGCCATAGTTTAAGGTAAATCAGCAGACAAAGTGTATAGCTAAAATTCTATTTCTTCAATCAAAATGGTGAAAATGGATCAAAAACAAGAGAAGAAACATGGAAAAGCACCTTTTTGCATTGGAGATTGCATGGTCTCTATAAAATTTACAAAAGAGGTAATCTTCACAGATGTCCCTCTTCTATGTGATCTGGGGAACCCAAACTAGAGCCTTTTATTTTCCCTTTCATCCATCTGGAAGCATTGCAAAGGTAGGGATCATATTGGTTTGTTATGGTAATGAGGAGCTTCTGAAGCTGGGTACAGGCCTGCTGTTCAACAGCCCAACCTGTTTGGGGTGATTTTTTCCTTCCTTTCCACAGTCTTTTTTTTCCCTATAAGAAATGTGCAAGCATATAGATACTATAATTTGTGCTCCTTTTTTTTTTTTTTTTTTTTTTTTTTTTTTTTTTTTTGTAGATATCAGTATTACCTACAGGTGAAAAAGGATGTTCTTGATGGGCGATTGATATCCTCATTTGAGCAGGGGATTCGACTGGCTGGTCTGGCAGTTCAAGGTAGGATGATGTGACCCCATAGCCTCTGTCCAGGAATGGCTCTTGTGGTCTTGTGGTTTGTCCTTCATCTTGACTGGGCACTGAGGCCCTGCATGACTCCTGCTCACAGCAGCTGGGTTTCCAATTGTTTCCAAAGTGCATGGGTGGACTGCTGTGGATGAAACACTCACAGCCTCAGGGTGGGAATGACGGACGACATCACAGTGCTTAACTTTCCTATTTCTAAAATTCATGCAAGCAGATCTCAACAAAACACCAGTTCTTCCAGCCCTGACCACGGAGTACTTTGCAGTAATGAATTTGCTTCACGTTCTCTGGTTTCAAATGCAAATTACATCAAAAAACATGTCAGCAGCTTTAATTTTGCCTTTAATTAAAATCTCATTTTGCTGTATAGTGCTATATGAAGTATGAAAGAACACATGACCATAATTGTTATGTGAGTTATAAGTTAATAATAAACTACTTCTTACAATATGATTTTTATTCTGAGACTCCTAAGGACATCAATAAAAGTAGGATCATAAAATGTGTATGTGCAGAGGAAGAAGCCCTGTATTTGGATAAAGTATGTTCCAGTCTATCCACAGCTGACTATGAGAACTTGAGGCAGAGTTTCAGCAGTGATGTTCTCTACATGCTCTCTGATGAGTGGGAAGCGGGAAGTATATACATAATAGCAAACACAAGGATCTGATTCTTGACAATTAAAGGTTCAATGGAGAGAAATGCTTTTATGGTCTTTTTTTAGAGCAGTAGAAACACTGTGTTTGTATCTTAAATCTTTGCTAAAAATTGAAGGGAAAATATTTCTTGTCAAATCTTGAAATGTTTGTCTAATAAAGGGAAATATGTGTATAAGATTCCATAATAAATCTTTTAATTTAGGTAAATGAAGATTTTCCAGTGTGTAAGTAAGGTCTGAATAGATACTGAATATGTTTTTGGAGCTTTTTCCCAATTTTGAGATTGAGTCAATCCTACTGTTCCTGACCTTGTATTACTTCCTTTGTCCTTTGCATGTGATGCAACCAAAGGTATTTGAAATACTTATTTCTTTTAAACTTACAGACTCTGTTTCATGCCCATTTTGATTTCTTTCTGTTTATGTTAAAACATAACTCTGAGGTAGAAACAAAATGAAACTGCATTTTTGGCATCCTGCAATATGTGAAATTGTCTAGTAGCTTTGAAAGAATGTTTAGATAAAATGATTTATGGTGGGGATTTCCAACTCCTATAATATGAGAATCTTGTAGATGGCGTTTGATCCTGTTCAATTAATATAAAATAAAAACCTCCTGGCAAGATACTCTTTTGATATAAGCTGTTGTATATTTAACAGATAGATAAATATAGGCATTGTTTGGGGTTTTAAAATGTAGTTTAGCCTATAGTAAGCATTTCCAAAACTCCACGGTCTCAAGGACATTTGGGCAAGAATCCTCAGCCTGACAGATGAGGGAATGTGAGCATGGAGATGAGTATCTTTTGGAGAGATGTAGAAGAAGCAGAGAAGTGAGTAGAAAGATGTGGGCCAGTCAGTTAAACCAACACAGTGCCTGCACTGCTAGGTTGGCTGCAGAAGGATAAACCTTCCCCTATGCTGGCTATTGACAATTTTTAATAAAACTGACCTTTAACCTTTTTAGGTTAAACCTAAACCTTTATAGGTTTTTAACCTTTCTAGGTTGTAAATTAATGTTTTGTTCAACTGTATAGAATTGTAGCAGAGTTAGGTTAAATTTTCTATTTTTTGTCTGGTCAGGATTGGAAATGGTGGAGAAGCAAAAGTGTGCACAATTTTTAAGAAGGATGAGCAATCCCAGCGTTTTTTTAATGGGGGTATGATTTTAAGAAGGCTACAGAAAAACAAGCTCTTGCACTCCTGATGGTTAAGCATTGCAAATAGTCATTATGTTAGGGATCAAAGAAAGAAATTACTTGTTGGCTGTCACTTGATCTCTGGTAATAACACTGTTATTTTCAGACCTCCATGTTAAAAGCTAAAGTACAAGCTAAAGTCTTTGTGCTGGGCTGTGGCTTCAGAGAGAACTTGCCCACTTGAAACTAAGCATCTGTGCAAAGGTTGAGTATGGTCTTGACATGTGTGGAAAGTGCCAAAATGAGTAATTGTGTTGATTTTTTTTTTCCAGCGGATTTTGGAGACTATAATCAGTTTGAATCTCATGACTTCCTCCGAGAATATGTTTTGTTTCCTATGGTGAGTTCCTTATCCCTCTCTTTTGTGGTCTTTTGAATAATTTCTCCATGACTCAGAGATGGCTTTGTTGATAACAGAGTAAAAGCACCAGCACTGGACTAGTGAAAGCAAAATTTTCTCCCCGAAACTTGATTGCGGTTGAATTATTCTATGCTGTGGAATGTCAGCCCATTTTCACTTGCTGTTGAGCCTTCACTAGGAACTGGTGCCCACAAAAGAAACGGGCATCTTTGAATAAAAAAAGGATTTGCAGCTGTTTTAGAAGGTGTATAATAGCAGTACTGTGATATTAGCAACATGGCACATCAGGGGGATGTAAGGGCTGCTGCTGTAGTAAATGTTGTGTCACAGGACAAGCCATGCAGCCACTCCTGAAGAGAGTGTGGATTTACATCAGCTGACTGTTGCACTCAAGTGAAGCCTGAATCAGGTCTTCTCAAAATGTTCTCCAGGGACATTCGCTGTAAATTCAGTTTGCATTTGGAAACTAGCAAATAACTTGAATGTTTAGGGAAGGAGCTTAGATCACTAATGGTGTTGGAAATTTGGTGACAAATGCCAAGCACTTGCAGTCTGTGACATTGAGATTCTCTGGGAGGATGAATTAGAGAAGAAATAAACCAAAACAAATGCCTGTTGAAGCTAAGGCTGGCTTTGTCTTAGATGAACAAGTCCATCTGTGTGAGTATTTAGTGTAATCTTCATAAATATAAAAGATTATGGAATTCTTTCCAACTGGAAAAAATATCTGGAAGCAGGGTGGGGTTCCCATGCCCTGAATGTAGCTGCCTGGAAGTTAAGGCATCTGGTTTCCCTCTGCAATTAGTGGAGCAGTAGAGGGAGAATGATTCATCTCACTGTAATTTGAAGGCTTGAGAAGCATTTCATCCTACTTACCCATGCTCTTTGCACAGGAACTGCAGTGGACAGTTCATCTTAAGTCTAAAAAGGTGACATCTGCCTGGTGTCTTGAAGTGAAAGTGCGAATTTGAGCCACTAGATAGTTCAATACAATCTGAAAAAAGCAGAAGGAAGATGGGAATGCACAGAGATCTGAATATGCTTTATGTAGAATATACATGTAAAATGTGGCTTCAGTATTAACCTTTCACTAATAAACTTCTGTTATCTTTTCTATGGAGCAGAATTTCTTTGGTTAGCCATCTTATCTATTGATAAGTAATTGATGATCTTGTGTACAGTTGATGGCTTATGAAGTTATGTATGATAGCCTAAATGGCAAAGAAGATGGCTGAAATTATGGTATTTCAAAGAGTTTCAAGCCCCCTGCTGTGAGGAGGGACACCTCCCACTAGACCAGGCAGCTCAATGCCCCAACCAGCCTGGTCTTGAGCACTGCCAGGGATATACTGGTACTATTTTTCTGTTCAGAAAAAAATTAGGGGAGGTTTTAGGTCTGTAGATAAGCTTTCAGGTGGTTAATTTCTCTGTGGTTCAGCAATTTACTCTTTGAGCCCATCTCAGACCCTCTATTTTTGTGTCAGCTGCCTCCATAGTGGTGTGGTCAGCTCTCCTGCTTTGCACGCTTACCATCGCTTTGTGGTATTTTGCCTTTCATCCACGCAACTATTGCTAAATTTAAGAAGATCAGCAGAGTGTCTGCTTCCTACACCTTCAGAAGTCTACTCTTAAATCAACTGTTTCTCTAGACATTTCTTTAACTACTTTTCTTTGCTCTCCTGGGGAGGATGGATAACCTAAAAGTAAATCTTTCACTGCAAGTTCAGTAACAGTGGCTGAGTGCTGCAGATACAAACGAGTCCCTAAGCAAGCTGGGGGATTTGAGTGAATTTGGGGCATAGAAAAAGCCTCCGCTGAGAACATTGCTATAAATTCATTAGTGAAGTGAGCTTGTGGATGAGGGAGGGGCAGCTGCGTTCGTGCTGTTTGATCTTGTGAGGCTACAATATGTGTCAAATGGCATTTCTTCAGCAGTGAAAAGAACAAAGTTATGTACACAGTACACCCCACAGGTGTGTGGCTGTGCATAGGCATGTACCATGCCATTTTTCATTAGCACACTACCACTTTCACATTTTTTTGTGGCAGAAGCAAATATCAGAGGGGAGGGCCCCATTGAGCAAGAAGCAGTGTATTTAAGTACATTACATGCAGCCTTAAGGCTTTCTTCAATAAAAGTAAGAACTTTGAGGTTTTGCAAGAAAGTTTTTCAGCTTCCTTTTTTTTGGCCTTGAATTTATGAGTAGACTTCCTTTATTAACTTGCTCCCAATTATTTCAGAATTGTTTCTACCGCATGTTATTAAATTTGGAGAGTATAAAAATTTCTGCTCAGAATGTGTTGCAAGCATAAAGTAGGTTTTAATGCATCTTGGAAGAAGTAGCAAAACTCAATCCCTTTAACGTGAAGAAGGGAGTACCTGTATGTTGCAGGACAAAAAAATACTCAATTTTCCATTTTTTTTTAATTTTCAAAAAATACTCATGAATTCATTTTCCATTTTTCCATGGTCTGTGTATTATATTGTTTTTAAAAGGTATATATTATTTTGTAGATTTCCAAATTTTTTAAGGATTTGTTCAGTACTTATCCAGGAAGAGGTCTGCACTCTGTATTCTGTTCTCTGTTTTGGAATAATAAAGACCCTCACCCCATTTTTAACAGTATCTCTTTACCCTCTCAAAAGAAGGTAAAAAAAAAAAAAATCAGAGTTTTGTGTTCTTCTCACATATTTTCAGCATCCCATGCTTTGAATTTTCAATGCGGTCAGTGATAGGTCCTCTCTCTGTTACTACAAGTCTTGAACTGTCTGCTGTCATAATTTCTGTCTGCCATATTATGCTCTCTCTCTTTGGCTGACTAGTTTTTGATGCTGCTTCATGTTCTTACAGGATTGGACCCAGGATGAAGCTGTCCTGGAGGACTTGACTCAGAAGGTTGCTCAGGAGCACCGAACTCACAGGTGAGCTTGACATGATAAAGTTTGTGCTATTTTTTAAAAATTTTTTTATCATCATTCTAGTACTTCCCTGCCTCCCCATGCATTCCTGGCAGTGTTTAACTAGCTTATCTTCATGTTGCTATTATGCTTTGTGTCACTGGATTTTTAATTAGTCTATCACAGAAGATTATCTGCCTCTTGTAAACATAAAATGGCTGAGGAGCTTAATCCCAAATAAACGAGCATTTACACCCTTGAGTTTAATGAGCATGTGAAACCCTACTGGTGCTATGCAGTTGACTCCTCTCTCTTTCTGATTTCATTTAAATCCTGATGTGAAAGACCCTGTGACTTGATCAGTGGTGATCCGAGAGCCTCTTTCAAGAGGAGGGGGATACAAATGCTCTTGGTGTAATGGAAATGAAAATAACAGGAATTGGGTTTGAAGTCTCAAGGAGAAGACACAATATAGTGTTACCAGTTAATGAGCCAGGAGTGTGTGCATTAGTGCTTCACTAAAAAAACCTTCTTTGTGAGCAAGTGTCTTTCATGTTGTCCAGGTGTTCAGTGGTGGAAGTGTTCAAACCTCTAGAGTGCTGTTATGGGAAAAAATGGCAGTGCCCACATGTCATATGCAATAGGAATATTATGTGAAGGATGCTGCATTCCCCATTACATGAGAGAAAGTGGTTGTAAAAGGACAAATACCAATCCCTGAGTCTAAGGCCGTTCTCAGTTTTGAGTTTCAATGCAAGCCTGGGCCTTTGATGCAACCAAAGGAATAGCTTCCAAGCTGGTCATGAACAGGCCTGGTTCTGTTCTCTCCCTGCCATGGGCTGCTTGTGTGATCTTGGTTAACTCACAGACTTGAAAGGAAAGATTTCCCACCTGCTGTGCTCTATAGTGCTATTTCTGCAACACAAAGAGCAAATACTTCCTATCACTTCAGCAGGTAGATCATATTCCACCTCCCTTCTCCCAGGTATTTGGTTCCTATATTTCTGCTTGTAAGCTATGGTAAGGAGGAGTAAAGAGGAGAAAAATTATTAGTGGCTTTTTTTGGACCAACCTGCAATCTATTCTGACCTGCTTTTGAGAATTGAAATCTGTTTGAATTCCTGAGCCGTGACAGGAGAGTGTGTAGACACATGTGTAAAGGTTTTCAGCTGGTTTGTTCTCTCTTATGAAAGAGAATCTGTTCAACTTTTGGATTTAGTGCCTGTGTTTTTGAACAGCCAACTTGAAAATGTAGGTCTTTCCTTTTAAGTCATTTTAGGACACTTCAGTGGCCTTGTATAATATTCAGACAGATTAGCACCCCTATGGTTCAAGTTGTCCATCCAAAACTATCCACAACCTGGTGGTTTAATAAAGCCTGGAGAAGATTTTGTGTGGAAGAAGCTGAGTAATGTGATCAGTTCTGTTTGTTCCTCCTGTCATTTGAAGTGTGCTTTGTACCTTAGCTTAGTGACATTTAGTAAAATTTGCCCCCTTGCTGAAAAGGATCCTAATGTTGAAAGCTATCGTTGTGTTGTGCATTTCTAGGCAGCATTTCCAAAGTGTCTTCTCAAGTGGTTTGTGAAACTCACTTTTTTTTTGCTAGTATTTGTGTGTGTGTGTGTAATATTGAGCTATTCACTGCCTTTTGTTAATGTAATTGCAGTGGCATTACAGCAGCAGAGGCTGAGCTAATGTACATCAATGAAGTGGAACGTCTGGATGGGTTTGGACAGGAAATTTTCCCTGTGAAGGTATGTCAGTGTATATTATAAAGGAACCTCTGAATCAAACGATGCAGAACTCTGCAGCAACCTTTGGTCTGCATCCAAGTCATGTTTGTCCGAAAGAGACGGGACTTGTTTAACTGCTTCAGAGGGTGAAATGACTGCTGGTCGTTTGAACGGACATTGCAACATGAGGGTTACTTAGGCCTACAGTGCTGCTTCTCTTCCATGAAAATCCTTGTTACAGAAGAGGTTGCTATGTTCTAGGGTGTACTCTCTTGGGAATAAGAGATGATCCTTGCTTTTCTTTCATCTGCTGTCAATGGGAGAGTGGCCAGGGCAAATGAATCTCAGTTCTGGTCATCTTTAACTGGATAGGAAAAGGAGACCTTGTCTTTCTAAGTTGCTACTTACCAACCATTAACTTCACTTTTCCTTAATTTCCAATGTGTGCATGCAGGTCCCCCATGCATTTTTAATAAGTGGGAATTTCAGGGATTATTTTGCATTTGTAGTCACTTTCCCTTCACTGGAAGTCCCATCCTGCCATGGATTGTCTGGATGTGTGACCTTATGGAGCACATGCTGCCATGATAAAGTTGTGCTGAAAAACTGAAAACCACTGTTCCCAACATGACCCATTTCTTTTTGCTAACCTACCCAGACACCATAAGTGGTGGATTGTGAGTGGTTTTCCTGCTATTTAAAGATAACTTGGAATTTAAAAACAAACCCAAATGCACACTAAACAAAACAAGCTCCCTGCTTGTTTTGAAGTCAAAATTGATCCTTTGGCACCAATCTTAGAATTGGCCTGGAGGGGAGGAGCTGAATGGCAAAAAACTTTCAACCTACCAAAAAATTTTGGAATGTTCATTGTCAATGAACTAAATGAAAGCTCTCCTCAAATTCATTTGGAATAATGCTGCACACTACTGCAACAGATTTCTGTGTTGGAAGTGTCATTAGATATTATTGCATGTGTCTGTAAGGTAAGTATGAACAATGGACTGGGTGCTCTGCAAAATGGCAGGAAGGTGTTAGTTAGCCTTGCATCAAGGAGCAGCATGCTGGCCATGGACACAAACAGAACTGCATTCAAAGGGGAAAACAAAAGGTTTCTCTTTTTTCCCAGGTAGAAAATGTTGTTAGAATTACCTGGTTTTCTTTCCATGTGGGTATTTGTGTGTATACACGCACACACGTAGATATATGTACTTGTATGTATACAAATGCATACATTTTCCCCCATGTATTCCCAATCTTTTTGCCTTGTAAAACTCCCTGTGGCACAAGGCAGAAGAATGTGTTATCCTCTAATCAGACTACACTGCTGTCTCTCAGCTTGTGGATGAATATCCAGCCATGGTTTGTTTGCAAAAGGCCTAGCACTCAGTAGTTAAACAAGTGCAGAAACTCCATCGGTGCCTTCTGAGGTTCAAGCACAGCAAGGCCAGGAGAACAGCTCTAACCTAGTCTATTAAAATGCAGGGGCACCTGATGGTTTGTACAGTGTGTGCAGGCATATCCTTTCTTCTAGCCATGCTTTCTAACCACACTTGTGGTGTTAGAGTGATTTCTGTTTACCACTTTAAAGTGTGACTCAATTTCTATATATGCAGCTGAGGGGGAACTGTTCTTGCTTGTTGATAAATGTAGAAAAACCTCTTTGTCAACAGTATTAAGCTTTTGTAGCAAAAAAAAAAAATAGGAAAAGGTTTTTTAAGAAAACAGATTGCAAAATGGATCAGGAGCACATGGTTTTTCAAACAGGAGCCTGCAAGGAGACATGGGTAGGTGCAAAAGTAATAGGACTTCTTAGAGTCCACTGGTTTTGCATTGTTTTTATGTGGTGTGTGCAGTTGAATATTTAACCCAACTACTGAAAATCGATAGAAGATATAGCTGCATAGAGATGAAAGTACTTTTTGGGGTGACATGCTGTGAATTTCTACATGGACGACTTAAAGGAGGAAGTGTGAAGGGTAGAGCTTTTGAGAGGGATTCCATCTCCAGGTGTGGTGTTCTGAAATCTGTACATGTTTTAACAGATGTCTGGAGAAACACCATGACTGTGAAAGAGAGCTACTGCTTTTGGTATTCCTACAGGCTCTAGATAGTTGCAATCACAAAGACAGGTGGGATATTATACAGTGAATGCCAGTTTGTGGTCTGCATGGTGTTTGGAGAGGAGAACTTGGAGGTCATTTATCCTTCTTCTGTTCTCACTAATCAGCACAATGAATCCACTTAAGTGCTAACTGCTCTTAAATAATGAAAATCAGAGTCCAGTCAAGCTGCAAAATATAGGTTGGTCCTGCATCCACAATGAAGGGCTT
Source organism: Molothrus ater (assembly GCF_012460135.2). Classification (NCBI taxonomy): domain Eukaryota; kingdom Metazoa; phylum Chordata; class Aves; order Passeriformes; family Icteridae; genus Molothrus; species Molothrus ater. Next base: position 21,373,914 of record NC_050480.2, read on the forward strand.
TTCTTTGTACTTCAGCATGCATTCCTGTAAACCTATTGACCAGAGTATTTATTAAATTAAATTTATTATCCTTTCTCTGCAGGATAACCATGGAAATGACATACACCTTGGTATTTTCTTCATGGGCATCTTCATAAAAAACAGAATTGGAAGGACAACTGTGATCTATAGGTAAAAATGAGGGTCTTTTATATTATTATCCAGAGCTGTATGTGTGGGATTTTTTTCCTTACTTGCATATGTGACTGTAATATCCTCTAACTAAGGAGTAGTAACCTTGCTGTTTTCAGGATTGGTCTTGTGGCCCAAAGAGAGATAAAGAATAATTTCTGATGTCTGTGAATGGGTTGGATGGCGAGAAAGTTGTAGTAGCCTGTCATGTATCTTGTTCTAGTTTACAAGGCTTTGATCCCTTTTCTTCTCTTGTCTTTGTCTTCTTCTTTGATGCTTCTGAATACAAATCTGTTAAACCTCACAACTGGCAGCCTGGGAGCTCAACACTTCTGAAAATCTGGTTGCCACATTTAGGTGCCCCACTAAAAAAATGTTCAACTTTCTTATTCTGTGATTTTGAGAATCAGGGCTGTGTCACTCTATTGTTTCTTATGCAGTTTATTTTGGTTAATAAGAATTAGTTATCCATTAACTTTCTTTTGTGGGTTTGTTCTGTATGAAAATGTTGCTAGAAATCTCCATGGTTTCAGGGAGGGATAGTAGCTCGTTGCTATTCTTCTAGTGGGTATTTTTATTACTGTTGCTGTTTACTTGAAGTGGATTTTTACTAATCCCTGTGATTAGAGTAGGAATTTTGTGCAGCCTTAAAGTTGTGGGTTTTGAGGTGCACTGATTTTCAGTCAGTAGCTAAGGCTTATATCAGACTTCAGCTGGAATTTTGGGGGAGGGTTGCCTTAAAAGAGCTTTCATTAGTCAGCTTAAAAAATGTTAGTGTTCCCTTTTCCCCGTAGCTCTGGTTTTGCATATGTAATTTTGAGAAGGAATTAGATAATCCTTTAATTGGGCCAGGTGACAAAAGCAAGAAGTTTCTTTACATGTAGAAATGAGAGTTAGTGCTGGGATTCTAACTCTCTGGAAATATGCACTGCAAGCATCCTGCCATGACATGAAGAGGAATGCATGCTGCAAACAGAACAAACAAGTCCCTTCCATACCCGTGGATTGCATGCAATGTACGCAAATGTCTGTCAGCTATTTGTAAGAAGATTATAACTCAGATCTTGGGCAACCTCACAATTACTTGGGAAAAAAAAAAATAAAAAGATTGCAAACATAAGGCCAGAGTATTAACATGGTATGCATAGCCTACATAACCATGTTGTCAACTTAACCTTCTTTAGCAAGAATTAGCGCTGAATGAAAGGTGGAAATGGCATTTGGGGAGGAATGACACTTAAAATAATTCTGTTACATGTCACCAAAATCAATCAGTTCCAAAATGCCACAGTTCAGTAAAATGGTTATCATTACTGTGTTTTCAATGTGTCTTCTATTGTGGGTCTTCAAATTCGTATTTTTAAAGACAGCTTTTAACTCTCCTGCTTTGGGTTAAGAGCTGTTTAATCAGAACCTGATTTCCTTGTTTTCCTGACCAGGTTTCTTCACCAAAAAGTTACTGAAAACCTTTCCCATAAAATGAGACTGATGTTGACTAAAGGATTCTTACTGTGTTTGTGAAATGTTTGAATGTATGTGTTGGCAAACTCCAATGCATTTTTTTACTCTGCAGGTGGAATGACATTGGGAATATTGCTCATAACAAGTCTTCAATTGTTCTAGAGTTGATCAACAAAGAAGAGAATGTACTCTTTCACACAGTAAGAAAAAGATCTGATCAGTGTCATCATGAAAGCTACTTACGTAAAAATAAACCTTTAAAATTCTTTTTTCCCAGAGAGGCTCACTTGCATAACACCACCCCCCTCACATTCCTGTTGTACTTTATGCAGAAAGAGAAATTAACTTCATTTAGCTACTAATTTCTGTGTTTTCTTCCAAGCATCCTGAAATGTCCTGTGCTGGGAAGTCTGCAAAAAAACTGAAGTGCCTTTAGAATGGCATAAATACAGCAGCATAAGTAGAAACTGGGAATGAGCTACCATATGTGTACATACTGGAACTCAGAGGGCCATGAGGATGTTCTGTGCTGTGTAAAATCACTCCACATCTCCCTGAACCAAGTCCAGTACAGAAACTGGACCAGCAAGCTTGAGCCATTTTATTGCTGCAGTCCCCCCATACTGTGCCTTAGCAGTGAAGTGGCAGTGTGTAAATGCACACCACTGGGTTTCAGTAATCCTATGCCATCAGTGCTCTTGAGACCACTAGATGTGTTCTTGGGAGCCAATTCCATGGTAGACCACGGAATAGGCCATGGGAGACCTTACCCAGCATTCCTGCAACTGGATTTTAAAAAGCTTTTGTCACTTCTTGGTAAAAATAACAAAATATTTTTTCCTATTTTTTCTCATTTTTAAAGGATGATCTTGAAAATGCTAAATATATTTCACGTCTCTTTGCATCAAGACACAAGTTCTACAAACAGAACAAAATCTGCACAGAGTGAGTACTCTTGCTTCACAGTTGCTTTCTGACACCTTGCTTTGGAATTGGTCTGAATTTTGGCATGACTGGTTTTGCTTGGTTTTGGGGATTTTTTTCTTTTCTTTTTTTTTTGGGAGGGGGAGGTGATGTTTGTTTTTGGTTTTGGATTTTTTTGGGTTTTTTTCCTAGTCACGTATGTCAGTTATTCTTCTCCCCTTTCCCTTTTTTTCTGGTTTTGTTTTAACCAACAGCAAGGACAGATGGTTGGGAGCCTTGTGAGCTTTGGTGCTCCTCGTGCAGCCAAATCCTACAGGGATCCAGGGAGTCTTGAATTGGAGGTCTTGGTGTCTGCTCTTGATAGCCTAGAGTATTAGCCTAAACTGGAGTGAAAGGTGACATTGGTCAGCATGTCAAAATGTGAGCTGTAGCAGCAGATGCACTGCCCATCCAGCAGATAAAGGTGCTGGAGAGTGGAGGCTGTCATCTTCTAGTTTGGGCAGGATGATTTATCTGCCTCTTATGCATGCTGAACAAGGAAGGACACCTGGGTGTGTTAATCTGCGTTGCTGTGCTGCCACAACACAGCAGAGATTGTAAATCTAAACCTGAAGTCTCCTTTAGGCTCTGGTTTGAGCACTTTCTTAGAAACTGGCCTTGAGCTAGTCCTCTCACATAGGTGGATTCCTTCTCACTGAAGGAGGAATTCATTAGGCTTTAGCTTTAATTCAAAAGTCTGTTTCTTAGCTGAGATGTTTCATTTTTACCAGCACACATTTTCAGATTGAGATAAATTTGGCTTTCAAAAGGTTAGAGTTTTGAGAAATTTTCGTGGCGTGCTGGGCATGTATAACAGAGAACATTAAATTCTTGCAAAACTTACCATGAAGAAGTCTCATCTCTATCAACAACTCTAGTTAGAGCTGGACATCCCATCTGTTCAGCTGGGTAATGCCATCTGTTGGAAAATAAAGCCAAAATGGTGAGGGGAAGATTGGAAGGTCTTTCATGTGTGCCCACATTATATTGACATATGGTGAGTTAGAGCATAGGAGAGTCCAGAGAGGTGAACTGCTTCAAGTGATCTTTTCACTTACAGAAAAGAGATGTTGGTTAGATTTTACATGTTGCTTACAGTTCCTGGGAAGTGAGTGAAAGACTGGAAAAGACATTTCTTAGCAGCATATAATGGATTTCAGTAGTCCAATACTAATTTCAATTTTAATGGTTCCAGAGGGATTGAATTCAAAGGGAGCTCCTGATTGTTTTCCCTGTGACAGTCAAGAAAGAAAACAAAATACCATAGTGTGCCACCTTGGGATATTTCCCCTTTGAAGCTGTGTTGGGGTCAACAGAGAGAACTTTCTGTTGCCAGTCACAATCCAGACTGCAGAAGCCATAACTTCTGATCATGTTTCTTACTAAACACTGAACCATAAGTATGTGGGTCCTATGAAAGTGTTGTATGTAGCAAATTCACAGGCCACTTGCAGATATTTGGACTAATAAAGGTAGGGGATGTCACAAAGTCAAAGAGGGAAATAACAAGTTTCAATGTATTTTGGTCATTAGAACTGCTCTCCTGACCATGGTCTCATGTGGTATAAGCTTGTGTGCTAGAGCTTCAGATATTGATGACAGCATATGCCAGTGTATGTTTTCTAGCCAAATAATTTTCCTGCCCTCTGTGTTAAAATGATAGTTGTTTGTTTTCCTGTGTGCCTTTCCTCTAATTGCACATAACATCATTCACCAGATCAGAAACTGTAAGAGGACAAATTCCACCTTTCCTCTCTTCACGTAAGCACTATATTTCTACCTCCTTTCAACTTGTTTCTTTCCCTTTCTCGTATTTTTTTTATCTCCTACACTCCTTGCTCCTTCCACTGCACCTGGCTACTCTAACATTGTATGTGGCTCTGCTAGTATTGTCTAACCAGATGGTTTTTTTTTTCCTTTTCTTCCTGATCTGTGTGCATTGCTTTGGAGTGATTGCTGTCAATTTCATAACATTGTCCTTGTGTTAATGTTCACATTAAGTCACCTGAGATTGTACCTGTCTGCCATGTTCAGTTTTTTACTTAAGAGACATGTTGAATTCATTTTAAACCAGAATTTTTCTTTCTTGTGTTTCCATGTGAGCCGAACAGGATAATGATCAAAAGGCATGTATAGTTTGGAATGGGAACATTTCCTGTATTTAAAGGAGAACCTGAATTATTTTCATTTATCCATATATCTGAAAATCTCAGTAATGAGCAATATGAACAGATTCTTCACATCTTGTTTTTCCCATTCATTCTTGACTCAGAATTGAGATATTGTGGTTTCTATCATTTCTCTTTTTCCTCCACAGACAATCAAATTCTCCTCCCCCTATCCGACGACGGCCAACCTGGAGTAGGTCATCTTTGGTACGTGCCACTCTGAGGTCTTTAAGAATATCTATACCATTTCTGATGGGATGAGGCATTGTGTAAGATGAGCAACTTTCTAAATTTCAACTAAGCCCATTAACTCATTTCTTGTTGGCAATATGATTGGAATGAGTTTCAAGGGTGTGACTGCCCAGATTGATTAACTGGATAATATCACCACTGAGTAGTAAAAATTACAGTCTTCAAGGCATTCTATTTTTATTTGCCATGCAGAAACTGAGCATCTTTTCTGCTGCATTGAGGTTATTTCAATATGTAGAGAAAATAATCCTCTAGAAAGAGTTTGAAGTGTCTTGTTCTCTGTGCATCAAATCTAGTCATTACAAAATGTTACATTTCACAGTTCTTCAATCCTCATGTTTTTATATAAAGACTACTTACAATTTAGCAGCTTCTTGGGTTAGGACCCTATTTTATGTGTAAAATTACCGTTAATTTAAGTTAAACTATTAGAATCAGTCAAGATTGTGATTCAGAGTTTTTCTTAAATTGTTTTTATTTCTATTTAACTAATCCCCAGAAACACTATCAATCTGACAAAACTGGGTGTTTTTTCCTGAAATATTTAAAAAAAAATTCATATGTTAGTCTTTTTTTTTTTTCCTCCTGTCCATTCTAAAGAAACTCTTTTTGGATTAAATTTTAACATCTAGTATGTCAGTATTTTTTCATCTTATTTAACCGATTCTGAATTTCTGTAACAGTAGCACTGCTGGTTCCTTGGACAGAGGGCAATATTATCTCTATGCAGGTTGCCAGTTTTCATGTGTGGTATAAGTTGTACCTACTTTGTAGACCTTTCCAGAGTGAAAAGTCCATTACCCTATTGCTGCCTGGCAGAAAGGTGATGTGGGCAAGTGTTTTCTTGACATTTCCCCACAGTGTGGTTACAGTTTGTGAAAATGTTCCAAAATTAGGCTTAAGCAGGTACTGATTTTAAGATAGCTTTATCCTTGCAGATTTCAACGCAGGTTATTTTCCTATGTGAATGTATAGAATCCATTAGATCTAAAGTTGCACTCTCTGTGTCCCAGGCACTGGCAGGAAAGCTGCTGTAGCTGCCTCCAGGTTTCTTTGTCTTTCCTTTGTTAAGGTGTCATGATGCAATACACAGGCTGTGTATTGCATTCTCTGTAGCATATTTACAATATTTTTGGTATCTATGAGTTAGAACCGTGGAAATAACTATGAAAAAACTGACGGTGAAAAAAATGAATGGTACTTTGCATTTTTATGCTACAGCCTCTGTAATATCATGAGGGGGGAAAGTGAACTGCTTTCTAAATTATATGTGAAAAATGGAAATCTGCTCTTTCAAAAGAAAAAACAAATCGTGCTGACACTTTGTTTTAAGCATAAGCATGCAACAAGCTTTAAATCCCCAGAATCTCAGGAAGATCAAGAGGAAGAATGTGGGCTCATCAATTGAAAAAAGTGCACTGGGCTGCTGACTGCTCACGGTGAACTTTCAGCTGCCTTTTTCATAATTGTTCTGCTAACTTGTTGGAACAGTTCTCTTTGGGAGGAAAAAAAAAGCCCTCCTGACTGTTTTCTGAACTGCACATACCTTCATACACCTACCTATTCATTTGTCTTGTGTAGCAATAAATCAGTAGGCAGAAATGGGAAGTGAAGTGGAATCTTTTGGGTGAGGCTCTGCCATTTCACTAGGCATCATGTTCTTTGCTTTCAGATCAAGACCCTTTATATGGTTTTGGCATGGTTTCTGCTGTCTCTTTTTCCTGTCAGACCACCCAGCAATGTTGGTTTTCAAAAAAAAAAACAAACCCTCAGTGTAGGAGATCTTAATATAATGGTATGTTTAATTACCTGATTTTTAAAAAAAATAAGTCATCATTAATTGTTGTTCTGCAGACCCCAGGGTTCTCTTTTTTCAGAGGAGGCAGATGGGCCTTAGAAATAAAAATTCCAGATTTCTTGCAGATACCTTTCATAACATCTATCACAAAGAAAACTGTCTGCTCCAGATGTATGCATTCTTAGTAGAAGTCACTTCTCTTTCCTTGCACTTTTTCTCTGCCCTCCATTTCATTTGTTAGGCTTTCCAGCACCAGCTCCAGCTCAGCTCTACTAAAATTGTCAACAGCAGTCTCCTTGGCCCAGGTTGTTCAGTGAGACTAGGGTTTTATACCTTTGGAAGCAGTTCTTGTAGCAAAAATACTTCTTGCTGTTTTCGAGCTCTGGCTTAACACAGCTATTTTGTATGCAAGAATTCATACCAAGCTTGGTATCTTTGATTCTTATTCCTTCTCACCATTTACATGGAAAATGTAAATCTTACCTCTTCCCCACCCCCTCTTTGCTAGCAAACTTGCAGGGTGCTTATTTGGTGCATGTGCACACAAAGGCAGATTATGTGGGGTTTTTTGCCTTGGGCATCCACAGTATTCCTTAATAGTTTGAACTACGTGAATCAGCCTGGATGAAAAGCCCTTATTCTGCTGCTAAGGAGGACACATTCATGAGACAGGAGTGTCTTCCTTGTCTTTCTGCTTACTTCATATATTGAAATATGTTTTCATAAACTTTGCTCAGTGTCACCAGACAGGACATTGCAGAGCAGGTGGCAAAGTAGAATTGCTAAACACATTGGTTTACCAAGAGACAAAGCTGGGGAATACAGCATCAGCTCTGATTTATTTTCTGTAAATGATCCTGCTGATTTAATACTGAATTGCCCCATCTGGGATTTGCATTTAAAAAATTCTTTCAGTGCAGGTTATTGGAGTAAACTCGAATTCATTATCTAAGGAATTCAATGTTTGTGTAATTTACAGAGTTATTTTAAATCCATATGTGGTCTTATTGCGTGTATAACAGTGTCCTAAATCCTTGAATTTGTTCCATGTCTGCTTTTGTCCTGATTAGATGTCTGTTTTGTTTGGGTTTAATTCTTCAAGGGCAAGGGCTTTTAATAAAAATGTGAAGAATTTTAAAAGAGCTGAAATTAGGGATGTTGTTTTCTGAAGTGGTTGAGAACTCTAAACTGGTCAGTTTTGGACTGGCCAGTTTAGATTAGTAACAAAATTTAGCAAGGAATTTACAAAAAGTTATTCTCTGTTCTATAAGGAGCTGCCAAGATGTGTTTTTGGCTGGGTAAGAAGGAGCAGTATTCAGTGGAAAGGGCACAGAACCATTTTTCCTGTTTCAGTTGCAAAAATTGTGGCTAATGCTTTTTTATTTCCTTGTGCTTTTATTTCAGCCAAGACAACATCCTTTTATACTGCCTCCTATGCATGTCCAGTGTGGAGAACACTACACTGAAACACATAATTCACAAGGTACTTAGAGCATATATTTTCCCTTTAATGTACTTCAATTTTATGTGTATGCAAAGAAGCTCCTAAGCCTTATATCCAGATTTATAATGCCATCATGGTCAAATGGGAGCTGCTGCTGCAGGAGAACTAGCAGTTTTATAGTTAATGTTGCAGTAAGTCTTCTGTTTGAAGTCCAACTCCAGTTTTCAAATTTCCCTAAAATATCTGCGTGTGATTATATGGACCTTAAACTTGGTATTCCAGTTCAGTGAACTGAAAAAATAATTTCTGAAGGGAGTGTGATGGCTGTACTCAAAGGCAGTGCCAGCTGGGGCCAGGGAGAGAAACCGAGTGAGGGAAAAGGAGACAGCAAAAAGCTTTTACTGTAGGAGAAATCATAATGTCCTGTTCGTGAAACTGTATCTGTGGACAACCTTTTCTGCCGATTTTTCACCACCATCTGCCTGCATTGTTAGCCTTACAGACACAAGGAGGGTTAACTGTTTTCACACCCATATTTGACAAATAAATTCTTTAAGAGGTTGTGCCAGGTTACTTTGATCAAGTCTGGGAATGGAGCCCAGTCCCTAAACAGCTTGAGTCTCACACCCTTAACCACCCCACCTTTTGGAATACACGTAGCCAGGTCTGTTAGGCTGCTGTTCTTTGCAATTCATGAGAGGTGCAGCTGAAGTACTCTCAGCAGCAGAGGAACTCTCAATCATACCTGTTAATGTTTTGGATTGTGGGGTCTGACTATTTTTAAGGCAGAATTTGGTAAGTTTTGAAAGGAGCCATTTAGTAGAGTTCCTTGCATACAGTAGACTTGAATTAGTGGCTACTACTGTTCTACTGTGAAGGTGAGGCTGTGAAGAATATTTTCAATTTTAGAAGAATTGTAAAATTCTCTTAGTTTTACAAGAGACTTTTCTACATTTTCAAAGAACTAGCTGATTTCAAAGTTTGGGAGTACTACTCTTGTCTTACAAGATTTTCAACAGGGACAGACTTGCAGTAAAGTTGTGATCCAGGATATGATCTTTATTGTCTTGATTTCCTCTCAGGGCTTTGCTGAAGCATTTAACATTCTATAGTGCATCTGCAGGGTGGTTTGTTGTTTGGGTTTTTTTTTCCTTTTTTTTTTTTTTCACTGAGCTTTGATCACCCAAATATGTCTTCAGATCTTCAAAACTGTTGATTGGTCTAAAGTAGGATTTCCAATTTCACAGTTCTCTGCTACTCTAAATCTCAGACAGCCATGTATCAACAGAAGAGACAAGAAAATTTTTCAGGTTAACCATATGCTTGCAGTGCTGGAGTCTTAAGGTGCCAGCATCAGTGAACCCTTTCACGATGCTAAGGGAGGAGATGCCCCTTTATTCTTCCTTGCCACCTCAGGCAAAAACACTTCCTCTCTTTCCCCTTTCATGTTTCCCACAAGGATCTGAACTACTACCATGTTTTGCTAAGTGTTGGGAATGTTTATGTTGGTAGCTTTGCTTTAGTTTTATTTTGATGGCTCAAAGATGCTCCCAAGACCAAACATTCCCTGCACTTGTGCACTAAGCTGTCTCTGTACTCACTGGTGCAGACAGCATTTGAAGCTTTGTTAGCAGTGAATAAGTCCTTGTGGGTTAAAATTGTCAACATTTCTCTCTCTGCTCTACACAGATAGCATTTTCCATGGAAATGAAGAAACTTTCTACTGTAGGTCTCAGACCAGTTTGGATAGGTGTCCAATGGACTTCAGCTACTTGAATGGTAATGGACCCAATGGGAGTGTATGCAGTGCCCACAGCATGAACTCCCTCAATCGCTCACAGAACTTCATCCAGGCATCTCCAATGTCCTCAAATCTGAGCATCCCGGGGAGTGACATCATGAGAGCAGACTATATCCCCAGCCACAGACACAGTGCAATCATTGTCCCGTCTTACAGGCCAACTCCAGATTACGAAACCGTGATGAGGCAAATGAAGAGAGGGGTGATCCAGATGGACAGCCAAAGTCAGTCTTTGAGGAATCTCAATATTGGAAACACACATGCTTACAACCAGCCAGAGGACCTAGTTTACAGCCAGCCTGAGATTCGAGAGAGGCACCCTTACACGATCACCTACGGGCCCCAGGGGGGTGCCTATAACAAGCCCGTGGCCCCGTCTGACCAAATGAACCCCAACAATGCTGCCCAGAATAAGACGGCAGCCAGCGCCATATCCCACACAGTCAGCACCCCAGAGCTGGCCAACATGCAGCTGCAGAGTGGCCAGAGCTACAACACCACCCACATGCTCAAGAACTATCTCTTCAGGCCCCCACCTCCGTACCCGCGCCCACGCCCCGCCACCAGCACGCCCGACCTGGCCAGCCACCGGCACAAGTATGTCAGCGGCAGCAGCCCCGACCTGGTCACCCGCAAGGTCCAGCTCTCGGTGAAGACCTTCCAGGAGGACAGCTCGCCCGTGGTGCGCCAGTCGCTGCAGGAGGTCAGCGAGCCCCTCATGGCCGTGAAGCACCACGCAGCCGTGAACAAGCGCCACAGCCTGGAGGTCATCAGCAATATGGTGCGCGGCATAGAAGCCATGGCCCTAAAAACTTTAAACGCCCCCCTGCCACGCAGGAACACTCTGCGGGAGCAGGTGCAGCCGGAAGAGCCGGTTCAGATGGGCCATGAAGTTCAGCAGGTCCCTCACTACCACCACAAAAAGACGTTTTCCGATGCCACTATGCTGATACACAGCAGTGAAAGCGAAGAGGAGGAGGAAACACAGGAATCTGTGTCCCGGATAGCAGCCCTCCATGAGAACATGGAGTACAGTGCTCAGCTGCAAGCTGCCTTGGCTAGAATACCAAATAAACCTCCTCCAGAGTACCCTGGGCCTCGTAAAAGTGTCAGCAATGGAGCGCTGAGGCAGGACCACATTAGCATTTCTGTGGCTGTCGCCAGGGCCAAGGCCATGAGACCGGGGCCTTCCAAAGCCATCAGTGTCTCTCGAACTGATCAAGTGGCAATAAATGGGTCTTCGCTGGGGCCCTCTATCTCGGAGCCTGACCTCACCAGTGTGAAGGAGCGGGTCAAGAAAGAGCCGGTCAAGGAAAGGCCTGTGTCTGAAATGTTTTCTATCGAGGACAGCATTATAGAAAGAGAGATCATGATGAGGGTAAGTGCCTTCCTCTGTTGCGGTGGCTTCTTGGAAATTAGTAATCACACGGGTCAACTTCCATTCTAGAAATCTGTTGGGTCAGTAAACTGCAGGGAACGTGTGGGTGGGAAGCTGTGGATTTGCTTAAAGCTGGGAAATGTGATATTAAGTGCCACATACAATTTGGTTTTGTGGGCTGTCAAGGGGGTTGATCCCATGCACTGCTTGGGCTTGTCTGTTGCCTCAGCTGTGGCTCTTTGGCTGGTGGCCAGACCTGTGTCTGACCCAGCTGAGGATGCCATCGCCCTGGCAGCAGTGCTGGCTGGAGATGGGTGGATGGCAGGGCAGTCATCTGGGGATGAGGAGACTGATGGCAAATCCCCCCTTGATGCCTGCTTCCCTTTAGGATTTGAGGGCAGGGCGAGTCTGGAATGCTGTGATGGGTGGGAGGTTATGTTTTTGGCACTGGTGTTTTATTCGTCCTTTGCAAACGTGTCAGGTGAAGTATCACATAACATAATGGCAACTCAGGGTTTTTTTCGAATGATCTTTAATTCCCTTCCTGCCACTTTATGTAACACAGTTCTCTGAATAAAACCCTGGTAGCCCTAGAATATGGATTGTCGGTTTTGCCAGTAACTGAGGAACCGGATATCTAAATAGAGAAGCAGCAGATGTAGAGGCTGTGTGGTTGAGCATCTGGATTGTTTATTTTGTTAAAAATGCACTCAAGTATGAGAAGTAGGGTTCTGTTAAACTTGCAACAAATTTAAAATAAGAAGTATTTAAAGGCAATGACAGAAATATGAGGGGTGCTTATCCCTTAGTGACCTACATGTATACCTGGTGTAGTGCTGTAAGCAGTGCAACTGCAGTCACTGAAACCCAAGTGTATGCTGTAGTTCTCATTTTCAGCACTGAGGTCTGAAACAAAAACAATTCCTGAAACAAATTAATAAAGCACCTATATGGTCCAAAGCAGAAAAGAGTTTGTAGTGTACTAGATCAATAACTCGCTAGATTTAAATACTACTGTGTATTCAAAGATGTTTTCTAAACATATCTGTTGATGTTCTTGTCCATTGGGAATCCTTATGCTGATGTAACTGTTAACAGTACAACCTGAGCTACTAAATTGCAACATGGCGACTGAGTTTAGCCCTTGACAACTCCTAAATGTAAAATAGAAAGTAAAAAGAAAAAAAAGGGAAGTAAAGGGACAGCCATGGCATTAAGCTTTTAAGGCGGTTTCAGCCTAGATCAGGAACCTTGGCATGTGTGGACCTTTCTTTTGTCACAGGAATCAGGTGTTATATTAATGGTACTTTGGTGACCTTGATCTGTTAAGCACAGACTTTCTTCTGTTTCACCTTTGAAGTAGTAAAAATTAAATAAAGTTCCCAAACAAATGGAAAATACTTGCATTTCCCTGCTTTCAGGGAAAGAAAGAAAAGCTGGAGTGGGTTTGGATGTTTGTTTTTTTGTTTAGTGCTCTGGAGGAACTCAGTGGTGAGGAAAAAGCTCACAAGGTTTTGAAAAATCAAGGCATATGCATATGTCTGAGGGCATTCAGGTTCCATCATGTGTTTCTAGGAGCTGAGCTTGGCTCATCTGGTGACCACAGCTTCCATATGTGTGCTGAAAACCAGGCACATTCCTCCTTCCAAATCCAGCAGAAAGAGCTGTTAGGGAAATGGAATGAAATATTCCTAATTTGGGTGCTTCTGGAGATGCTCTGTCTTTTTTGATGCTTCAACTCCCAGTGGCATAAGGAGGAGGCAGCAGGATGAATTTAAAATTCATGCTCTGGTTGGCCATGTCATACCATAATATGATTCATGAATATGATAAATAATATCCCTCCCTGGCTGCTATTGCGTTCAGTTTCTGGGACATGCAAGCTCAGTTTTTAGTGCAGAATATATCATGGGTGCTGTTTGAAACACCATAAAAGCTAAGTGCATCAGAAGACTTCTCATTTTAAGCATTATCATCACAGAAGAGAAACAATTGCCTGTGTTTTAGTGTTTATTGTTATAGATTGAAATTATTGCTTTTCAAAAGATGCCCCAGGTATCTTGGCTTCAGTAGTGCTACTTTAACGTAACAGGGTGATGCTTTGTGTGTCCTGCATCCAGCATAATATCTGCAGGAAAATGCTTGAGATTGTATTTGTGTGTCTTTTGATGGCATGTAAACTGTATTACATGCTGGGATTGCTTCTTTGAAATTAAAATTCTGTGCTCATGTAGGAGCAGGCCTTTGAGGAATAACAGGAAGAATAGAGGTTGTATTTGAATTTACGATGCTAATGGTGATCATCTGCATTCCTTGGCCAGAGAGTTGCAGATTTTGGAGATTAAAAAAACATTCCAGCATTTTACTGGCATTATAAATAATCACACAGAGATGAAAACGTGCCTTTTCTTGCCAAAAGAATCTAGAAAAGCAGAAGATGGCAGGCCTGGAGGCCCAGAAGAGGCCCTTGATGTTGGCAGCACTAAACGGACTCTCAGTTGCTAGGGTTCCAGTGCCGGAGGACAGCCAGGATGAAGTCACCAAGGTGCCAATGGATGAGAGGGTAAGATGGAGCCTCACGAAATTTTGCTTGTTCTCTTTGTTCCCAGCAGCATGAAGTATCTAAAATACTAAAATCTGATTTAAAATATGAAAAAAAAATTCTCTTATAAGTTTTCAGAGCCATTAATGCAAAAGGTCTGTGGCTAACACTGTATGTCTTTGAATGGAGGCAAAGAATCAAATGTCTTGAACATTTACTGAAGTCAGTGAAAATGGAGGCTGTTGTGTTTCACCTGACTGTACAATGTCATACAAGATTAATCTGTAAATATAACACTTTGCACATTTTTCACTTGGTTGGGTGAAATGCTGCAGTGCTCACCCACAGAAACTGTCTTTCATGTTCTGATACAGGTAAGGAGTTTGGTTAATGTCTCTAACAGGATTAATTTCTTAAAAAAAGAAGTTGTTTGCCTCCTGATGTTTGCACACACGGGTGTGTGTGTGTATCTGGAATTTCAGATATTAAAAACAGTTGCTGCTGTTAAGATTTGAGAAGCAAATTTGCAAAGAACCTTTCTGGTTTTCTGGATAGAAATTTGCAGCCTTGTGTTGTCTAGTACCCAGGGAGTAGAACTTCACCTCCACCTTGTCTCTATGTGGAATCGTGTTCAACCACAGGCATTGCATCCTTGTGAGTTAGGCAGTATTTTGAAAATGTGGGCCACATCACACTTCTTGCAGTACAATCTTTTTCCTGGAAAAAAATTAAAATATCTATTATGTTGAAATCATATATTCATACCGAAATTCTTACTGCACCAAGATTATTTAGCGCAGGTTTGCCTTTTATGCTATCAGTCTTCAAAAATGTGGAGGTGGAATGTAAAATTGTAAAATTTGCCAGTGGTTTCACTTGGTAGAAATAAGTGTGTCATATTTCCTCAGATAACTGCAGAAGAAGTGAGTGAGAGAATGCTGTGGCTGTGTATTGGAATTCAAAGAATGGATGGATGGGTCTAGTGGTGAATGCTGTTCCCAGAAGCATTAATGGGTTGGTGGTCCTTTCTGTTAAATCCTAGTGCAAAATCTTGAGGAGGAAGCTGGAGGAGGGGATGGTGTTTACAGAATACGAGCAGATTCCAAAGAAGAAGGCAGATGGGATCTTCACCACTGCTGCCCTGCCTGAAAACACGGAGCGCAACCGCATCAGGGAGGTCATTCCTTACGAGGAGAACCGAGTGGAGCTGGTGCCAACCAAAGAAAACAATACAGGCTACATCAATGCTTCACACATAAAGGTAAAGGCTTCCTTGAGTTTGGCTTGCCAAATGAAGGTGTGCTAAAGCTTTGTTTGCATTTCTGTCTGCACAGCAGCATCTTCTGTACCTCAGGAAAAGGTTTCTGAAAAGGTTTAGGGTGCATTGTTATACCTTTTTGTGTTACTGTGGGCATCTCTAAAGTCTCCTATCAACTGACATGCATAAGTTGATTTGATGCTGGAGACTGGGAAGTCAATTTAGAGAGGCATCCTGGCTTTTTTGTGCCCACCTCTGCCAGCTTGTTGTGGAAGGACTTTGCTGGCTAGTGTAGGAAGAGGTGCCATGTTTCTCAACCATCATGAGAATGCATTAGATCAGCGCCAGTACCTGTAGTGTGATAAAGCAATGTTTTAAAGTATGCACTGACCTTACCAACAAGATCCCTGCATCTCTGACTGGGAACTGCATTGAACTTCATATTTCAAATTATGTTTTGAACAAGAAACTTCAGATTTCTTGTTAATTCAATGTAGAAATAATTAAAGATACAACCTGACTGTTTTTACAAGCATGGTCAGTTTTAACAGTGAACTATGCTCCAGTGACTGCAGATGCTTGTTTTTCTTTAAGCTTCCAGCAGTATTTGCAAAGTCCTCTGTTGGCCTTTACTGTACCCTGAGAGAAGTAACAGAAATCCTCTGCATCAGATGACAGATATTGTTGTAAGAGAGGATTTTCTGTGTTTTCTCATTGTCAAAATCCAAATTAAAAAGAAATAATTCAAAAATAATGAATAAAACATCCTGTTAAATTAATATTTTCCTTGAGTAAAAGCCTTTTTAAAGTTTAAAGAGACTTGCTGGCCTTGGCTGTGATTTACTGTGTTAAATCCTGGTGATTCAAATCTGAATTTTTTATCTGAATAATTTCTGAACCAGGATCCTGGCAGTTTGTCACTTCTCTGCATAGCCTGGTAGGAAGCAGATACTGAGTTTTTGCATAATCAGACATTGCTATGATGATGAATTTCTGAGACCCAAAATTTCTACCTCATAGTAGGTGGAGAAAAAGAAGATATTCCTAAAGGATGCTATTTTCCCTGGCTAGTTGTGGGCCCACATTTTCTCTTGTGTGTTGCTGTTGGACACAGACACATCTTTGTCCATGGAGCACCCAGGACCAGGCAGCAGTGCTTTGATGCCTGACACAGGGCCTTGGCAAGGTTTCCCTCCTGCACTTGGAGCAGCGCTTTCAGAAGCCAAGCAGATGTGCTTTTGCTTCGAAGGTGAAATTGCATCTGTGAAATTTACCTCAGCAGCATAGTGTGTGCCTGTGTTTTCAGCCCAATATTTAATTTTTAATTTCCTGCAGTTAGGGCATTAGAATGCAGTAAACATTCCAGGCATCCCATTCCTTTCAGACTATTTATGGGCCTTTCATGTCATGTGCCAGGAGGCTTGGACCAGGAGTCAGTAGACAAAGAAAACTCCTCTGTCATCCTGATAAGATCCATGCCTGGAGGATTCCAGCTCCCACTGCTTGGTCTGCAAGGCCCACAGTTTAACAATAATTCTCTGCATATTTACCATGGATCATTACTGTTAAGATACAAAGGTCATCATCTATACCAAAGAGAAAAATAGTAATTAAATTTATGAAGACTATGCACATGGTTCTTAAGAGCACTTCATCTGACTGACTGTGTCAGGTCAGTATTGACTTAAACAGCTCAGTAAGGCTGTACTAGCACTCCTCAGGGCTGTGCAGTCTGTATTAATCATCTAGTACAAGAACTTAAAAGTCTAGCACCCTTGGTCTTGCTGTTTTTAACCACCATTCAAAAAAGAAAATGCTGCATAGTATGAAATAAAGAAAAGGAGCTGTTGTAGAGGGTAAAACAGTTTTCAGTGAAGTGAGAAACTTGTTATCATACAAAAACTATGTTATTTACAGGTGTAAAACCCCAAGCATCTCAGATTAATGAACAGTTGTTTGACTAATAAATAAATTGATTTTATTTCTGAGAATGTATTCAAAGACTTGTACCTCAAACACAGTATGTGGTTGAACCTGTCAGAGTTATTGATTGTTCCTCGTAGCGTTGTCTGCCAGTACATTGATATTTATGGATGTGTCAGCATTTTTGTTGTAAATCTTCTTCTCTGGGATTTATAACTTCAGGAGAAGTGGCTCTGGGCTAATAAACAGAATTAGGAGGCCTTAGACTAAGAAGGAAAAATATTTCAACTTTCCAAATAATGAGTTTGGCTGGTTCTTCTGGTAAACATATTTTTGAAATGTTATGTAGTAGTTCTAAAAGCACTTTGTTTTTGTACCAAAAATGTTAGAAAAAAGATTCTGTAAGCTTTTTCTGATGTGAAGCAAATTGTGTAATAAAATTATGATTTTTTTTTTAATACAAAAGTGATTTTTTTTTAAACTGCATCTGTCAGTTAAACGAAGCAGTGTTTTATACTTGGTAACTGCAAGGCAATGCTGGCTCTATTCAGGCCACTTCAGAATTTACAGTCTGTAAATCTATGTGTTAATGCTTTGAAAAGAATTTCATTACCTGTCATGCAAATACACAAATACTTCTGTAAGATGTGGTTGGTAAACCAGTTGTGTATTGGGAAATAGATTTACATGACTACAGCTTTGGGTTATTTTAAATTTATCATGGTGTTTGAAAGACATTTGATGTGCTGCATTTACTCAGTGGTAGTTTTCAGGTTCTGAACTGAAAAACCCAAGGTGAGTAAAATCCACAGATTTTTTATTTGGTTGGTTGTTGGGGTTTTTTTTGTCTGTATGATCCAGATGCAATGGCAAGAAAGAGGGCATTTAGACCAAAGCTTTATGGTTATGGGCATCAAGACAGGACATGGAAGCACTGAAGGTTAGCACTGAAGGTTATGTTTTGTCAGATTTGCTCTTATCAAAATGATGATTTTTGTTCACAATTTTAACCAAAAGTAGAAAAACAAAGAAGTAAAGATTTCACTGTAGTTCTTTTGTTTAAAAGGCAGTTCTGGCACAGACACTGCTGAGAATTCAGGCACTGACTGGTTGTTTCTTTTTCCCTTTCTCCCAGGTGACTGTAGGTGGAGAGGAGTGGCACTACATTGCTACCCAAGGGCCCCTGCCACACACATGCCATGACTTCTGGCAGATGGTGTGGGAACAGGGGGTGAATGTCATAGCCATGGTCACAGCTGAAGAGGTATGTGAAATCACAGAATAGTTCTTTCTGATGTGAACCAATCTCCTATTATCATCACTTCCCACTCCAGTAACCTGTTTTTCCTATCAACATCCCCTTTTCCTCTGGCTCTGTTTGAACATATGCCTGTACTGCTCTCATACTATACTTCCTAACTTCCTGACACTCAGTTTGGCAAATGCTGAAGTGAAACAAGCAGGAGCCCTCCTTCCCTCTGCTTGGGCCAAGCCAAACAAAGATGTTTCCATTGGAATGTGAGAGCACCGAACTTGCTCCTGGTTAAAATGACAGAGATTTCCACACCATCCAAGGCCAATTCTGTATACCATCACTCTTATCAGCTGAAAAGAGAACAGAAGCTGTTGTTTCCATAGAAGTGTCCATGAAAAAAAAAGGCAAAAAAACCCCAAATAAAAGCACCCCACAACTTTTTATTCTTATGCCAAGCAAAGCAGTTATTCCTATTGTAATCCAAGAGCTATGTGCTATGTTGTAAAAACTGGCACATGTTGTTAACTAACACCGCATTCGGCTTCGTGCCTGGCTGCTTTCAGCAAACACAGGGAGTAGCAGAGCACATCAAGTCACTGTCCAGTTCCTAAGGCTGATCAAGAACAGACACTTAAAAGCTGCTGAAGAGATTCTCCTTCTAATTAAAGGAGAGTCTTCCCCAGGAGGAGAATATTTACCAAGGTGTTTTAGGCAGCTGCTGTCTTTTGTCACAAGACAAGAGTCTTCAAGTAGTTTTACACTTAAAAATATTATATGACTGAGAGTTTTCATGGGTATTTTCTTAACTTTGTGGGATGCTCCTTACTCTTCCAATGCTTTAAAATAAGAATATTTGGTTTATCCAGAGAGATTTACTCCCTTTGTTTGTAGAGAATTGCAGAAACTAATGGCTTTTTGTCTTGTTTTGTTATCAAGGAGGGAGGAAGAAGTAAGAGCCATCGTTACTGGCCTAAACTGGGCTCTAAGCACAGCTCAGCCACCTATGGGAAGTTCAAGGTGACAACCAAGTTCCGCACGGACTCTGGCTGCTTTGCAACTACTGGTCTGAAGGTCAAGCATCTTCTCTCTGGGCAGGAGAGGACAGTGTGGCATTTGCAGTATACTGACTGGCCAGACCATGGGTGTCCAGAAGAAGTCCAAGGCTTTTTATGTAAGATTCCTTTATTTTGCATGATAAATCAAGAAAAAGATTGCTTACACTGGATTCAGTTCACTGTACCTAGTTACAGCTGGGACTGATATCAGGTGGTTGCTGTGGTATACACAGGCCTCAACTAGGTTATACTTTGCTGCAATTTGGAGGAAAAAAAAAAAGAAAAAGTGATATTCCAGAGGTAGGAGCTAAAGTGATTAGCAGGAGGAAAAATCCAAGGCAGCAGCAGTGCCAAAAACTCAGGAAATTATAATTAATGGGGTACTTCGGTTGGTTGATCTGTTGGTATAACTTACTGCCATTTCCTAACTACTTAATGAATGCAGGAGATAATAGGCTGTACACAAATGTGATTAGAAAGGTCTGAGTGAGAGGATCAGTTGCTATTGAAATAAGGTGCATCTCCTCCAGTTTTACTTTTTGCAAGAGAGCAGAGGGCTCTATCACACATGCAGTGCCACCCTTGTAACCACAGGTACCCAGGCAATGCTCAAGGGCCTCCCCAATTACATATGGTCCTATGCTGTTCTGAAAATACAGCAATTATATTCATCTGTAATGTGTCAATAACACTTCCTGATTCTTACCAAGTAATAAGCACTCCCATATTAAGTAACAGGAATTCAACTAGTATTTAACTAAAGACACATCTCTGGCAGTACAGTGGGGAATGATGCAGAAATCTTTAAATTACCACTGAAGGAGTCTGTACATGGTGTACTGATGTGTTGGAGATGCCTGTCATATTAGTTCCTGAAAGCTTTGCAGCTGCAGTGTTGCTCTGTGGCAGCCAAGGCCTCTCTCAGGAAGATCCATTATTTCCTCTTCAGTTTTGCCACAGCTCCAGTCTTTAAGTGATGCATTCTCCTGTGCGTGGTACACACTGCATGTAAATAGTGCATCCTCCTTTCCCCAGATCTGTCACCAAGGCAAAAAATAAAAAATGTCATTTCAGCTTCAGCAAAAGAGTACCAGGGAATCTGTCTTAAGGAAAAGCTATTGCCCAATTCCTTGTTTGTTTCATACTTTGTTTCTCGTACCCTGTAGCTGTGTTTGGGCATGGCAGTAATTGGAACCTGATTGTCCCCATTTCCTCTCTCCCATTGTTTGCCACCACTTGGAGTCCCATTTCCCTGTGTGCATTGAAATGCAGCTTTTCTGATGTTGGTAGGCCTCCAGCCCCATCCTGCCTGTGGGGAGAGGACAGCTGGGGCTGCAGTGCCCTGACACCAAGGGTCGGAGCAGGAGAGCTTGGCTCAAGTCTCACTTCCCACTTGGAGTGCTGGGAAGCCAAGTGAGCTTTCAGCATGTGAGGTTCTCAGCGTGGTCTGACAGCAGGATGTGTTGAATGATGCTAGGACAGCCACACAAGGCAGCTGTTCCTGAGCCCCTAGCTTTCTTCAAATGGCTTCAGGGAAAACAAAGCAGTGATCTCCCAGAAGGGCTTGTAGCTATTGAGAAACAAACCCTGAGCAGAGAGAGGGAGGGAAGATTCTGTCAGAGTCTAGAAGAGAGAAGGAAGAGAGGAAACAGGGCAGATGGACGCTTGCTTCCCATGTGATACTGGCTTTGACAGGCAGTAGTTTCAATGGGACTTAGCTGTTGTTTTGATCCCAGCCTGTTAATAGCAGGAATTGCTGTAAGTAATGTCTAGAATCATCTGCTTAGGGGACCTGGAGATTTGCAAGGGGGAGAACAGAATTTAATTTTTTAAAAGAACTATTTAATTTAAAGGAGCAGACTCCCAAGTAATAATTGACACCCAGCTGGTACTTGCTGGATGCAGTGCTGCTCAGTGCACCCTGGCCAAGATAATTATTATGTTGTAAAAAATGTAAGTTATTGCCACTTTGACAGAGAAGAACTTTTCCACACTCTTTCCCCCTCCCCTCCTAATTTTTACATTTAGAGATGTAGATGTTTGCAGCCTTGCCTGCTTTTTTCCCTTGCAGCTTACCTGGAGGAGATCCAGTCGGTGCGTCGGCACACCAACAGCGTGCTGGACAGCAGCAACACCTGCAACCCTCCCATCGTGGTGCACTGCAGTGCAGGCGTGGGCAGGACAGGCGTGGTCATCCTGACAGAGCTCATGATTGGCTGCTTGGAGCATAATGAAGTAAGTCAGCTTCCTTTGCAAACCCCCAGCTTATCCCTTGGCTAACTGGCTACCTTCCTCAGGTTGAAATTAAAAGCCATTGAAGTGCTTTTTTTCTGTTACCTCTGTGAGCAGGACAAGGACCTTAAATGTGATGGGCAAAGATTCCCCATGGCAGGTTACTTGCTGTAGTTTTCTGTATAGTTGATATTATTTTTTTATTAGAATTATTTTAATATATTCAAAGTTAGGGCCTTCTTCCCTCTTTTAAGAATTTAGTCTAATCCATACCTGTATTTAATTAAAAGTCTAGAGACAGTGTGTTTATAAGCACTACCTGAGAGAGGCTAGAGAATAATGTCCTTGCTCTTTTAAAGGAAGCTTTCTGCTCTCTAAATTCTCTCCTTGGGCTCCTTCCTCTCTCTTGTAATCGCACCAGGAATAAAACTTAACTGTGTTTTAAGAATGAGTGTATTTATGTATTCCTGTGGAGAATAGGGCTTTAGGGTTGCAGCCAGCAAGCATTATGAGTAACACAGTCTGAAGTTAGGAACAAGTGCCCCAGTAGAGCAACCATGGGTAACAACCTAATTTTCATCTGTCACTGGGAAACTGTCTAGGAGGAGCATCACATCTTGACTAACAGTGTGCCACACAGTTTGCATGACAGCTGTGGAAACCAGGGGTTTCTCTTGCCAAAGAAAATGCTCTAAGACCAAAGCTGCTTGTAGAGATAAGAATGCAGTTAGAGTGACAAACAGACATATATCATCTGCCCCTTCCAATAATCAGCCACTGGGTGAGTTCAGGAAAGACTGAGGACTCCAGCAGCTCATCATTCTGGAGTTACAAAACCCCTACAGATCCTGGGGTCAGATCAGCTGGGACAAATCTCCAACTCTGCTTGGGCCTCACTGAAGGTGAAGCTGTCCTGTAGATATATGTCACAGGTGACACTTTGTTCTTTTGCTTTATATGTGGGGTTGAAAGGGAAAAGAGGAGGTATCCTGGCCAAGAAAAGGCCCATGGGGATGTGGTTTGGGGATCCAGCAGCTCCCAGTGCTGACTGCTGCTCAGTAGCTGCTCCAGTGTGGGGCAATGGCTCCAACTCTTGGCCCTGCTTGACTTTTCCCTATGCACTGACACATGGAAGTGACTGCTTTTGTTGTTCACATGGCAGCCACGAAATTTCTGCTTTCTTTTCCAGAGGAAAGCTGGAGAGTTAAAAGAGCCATCCTGAATTGCTTGCGAGCATCAGTGTAGCTTTACAGCACCCTCTATATGTGCACAGAAGCAAACTCTAAGGGTTGTGCAACAGGGTCTGGCCACCTCTGTTTACTGAAGTCAGTCTGTGGTTTACAGAAGTCACCCCTTGGGCAAAGAGTAGCTTTGGCACCTCAACATCTAAGCATGGGGGTGAGCCTTGACATCATTCATATGAGCTTTCATCAACTTCACTAGGCCCTGGTGGTAGTGCTCAATAATAAGGGATTTCACTGATGTCCCTTAATTAAAGCATTCTTTTGTCTTGATTAATAATGAAAATCATCATTAACAATAAATACAATTTTCATTAAGGACTTTGTTTCTCTGGATTGTACCAAGCTAATGTTTTTGATGTGTTAAAACCTAATTTTAAAAAAGTATTAAAAATCTTGACAGTATGTTTTCAGTTTGTGACAGATTCTGCAAAGAGGACTTCCTTTTCATTTGTTTATTTTTTACTAGAATTGGTTGGGGTTTTTTCTTGAAATAAAATTATTCCTCGCTTGAAATGTTTTTGTCTTAGGAACTGGTTTTCACAGAAGTGTTCTAGCAAGTAAATGTATTAACATTTTAGCAGTGAAGAAAAATCATGAGGGAGTTTGAAAATTTTGATGAAGAGCATTTTGAAAAACCTGCAGCAGTGCTGGAACAGAAACCAGAACTCTTGAGCCTGAGGTTTCAGGTTCAGGTAAAAAGTCATGTTTAATCAAATTCTGTACAGCTTCAGTCACTGTGGCTTCTGGGCAATGGCTGGTTGAGTCTAAAGCTGTATCTCATTGCAGGGATAGAGTTTCAGTAGCTGCTGCATGGCAAGTAAATGTCACATCATTACATCCTTACTGCTGTAGACACATAGTATGAGAAAGTAATTGAGAACCTGCTCTATCAACTTTTAGTCCAGACTTGGCACTGGGACATTAACTCATGAGTGCATCTGCAGCATGCTTTCACATGGGAGAGCTTTGGTTTGGGAGGCAGAAATAAGTAGCATTTTAGTTCTGTTTGCAAGTCCCAGCTTAGCAAAGTATTAGGTGTATTTTTTTTTTCTTTTTTTTTTTGACATGTACATGGTAATGAAGGTGAATTTAGGGATTCTCCTTACCTGGAATCAAATACTAAGCTGGCTATAAATAGTGAGACTAAATAGGCAGGATGGGGTTTTCTTCCATTTCTGAGATAGGGCAAAACCATCTCCATTTTGAGGAGGTGCATGGATCACTGTGTGCCCACTAAAAGCTAATGAAAACCTGAGAGAAGAACATTATGTGCAGGTCAAGGCTGGCCTGCATTTTTGTTACAGTTGTTCAGGTGAGATCAGGTTCCACATGACTCTGCTCAGCAAGGACCATTTCATCAGCATCTGAGTCCACAGGGAGGCCTTCTCCAAGTTAGCCAAGTTAACTGGAAAGAGCTTCCATTTTTCTTTGCACCTGTTTGATAATAATATGACATTACTCATCTCAAATATTTACACTTGTTAACTCTCTAGAGATGGCCTTTTATAACAGCTTGTTGGGGTATGTGGCAGAATATTTGGCCTTGTTTTCAGAAAGTGATAGCCTATGAGTTAATACTTGTTTACATGGAATGGAGATTCTGAGTTTTTTATATATGGACAGAAATGGATATGCAGCGTGACTTTTATTTTAAACTTTCCAGGAAACTTCAGATGTCCCTGGAAGCAGATTCCATGCTCAGCTGGGGCTCCAAGGCTTAGCAGCAATCTCAGTCAAAAGACTTGCTAAGCTCCTCTTGGTGTTTCTGCAAGCAGGCATTACAAAGTGCAGTTTATGTTGCCTGATAGGGTCGCTGCTCTTCAGTTTTATATCTTGACTTGCTTAAGAGCTTCCCCAAAACCAGTTGTGTGTCTTAGTGCTCACGTTTACTGCTGCCATAGAAGGTTTGTGTTCCTCAGCTTGGCTCACATTACACGCTGCTTGAATTTGAGCCTAGCAGGCTGAGCTTCATGGCTCAACAACTTCTCAATAGCTCCTTGTGTACCTGTTGTAACAGATAAAACACAACAGCATCATAGGTTTCTGGCTTCCTAAATGCCAGAAATCTGATGATAGCATCCTAATGAAATGTGCAGTGATTTCTAACGCTTCAGCTCATGGGCCTCTGTTTCACAGAACTCATTTGGTTTTGAGTTCAGACCATTATAGGCTGCCTGTGCCTGCTTAATGGGGTTAGTGCTGTGCCTTCCCAGCGGCTTTCCTTATCTTTCCTTATCCTTATCTTTCCTTATCCTTATCCACTTACTGGACTTTAGTTCCTGTTGCAGAGCATTTTCAGGGCACACAAGTGAGTTTCTTTTGGGTGCAACTAAGGTGGAAGATGCCTTCTTGGAGAACCCCTAATATGTCCCAGTGGATATTCAGTAGGTGGCAACAAACTGATGCTGGCCTGGAGTCTGCAAAACACATATTGTGGATATTGGGTCCTTGTTTCACTTTACAGACCTATTTCTCCTGGAGCACTATTTGCTAGCATACACTTGGCTGTGGCAGATCAGATGTTGGAGTTTCTGGATCTTTTGGTGGCAGTGAGTTCTCTTGCCCTTCAGTGAAAGGATCTGTATCTTTGCCTGTGCATTTAATTTTGTCCACAGAAAATTTGTCTTCTATAAATATAGTATAGTTCCCTGTGTCAGCTAACTGATATTTGAGACAGTGATTGTTTGATTTAATGAATACACATCCTTCTGCTTTTTTTCCCCCTTTGCTTTACAGAAAATGGACGTTCCTGTGATGCTGAGACACCTGCGGGAGCAGAGAGTGTTTATGATCCAGACCATAGCCCAGTACAAATTTGTCTATCAAGTGCTCATACAATTCCTGCAAAACTCGAGACTTATTTAATCTTTTCAAACATCCCAAACCCAGCATTGTGGATCTGACTGAACCTTACTGATGAACAAGGGGAACTGCCTTGACAACACTGTGTGCTTATATTGCACTTTTTAAAGTTGTCTTGAAAGTAAGGAATGATGGTTCTTTACTAGTCTCCCATGGATTATTTTATACAAGATATAATTTATTTTTCTTGGAATAATTTTGAATTACTTTCATAACTCATGAAACTTATAGTGACCTTCAAAGTGAACCACATTTGACATGACTGGTCTGCATTGTAACATGTCTGTAAGGAAAGCAATCCTTTGTAAAGGTAGTTTGCTGGCTTTTATTTTGCTACACAGCTTCTGAAACCTACAGTTATTTGGCAGTAGCCTTTTTTCACTTAAGGACCTTCTGGACCCAGTGTGTGGCTTCTCTGGTAAAAGCAAGACCTGCTAGATGTCAGCTACAGCTCTGTGTGAGTGGAAGCTGAGGGTGCACAGCACGGAGACCTGAGCTCTGCACGTGCAGCCAGGCACGTTACAGAGGGCTCGAGCACAGGACATTGTGAGGACAGAGAGTTTTGGGTGCTAAACTCTTCAAATTCCACAAGAATTACGGTTTTAGACGAGTCCTTGAAAAAAATCACTATTGTATCTTTTTAAGGAAGCTTTTTTGCTGGCTGTGTGCAACCCTTGAAGGGAATCATAAGAAGCAATGTAGGGTGAAGTGCAGTGACCTCCAGCAGGCTGAAGTCAGTGAATGACTCTTTCCAATAATTCTGGTGGTCTGAGAGTTTAACAGCGGAGCATTTTCAACCAAAAGTATCTGGAAAAAAAACCAAATCAAGCACCTTCCCACAAATTACACTGAAAGTATTATTGCCTTGAGGCTCACCCTCTGCAGACAAGGAATCTCATTTAAATTAGGCATCTCCAGTTGCCTTAGTCTTCATGTGTGAGCTATTGTTGGATGCTAGAGAAGGAATCAGGCTAGAGGGGTGCCTTGGAGGTCTCTGGACTCAGCCCCAGTCACCCCACTGCTGACTTTAAACTTGGTTAGGCTTGTCCCGGGTCACATCCAGTTTCAGAATTCTCAAGAGTTACAATTTCACAGCCTCTCAGGGCATGTGATGCATTGCAGTTACTTTGTTGTGGTGAAATCACCTTTCTTGGTATCCCTTCCCCAGAGACTTCTAATATTTTAATCCTACTGTTGCTTTTCTATTTCATCCCCACCTCCAAACCTTGGTGAATGTACAAAGGCCTAAGCCTACAAGGACTTTTAATTTCAGCACTAAAGGAACTAAAATTAGTGGGGAGCTTAAGCCAAGGTTCTGTACCAGAATGTTTCTTGAATGTATTTAAAACTGCACTGTGTTGAATTGGTGCTCTGCAATACAGGCCTAACATGATGACAAAGTCTCTGGTGAAGACTTGTAACCACCAACAAATGGAGAGGAATTATTTTGCTTTAATAGCTTGACCATGTTCTTTTTAGGGATCAGTTGAGCTTTCAGTCAACTTCAGTTTTCCTCTAATTTTTTTTCTGCCAGTGCCAACATATCTCTTGTTAAATTAGCAGCAACCATTTACAGTCTTTTCAGCAGCATCTGCATGATAATTGCAGAGAGATGCTTTATATCTGGGAAAAAAGCCAAGGAATAAACCTTGAAGCAAAGCGTATTAAATTAGTTATCTCGTTATAACTTTTTGAATAATTTCCTAATGATGAATTAAGTTTGAACTCAGAGCTGTCAAGTCCCATTGCTCCACTTGGATGTGAGAAGTAGAAAATCAGGAGGGAAAAGAATCTGTTCCTATGTGTTATTATTCAGCTGCTCTTGGCTACAATGTGTATTTCTGCTGCTACATTGAGCACAGGAAAGTTATTGCATAAGAGAGTGTGAAGAGCTGTGTTTGAAGGGAAGAAAATTAAGCAAATGTTTTTTTATGCAAAGATGCATCATAGGTGTCTTAGAAAAACATTAATTAGGAAAAGGCACTAAAAATCCTTTCCAAATTAAGTCAGTGCCTATTAATGAGCCAAATAAGTGGCCATGTGGTAAGCAGTCATTTCCAATTAACTCCTAATGTGGCTGGTATGGTAGATAGAGGCCAATGTGAGTCACTTTTTCCTTTTCATTGTCAAAGAATGGTAATTTTAAACTTTTCCTTTCATCTGACTTCAATGTATTTTTCCCTGCTAGATTTTATCTTGACTAGATCTGTTAATATCCTAAGTGAATTGGGCTGGTGCATGTCTTCAGAGGTTCTTTTCCACCCCAGCTTACAAGCAGCCCTCAGCGTGCTGATGTTTTATGGCTGAAACGTGGTACACTTTTGTAAGGGAAAAAATGAACCTTCTCACTTTGAACCTGTTGTAGTTTTATCAGGCCAGAATTGCTTGGGCAGTATTTCCTAACCTTTAGGGAGTGACAGGAAAATGCATTTTGCATCCAATTTTCTTAGTCATAGCAGGAATGAACACATGGGCCTTAAAGCAACAGTGCTGTTAAATTTCTGTCCCACAGACCTTTAAACAGCAGAACCCTTGAGGAGAAAGGGACAGTTTGGAGTTGCTGTTTGTTGTGTTGCATGTTTTTTAACATCAAAGCCTGACAGTAGTTTGAGACCGGTTTCATCCATTTGGAGTAAAGTCTGGATTGAAAATCTCACAATGATTCATCAATGAACAGAATTTTGACACAGGCAGTCTTCTCCCAGGGCACCCACCTTGCAGTCTGGCATGTTCAGCCTACACTCCCGGATGCTTTCCAAGAGAGAACTTGCAGCAGATGAGTAAGTCTGGCTTGGGCATCCATTGTGTCTATTTTTCTTTTAGCACACTCTTCATCTGTATTTAACAACTTTTGCCTTTTTAATTTAAACTCTTACCAACTGTAGTATTGAGGTGCTGGCATTGGCTTTTTGGTTAAAGTTATGGTCTGAGCATTTCATGCTTCCCACTGTTAGAGCAGGGATGGGAGAGATGACAGCTGAGCTGTGATGCTGCTGCATGCTCTGGGGATCCTGTTTCTGTCCCCCATCAGTCACACTGGAGGATGGTGGACATGAGCTGCTCAGGTCCTACTTGTTTCAGGTCCTACAAAGGCTTGTTTAGGCACCTCTTGTCCTTTACTACCTGAGGAAACATGAAGCTTGTGCCCACAAACATTTTCCTATATAGGCATACAGGGATCCTAAATGCTCAGCCTTATCAGAAGTTCCCTAAACTAATTTTAGCTGGCAAAAGATACATCTCTGAGACCTTACTCAACCTATTGCCAGCACAGTCCTTGAAGTATATTGAAGAGCATTTCTGTTCTACTTATTTAAATCAGCTGCCTCAGCTACAAATATTATTAAATATTTGCATGATTTCAAAAGCTGGGGGTTTTAAAATTTCTTTCTTGTAAACAAACAGAAATGCAAATGGCAAAACATAGACTTACTCATTCTTTTCCAACCTAAATGCTTCAATAGTGCTTGTCATGTCAGCCAGGACATTATGTTTTGATCCAATACTTGCTATGTCTGTGTAGTCCACAAGCAACTCTAAAAGAAATGTTGATGGGCAGCCTTGTACTTGGATATAGCACAGAAATCTCTAGGGAAAATTGAGCAGAGCTAACTCTGAAAACGCTGCATTTCCAACAGCTGACTTCCCACTGGTCTCCTGGGAGTAGGTGATGACTGAATTAGCTGTTGTCAGCCTCACTAACAGTTTGTGGTCTGTGTGCTCAGAAAGTGGAGTCATCAGGCTGATCTCTGCTGTAGCAGCTCTCGTGCATCACTGAGGGAGGTCTGAGTTAAATTTTGCTGCTTGTCTTAGCGGGTAAAAAAATGCTAGAGTGACAGCCCCTGCAGGTAATAAAGGCCTGCATCACATTGCAGGAGCAAATTCCTGAGCTGGCCATGAGAGGAAAACAGCATGAAAACAGCCTTTGACCACCCTTCTGCAAAATGAATACAAAGCTGCTGATATATACTTCAAGGCATATCGAGTTTGGGCTAGGTTTTGATGCCAGTAAGAAAAAGGCTACAAGTCCAAACCCCAAAAACAGTTGTCCCCAGCTCACTCTTAGCCTTCTAGAGTGGTTTTCTTGTAGGATCTGGTGCTAAGGGAGCTATAGATGCCATCTAAGTCTTTAGAGAGAAGGACATTATACATGCAGCTGCTTCCAGGGATTGGGGATTTGAGGAAGGGAACAGATGGCTGTGGGGCAAAACAAGATGGAGGTATTAACCATAAATAAACTATTGTTAGATTTGAAACAAAACAGTGCACAGGTCAAAAAATAGCAGTGTTTATGTAAATATTTAAAGTAAATAAATTTAGTCAGTGTTTTTGGAGTATCTTAGATTACAGTTCCATTGGTTTCTCTCAGCTGTTTTGGCTGGCATTTCTTTGAAGGTTTGTCTGTGCTTTCTGTGCACCCTCACTGAGAGTTTCCCACATGCTTTAACACCAGGACTTTGCCTGCAGAGAGTGAACTGGAAATCACTGAAAATAGTAGCTTCCTCTGGAGAATTCCAGCACTATATAACAGCAAGGGAAGGACTGCCACTGATTCTCAGTGGCTGGGCAGTCAGTTCCAGGTATTTCAGGGGTAGTGCTCCTAGATTAGGCAGGGAGGCAGAAAAGGAATGCTTCCCACAAACTGTTTCCATGTCAGGCTGGGGGACACTCCCTGACTTAGACAGTGGCTGGTAGTTGAGGAAGAAATAGGGATGTGTCTAGAAAAGGGTGCTCAGCCCCTCTGGTGCACCTGGCAGCAAACTTTCAGGGCTTCCTGTGGCCAAAGCTGTATCCTGCTCCCTGTGTGTAGTACCTCCTGATGGATCCTCTTCCATGAATCACATTGCCTTCTCTTTAGAAGCCATTTATTCCTCTGGCCTTCACAATGTCCTGTGCTGGTGAGTTCCGTAACTTAGAGATGTAATATATAAGAACTTCCTCTTCGTGTATGTTAAAAAAAAGTATTTTCTTGCTTCTGCTTGGTCTTTAAAAGAAAGCAAATCTGTAGTACCAGAAACACTGGTAATAGGATGTTTATCGTTATCTGTATGGAGCAACCTGTTGAGGTTGCTCCATAGAGATAACATTTTTTCCTCACTAGTAAAGTACCTTTCTTTTGTTATTTTACAAAGGAAAAAGTTTACACATGCAGATGACTGTAATATTCCCATATGTTATTGTGTGGAATGTGGTAAATGAGATAACATGTTTAAGTTTTATGTCACTGGATTTTACTGTCCTGTTTTACTGCAGTATTGTGATGCTTCCGGTTTTATTTGTTCTGTAATTCTGTACCTGACAGTTTAGCACAACACAGTGATCTGATCTCACCACCTCATTGTATGTACACATTTTGTAGAAAAATGAGACATCAGTTATGTGCCCTTCCTGCCCCCAACCCCTCCTGTTAGGGCTGAATGGCAGAATAATTCTATGCTATTGAAAGCCTTTAAAAAAATAAAAATCTATGCATGTTATTTTATATTCTAATGTATTATTCATATCAGTACATAAGCTTATGCTTGTCAGTTTTATCTTGTGTATAGAACTGATTACTTTTGACAGTATTTTTGCACTGCTTCTTTTCTTTCTCTTTTTAATATAAAAAGTTCTATCAGCATTAATTGACTGCAATAATTTTTTTACCCCTTTCACTGCCTTTGTGTAAATAGTTTCTTATATGCTTTTGCAAATGTGAGAATGTCTTCAGTCACTAAGGTTTTTTTGGTAAGGCTGTCCCTCATATTCACAGTATACAATAAACCATTTTTTTCAAGGAAAACAATGTTTGTGTTCTTGTCTCTATCAGCTTAAGGGTTTTGTATTTGCACCGACACTGCTTGAGTTGGTTTCCCATGTTAAACTGATAGGCACAGCCAGGGCCACAGTGAGCTTTGAATAACCTTCTGCAAATAGTAATCCTAGTTTCACAGGGGCAAGGCTCCCACTGGTGCCTCATGTTCAGCTAATCCAATTCTTTGGTGTTGAAGTGTGGTGTGGGCTCTGGACAGACTTGCTGAAATAAAGGTATTATTTCCCAGGACAAGAGTTTATTTGACAAGACAAAGTTAGGATAAAAATAGTCAGCTAGTGCCCTCTTCCTAGGCTTGGCTGTAGTTAAATGGCTTTGGCTTTCTGGAA
Source organism: Molothrus ater (assembly GCF_012460135.2). Taxonomy (NCBI): domain Eukaryota; kingdom Metazoa; phylum Chordata; class Aves; order Passeriformes; family Icteridae; genus Molothrus; species Molothrus ater. Next base: position 21,405,862 of record NC_050480.2, read on the forward strand.
TTGTAGATCTGGTGCAGTTTTATATACTCCAGCAACAACTGCTGGCTGGAGAGCAATGAAAGATTTCAGCAAAATGAGCTGACAAACCCTTGTTCTAGCAGTTTTATTTTCAGAGCAGTGCTTACATGAAAGAAAATACAATGAAGTTCTTAAGGGTGATGTGTTCTTTCTCATCATACTTTATAAACTGAAAACAGTAAAGAGGCAGGTAATTTTATTGTACACCATTTTCAATTTTGATGCTAGAAGTTTATAGCTACACACTTTTCTTTCCCCATCCTTAAAAGCACACTCTTGCCATTGATCTGAATGGAGGGGGAAAAAATTCTCTTGTTTTGTATATGGGTAGAGAAAGCTAAGTCCTGGACTTTTTCCTCAGAAAGTGTTCCTGTCCCTCTCTTAAAAATAATTGCCAACATATTATTTACAGTAGTTGTAATCCACTGGAGGTGAAGGTATGGCTGTAAGGAAGTATGAGCTCTCCTCTGCAATAACTCACTTTAACTTGTAAAGGAGTGTAAAAAGCCAGAAGTTGCATAGTTCATGTCTTGTGCAAGCCTTCAAGCTCCAACATAGGTGTCAGTATATTCTGTACAAGACAAATTGAGCTCTAGGTCTTTTCTGTGATGAATCCTCATCTGCCAGGAGCAGTGATTGACCTGCAGATTGACTGGTTGAGGGAACATTGGTGGCAATGCTGTGAAATGTACATAATTCATCACCCCATTTCCCCTCTCTCTCAGTTAAGCCACTGCAAATAAAAATGATGCAAGAAAAAAAGGAAATGTGTACCAAACCACAACAGAAAAAGCAGGGCTTTTGCTAATTTGTCAGATTAAGCAAAACTATGTGGGCAGAAGTACATATCACAAAACTATTGCACCCACTTAAGTGCACAACAGGAATCAAGAGGGGCCAAGACCACTTTATTTAGTTTACACAAATAAGATGCATACCAACAACCCTAAAGAAAAAAATGGCCATTTCTGCACATGAGCCATCAAAAGGCATAACCTTTAAGAAACCATGGCTGCTTCCTTAAAAAAAAAAGAAAAAGGCAATTGTAGATGTGTGGAAGCTAGGCCTACGTGTGTTTGTCATTCCAATTATAGGACAGAGCTGTGTTCATACTCTACCGCTTTTCAAAGCGCTCCTGAAGGTTTCCATAACAAGGCTTTTTAATAAAGGTTTGAAGGATTGCATAGATTCAAAGGCTCAGTGGTCCTCTAATTCCTTTTTGATCTCTGAAATGTATGGATGATCTTTCCCATGTGCTACTTCCATGATAGCAATTGCCTATGAAAAGAAAAAAAAATATTCACACAATTGATTCATATATAACACCAGGCTATAAATACTCTCTTTAGAGGTTTGAAGCAGTCTGACACCTCTAGCTACTTTTTGTCCCCTTGTAGTCATAAACCCAGTGGGAAATAAAATGAAATTCAAAACTAAGTAATAAAGGTTTTATATTCAGAGAATACATCTTTGATCTTAAAGGAGCCCAAAGCACCTTTCAAAATTATATTCCTGACAAAACTACTTTGAATGCCACCAGCTCCAGGACAGAAAACTGCAAGTGTGGTGGGTAATATTCCAGCAGAGGACTTAGCCAGTATCAGAGCCAGCTCTGCTCCTACCAATTTATCCTTGAGCTGTGCCAGACATACAGGCCTAGTGCAGGAGTAATGCTGAGGCATTTCAAACTTGAGTCTGTAAACCCTCTGCTCCTTCCAGGGGCTGTCAATGCTTTAGGAAGGAAGCAACAACTTAGGCAGAAGTGAGTTCCCATAAGATTCAGACAGAGGCTACTGTGCCCAGCTCCCTGGTGTTTCACCTGCTCCAGGCCCGAGGGAGAATGCTGCAGGCAGCCAAACCCCTGACTGGCACCTTTCCTGCCCTGGAGTGTGTGCCAGGGCAAGATTTCCCCTTGAGAAAATAAGTGATAAAAGGCTACACTAGAGAGAAATGGGAAGAAAGTTCACTGTAAGTCTGAGAACGGTTAAAAATCAAGGGAGCTAAGACAGAGCAAGGAATTGCAGTATCCTGGCCCTCTGAGCATTTGGTCATTTCATCCTTGGGAAACTTTTATGCTCTTGTATTTGTTAAGCCAGTACAGCAAGGGCTTTTGGTTCCACCTCGGCAGCGAGAAATGACCCCACCCCTCCTCCTGCCTGAAAAAGAAAGGAGGACCTTCTGGATGAGCTGCTCACAAATTGACAGGGAACAATGGGTTTGCTTTTGCACTAAATCCCAAACATCAGAGGCTGGGATAACTTTGGGCAGTTCCTGTAGACAGCTTTTGGAAGTGAGTCACTAGAAAATGTTTGTGTTAGGAAACTAACTATGCCAACAAATTTACCTCACAGTTCCCTACCCCCCATCCCGTGCTCCTACTGGCACAATTCCCATTTCTACTCAAGGGTTTAACACCACAGTGAAGGAAAACCTATGCCAACTTCAAACTAGGTAACAGTTAAATTTTAGAGCATATATTCTTCTAGCATCTTTCACCATGGTTGGATGGTGCTGTTATTTGCTGGCTAAAACTTGCCAGCATCTAAAAGCAAGAAGAAATAAATACATTGTGACATTCCACACTGAGTCATTATATGCTACAGTAGTCACTGATGCTTAAGAAACTAAAATAAATTTCTGTCCAACAACAATAGGGGAAAAGAGTCAAGAAACATAGTATAGACTAATAAAAAATAGCAGAATAAAAAACTAAAGAATAAGGTACAGACTAAAAAAAAAGGGGTGAAGAAAAACATAAAAACAAAATGCTGTATTTGCCAATTTCAGCATTACCAGATGCATTGAATTCCCTTCAGCTATGTAAAAATCGATTGGTTCCAGAACAAATAACCATCAAAAGCATGCCTAGTTTAAGTTGGATATAGAAATCACAGACTTCAATGAAACACTATGTGCCTTTTATAAGAGCCAAGCATTTTTCCTGTCCTTACCCAGCAAATGAGGGGAAGATAGGGTTCTGCTTCATTTACACCAGTGCAGCTCTAGCTCAGTAAAGAACTCAGAGCAAATGTTTAAGCATAATTCTCAATCCAGCTGCTGCAGTATGAGCCCACTGTGAAAAGGCACCCAAGAGCAGACCTATCCTCCATCTCTAGAAAAACCAAATCTGAGCCAAAATTCCCGTGACCGAATATATTAACACATGGTGCATTTCCTACCACACCAGGCTCACTGACAGAGAAGCACACAGTGTTTCAATGGCTGAACTGGTGTTATTAATGGAGAAACCAGGCAGTAAATACCCTCTTCAGGGCTTTCACTCCAGCCGTCCTATTCTTCAGCGCCATGTACAGTCTCCCTAACTTCAGCCACATGGAGGCAACATTCAGCGAGTAGGAGGGATAATGTTTACTGCAAGAGAGAAAGAAATGCAGCTTCATCAACTTTGGCAGTTTCATAGCATTTTCCCAGTGCTGTTCCCCTCTCATGGGGCAGGAAGCTGTCTCTCGGTGCCCCTGCCCATTCAGCGCTCATCCCCTCTGCTGTGACTGCCAAGAGCCCGTGCCAATTGTGTCTGGGATGGGGATGCCTGTCAGCTGGGAATTGGACTGAAACTACCATATGCCTCTGAACAGCTGTCAGATGGCAATGACTTTCTGCCACTAGATTTAATCTAGCCAGCTACAGAGAGAGCCTGCATTGTGATGAGTTTTTGGAGCCACCCTGCACCCGCAGCAGTGGCTCTGTGTGTTCCACAATGGTTGGTGGGCTGGAAAGCGAGGGGCCCTCCGCAGTGCGCAGGGCACACATGGCAGCCTGTGCTCACACACACTGAGCAGGCACAGCCTGCCTCGGCAGAGCTGACCTGGAATGCCAGGCTCAGAGCCAGAGGAGCTGGGCAAGTCCCAGGGAAGATAAATAATACTGAGCCCCCGGAGGGGGAATGTTGGCTCCTTCTTTGTATCACTGCTCTCTGCCAAGTGATCTGTGACTTTATGTTGGCATCTGTTCCAAAGGGAGAGCTTTTCTTGTGCTCCCCCCAGCTGGCAAGAGTCACATCTCAAGACGAGACTCTGGGAGATTCACGGCAGGACCAGACACAGCCAGCGTAACTGCCTGGCTCTCACCAACGGGCTCCCTGCTGCAAACCAGAGAATTTGATCAGAAACAGTGTTCATAGCTCCTGCAGAGGCTGTGAGCTGCCTTGCCCCACGCAGGGCTTCAGCCTGGGCATTCTCCCACGCCTCCAGCGCTAGGGCAGCGGGATCAGGGACATGGGGCTGGACCCAGAGCTCCAGGCGCAGGAGCTGAGCTCGGCTGCAGCTCCCTCTGCTGCTCGGCCCCAGCCCTGGGACACGGCTCTGCTCTCCTGCAGCCAAGCACACCGGGCTGCTGCAGACAGAGAGGACTGGGAGACTGCGGCGGGCTGACAGCAACACAGGCTTTGCCTCCATTGCCTTGTACAAAACGCTGGCTGCAGATGAAGTTTGAAGCCCTTCCTTAGAAAAAAATGATGATATTTTAGAAACCAGCATTTATCCAGCTAAGCAGAATTATCACAGCACCCAAGGTGACACAAAATTATTTTGAGAACCCAAAGCAAGGATTTCTAAGTCAGTCCTACTGTATATTGCAGACCACATTCTGACAGTAACAGACACTGTCCTGGCATTTAAAAATTCCTTTTTGAGTAGTGGTATCATGGGTAGAATGCTTATACAATATATACTGAGAGAACTGATCCCTGCACAAACTTGTCTTAATTGTTCAGATTACTAATTAGAGCATTAAAAAAAAAAAGTCTGTCATTTTTACCTGTAGGGTCTGATAATTTTTTGCCCATAACACAGCGCACCTTCCCAGTCCTGCACGTAGAGACAGACACCCATGGCCTGGTACATCATATGTAACATATAAACATTACTGTCCTCAAACACTGCACCCATCTTGTCCAGGCTGAGTTCACAGATCTCCAGTAATTCACTGGGGGGTTGGAAGAAGTCAAGGAACGCAATAACTCGATGGCCTCTCATTATACAATTAGCTGATAATGCCTTCAGCCACAAAGAACACAGAGATAAGTTTAATTTCTACTGGTCACAGTATTTCTCCTGCATGTACTTCTGAAGCCCAGCAGGCAAGATTTTTAGGTCACACACCAGTGGAGTCAGGGTAAGACAAAGGATATATTTGTAGTGTTTGGCTCGCCTGAATTCCTCAATCACATTCCTGGCATATTTGATCATGTCCTTTACTGTCTCTGCTGACGGAGGATCATTCAGCTTGCAGATTTCCAGTTTCTCTTTATCCTGAAGGAAACACAATGGACCTTACAAAGGCAGGTTCCCAGCCCTACAAATAAAAGTGCACCTGCTATACAAAATTTCTCTAATAAAAAGACACAGATGTGAACTTAAGCTCTTCAAAGAATGAAAAAACAAAGGTAGAATGTGCACCTGCAATTTTTCTCTAAAGCCTTGGCTAGAAATCCTAGGATCCCCTGGCCTTCCAGTTCATCTGCCATTCTCTACTTCCACGAAGTCTCTTTCTTTTGAAAGATTGAAGAGCTTTTTGATTTTGTGTTGTAAGTGGTTTTACATAAGAAATGTCACTGCTTCCAAAAGATTAGGATTTAAAATAAATTTGGGCTTAGTTTTAAGGCTATACCAGTTCAAGTACCTTAGGCTGACTACCAAATGATATCTCTGTGGAAAATGACATGATCTTAAATATAGGAAAGAAACTTTCAGATCTAACCACATTTCCATATATTTTGTTATTTCTGCTGGACAGCTCCACTTTCTCTTATCTGTCTAACATACTATTTCATGAGGAGCCAGCTACAATCTAGAGACAATTTTTTGCTGTTTAAGCTTCACATTGTTGCAAGATTTTTTTATTTTATTATTTAATCTGCCAGCTGAGAGAGCTACAGGGACTCTTTCCAAAACTGAAGGAGGCTGAGTGACAGGGGACTCCCAGAGTAGCACATTGCTGAAAATCACAGATGAAATCCTGGCTTCAATAAAGTCAGTGGCAATATTATCAAGGTAACTGTGGGGAAAAAGACAAATGATATGGTATCAACAGAAGGGCCTCAAGCAACAATACTGGGTACTATCTGGAAAAAAAAAATCACAAAAAATGACACCATTTAGGGGAAGGAAATGGTTGTCTGGTCACTTTGGGAAGCCTAGTGAAAATGGGAGGAAAAATTATCTGGAACTTAAAGATTAGATTATGCCAGACACACTGATCTTGTCTGGAATGACAGATAAGCTACATAGAGCTCAATTATTGTAGGACCTTCAGTGAAAGAGGTCCAAATGGCTGCACAGGCACAGCTGTCTCAGTATCTGTTGGGTATGGGTACATTTTCCCTTCAATAAGTGCTTTTCTTTAAAACACCTAACACCTGTTGTCAGGAACACTGTCTGGATCTTCCTTTGTCTTTTGAGGGGCACCAGCTCATGTTTAATGACCACAGCTCTGGCCTGCACATCACAAGGGGCTGTGATCCAGGACCACACTGGCCCTGAGCAGAACAGTATGAGGCTAATGTAGAAAAGATCATTCCTCAGATTCTGCTGTGTCTCCAAACCATCCAGACATGCCATACAATGTCCTCTAGAACTGACTGAAATGTCCCACCCAGGGAATGAAGCAGCACTCTATCCCAGAAATGCCCCAAGCAAGATTTACTTGCTAGGAGTTGGTAGAAAGCATGAAATTTAAAAAAAAAAAAAAAAAGTTCTGAGCTAAATCCATTTGGCCAAGTAGCTTAGACACAGTATAATTATCTACTTTTAACAATGTTTTCATCTTTGCTTTGTAGCTCAGCTTTAAATAGGCCTCTACTAGGAAATTTCCTGGCGTGTCATGATTACAGTGGAAAGAATGAGTATCAGAAAGCATTCTGGACAGAAAGACAGAAAAACACACCCACCTCCCCCGTCCCCATTATCCCACTTTCCAAAATGTAATTAAACCAGATAGGATATTACATCTCAGGACATGGGTAGGTGCCTTGACAGTCAGCAGTACATTCCCCACCAATTCCATTACCTTTTCTTTTGTAGTGCACTCCCTGCAATCACAGCTAAAGAAATAGGAGTCTCTTAACCGGTCATTTCTGTCTTCTGTGGGATACAGCAGGTCAATATAGCTGCTAAAAATCTAAAAATGGTAAAAAAACCCCAAACAAACAACAGTCAGTGAGAAGCAGCATCACTAAACATATTTATTACACTTGTTCTGATATATGTAGTATGACAACTGCATATCCATGCAGCTTGTGGACCCCTGCAGCCACATCACCTGCCTGCTGCCTCACATTCCAAGCCCCTTGGCAGCATCAGGAGCTGTCACTTGTGAAAGCAACCTGACAGAGAAATGTTCCTTTCCTATTCGTTATGGAATTTCCCTCAAATATTACCCTGGCTTGCACCCAGGACAGCAAGATTCAGGTGTGGATAAGGAAACTATTACAGCATAAATCTCAGGCTCCTGTCAGACTACAAAGAGATGCTTCCTTTTCAGAAGTAAAATAATGAATTCAGGTATCCAGCCTAGGATAAATTACAGTGGCCTGGTTTTTTGGAGACTGGAATCTCAAATTTTTCTTTCTGAAAACCTACAAAAATTGGGGCAACAGCAGTCACTAGTAGCTTTAGAAACTTAGGACAAGACCTTTAGATCTCTGAAAAGAAGAGAGGCCCAGTGCTCCAGTTCAAGGAGAATGAATATCAGATTTACTTCAGCAGCAATATTTTAAAGCAAAGAAAATCTGCTTTTGAACATTTTAAAGGCCCTTCATATACACTATTCTTAAGTTTTCCTCTATTTCAATGGTCTTCAGAAAAGAACCCCTGCAACTAGCTTTAATGCTGTGCTTCTAAAATGAGATCTCCCCCAAGAAACACATCCTATGCTCAGTGCAGTTGATCATTCTACAGACCAAGGAGCAGCTTTAGCTCCGTTTCCTCATTTACAGTTATTTGAAATGCTTTGCTCAGTCTTTATACCTAAAGTTTCTCTTTTCTTCAAATGTAAAATTACATGTAATTTCATACAGTGCACCTTCTTAAGTGTGAGTGTGTCATCTCACACTTTCCCTCACACTCCTCTCCTCCCTTCGATATTTTCAAAGCATGTGGAATGCAGGAACCACATTCACAGCAAAAAAAAACTTTAAAACGTTGCCCTGCAATGGCCACACGGAGCCTGAAGATGGAGACACAGGCTGGGAGACTGCACAGCGACCACACACAGGCACAGCTCACGTTTAGAAAATTCTGAAGGGTCAGAAAAGCAAATGTGCAAAACCTGTGAGGTCCTGGAGAGCTGATGAAATTTCTAAGGCAGAATTCAACCTGAAGAAGATGTTGAGCAACATCATCTACCTCTAAAGATACACCTTCCCCCAAAATGCTGAAAATGTCTGGGATTCCACACCAAAATTCTGAAGCCAGAATCAGTCCTGTTGGTTACCACAATGCATTTGCAGTGAGTGCCAACATCACAGAGAAAAATCATTGCTGGCAAATGGTATCAAAACAAGTTGCTCGCCTGAGTCCTTCATCCTTGGCTACAGCAACTAAACTCATCTTGTTCACAAGGGGGATAGGTATAATCCACAAAAATAACCTCTCTATCTTTCTTCCAGGCTGCTATTACACACCTCAGAAAACAGTAGATGTTATCAAAAATCAAATCTGAGCTTATCAGTATGAACTTTGCCCATTAATTTCACACAAATGAGCCATTGAAATTCTGTGCAAACTCCATCCCCAGAGAGGATGTTCAGTATCTTCATTCCCTACAGGTCTTTGAACATCCTCCCCAGCTCTGTTTAACATTTTTTGTGGGTTTTTTTGTTTTGTTTTGTTTTTTAGTAAAGTGTAGCTCTACTGTTTAAAACTCCCTGCCAAATTCATTATTTGACTGAGAAAGTTTCAAAGTAAACCTAGAGCCTTACTCAATTTTACAGATTTTTATTCCTCTCTGTTCAGTTTCACTCCACCTAAAACCACACATTTGTTCTTCTGTGATTTCCCAGCAAATGCCACTGAGGTGATACGACCAAGTCCCATGTTTTGTGGATGCTCTGTCCAAACAGAAGTCAGAGGATTTATCTGTACCCATTTACCTTGTTTATTCTGGCTTCAATTTCAACACATTACTATTATACTGGGAACTATTATAGCAGTAATAATTTGCTTTGATCTTGGAATTTCAAAGCACCAGCCAAACATCAGTAAACTCAGCCTCATTTTACAGATGGGTAAACTGAGAGAGAGGCTGGCAGATACACAGTGACTGCTGCAGGTGCCCTTGCCATTAGCAAAAAATAGGGTAGTGCCTCCAAAAATCCCTTCAGTCCTCCAGAGCCACCCTAATTTTTCCAAAGCACCATCTTGCATTTCTCTGAGAAGCAAGAGATCCTTCCTTCCTGTTTTTAAATTGCCATCTAATTGAAATGATCCCTGAGAAGCAGAATGAATCCTGTTGGGCTGCAGGAGAACAGAGCACATTCAAACACCACACTTACCTCCTCTCCAGGCTCAATCTCTCTGACAGCTCTGACTTCAGCCAAGGTTCCCTTGTAAGTCACAATCACATTTGGGCAACAGCTATGGTTCATCAATGCAACACTGTAAAAGTAGAAAAGTAAATGTTTTCCCCAACCACCATCACAAGCAACACGCGAAAAGTTAAGCACCACTTCACAAAATAAATAAGTCTGAAAGATTGAGTCAGTCTGTCTCTCTAAGCTGTTTTTATTCTGAGGCTTAACATGAAGGTAACCTTGGGAAAATCTCTTGTACAGTTATTTATTCTAATGATATGGAGAATGGCTGTGCTAATGAATCATTACAATTTTTAAATCCTATTATTGCAGAACTAGGCAAGTTATTATTTTCCCCTTCTTACAGTGCTACAGGGCAGCTGACAGGTATGTTCATTCAGCTTTACTATCAACATGACAGACAGACTATTTTCCTCAGAGGAGAAAGAAAAACATGTTAAAACTAAAAGGAAACAAGTAAATACAGAAAAACAAAAGTCTTCACTGCACTGCAAGTTGAGATGGGTGTTAAAATTTTAGCCGGCTTCTATTCAAATATAAACTGCCTCCATGTTTGAAGTGGGAGGGAGGAGATGTCTGTCTGTTATACAAGTACATGACTTGGACAAAAACCTGGATGGGTAGAGAAAAGTAAACCCCTTATTACCAAGTCTAGAGAAAGCGCAATTCACTGCTCATCTGAGATAAAATTTGTAATTTTAATCCTTTCTCTTCCAATCTATCAAAATAACAACTGTCTCTTCAGTATTTTTAGCTCAGGCATAACTGTTAAGTAGGAAAGACCTGACTCTTGTATTCTGAGCATTACAAAGGATGGTGCTGGACATTTTTCCAGAACATCCTGGTTTAATACTCTCCTCTTCCCACAATGACTCTGATCCTGGGCATTTCAAGGCATTAATTTCCAATCTGTAGATCAGGGATATGAACATCAGACAGACCTGCCTGAAGAAGAAGAATAATCTGTGAAGCAAGGACTAGCTACTACTGCTTGTCTGCAGCACTTGGCAAAATCACATCCAGCTTTGAGTGGGCATCTGTAAGTTTCAGGTTACTTTGACACAGATAAGCTACGAGTAATCCAAGCCTCACCAGGAAGTCAAACTAAGCCTCAGTGCTAATACCTTCATACAGGCTGTGCAAAGATCAGGGGCAGAAAATACCCTCCCCTGCTCCAATATTAAATGAGAAGGACAGATTTAAAAATGCAAGAAATGTTTCTTGGCCCTGAAGAAAGCTGCAGTCCCCCATTCACAAACTGCAGTTAACACTTAACATCTGCAGTTTATTTGTAAAGCTAAGAAGCTTGTACGTATTTTTTCCCACTGTCATAGCAAGGAGGCACAAAGAAGCTGTGAAAGGGATTTACTATTTGCCAGGGAACAAAGGTAGAAAGGATATTGTTCAGAGAGCACCAGGGGAAGGATTGTACCCAGCCAAAACAGAGCAAGTCACCTGCAATCCTTTTCATTTGGCTTTGATCATTACTTAATGTCTCTGTCCAGAACCTGCTAGCCAAATAAATGTTTTTTACCAACCTGAATATAGTTCACAATCTATGTTTCAAAACAAATTACATGTGCAATTTTACCAAAATTATTGGATTTTTAAGAAAAACTGCTACAAATAATTTGCCACATTTTATTTGCCAACAAAAGATCTTTAAAACAAGATAAATTAATTATTTTGGTAGATATCTACTTCTTCTATTTGTTTTTAAACAAGTTAATTTTATCTTTTTAAATATTAAAATCAACCTACTCAGGAAATATGGCTGATCCCAAATGCGAGAGTTCTTCATCTTCAATTGTGAAGCCATTACAGTTAACCTAAGAAAAAAGAGAAAGGGGCTGGATCAGCTTCTGGTCAGCTGAGTACTCCCCACGTACTCACGTGTCACATTCTCACACATCAAAATCAATTGCAGAAATTTGCTTACAATTTTTTATCCACCTCTCCAGGACTCAGGGAGCTCCATGACATCCCGACAAGTGAAATGAGGACAAAGTCCCATTCCAAAGGGACACTAAAGAACTGACAGTCCAACACTTGCACCTGCTCAGGACACACCTAGTGAATTGCTCCTTGGAGGGCCAACCAAGAGAAGTGGGGCTCAAAAAGAGCACACAAAACCTCACCCCAGCATGGGGCAAGGAGACTTCATTGGGCCATGACAAGGAAAGGGCCAAAGCAGAACTACATGCAAGGAACAATGTGGGAGAGAAGGGCAGCAAACTCAACCAGACTGGGGCAGTGCAGAGCTTTGATGGAGCAATGTCACAGGGACCTGCCACAATGGCCCTGTCATCAAAGCCTGCACATATCAGCCACAGCTAAAGCACATGTGAAAACAACAAAACCACTGAGAAAGACTTGAACCTCATAAAGACATAGAATAGGAGGGGACAGAAGAAGGACAGAGTATGAGAGGAAGTGTATTCCTAATTTAAGCAGACACAGGATCAAAAGAACTTGTTCACAAAACTCTCTTATAGAATAGATTCAAGCAGGTTTTAAAACCTTCTCACTTTTGTTCTCATCCAAGTCAAAGGAATCTTACAGAAGTTTCAGCTTTTTCATGTGGTTTGTATGACTTTAAGTGGCCAAAATGCACCTCAGTCAAGTACTTTATTCCACTTCCACTTCAAATCCCACACATACTGACACAAAGAGAGCCCTTTCCACATTCACCATTATCTCCTCACAAACATGAAAAAAGCACCAGTAACACACTGAAACAACTACTCACTAAAACAACATGACCAAGTCCAGTTAAAGCTAGAAAGGGCACAAGAACAGTCAATCAAGTACAGTGCAGTATTTGTTTTGGAAAGGGTAAGAGCTGACAACAAATACTACCAGCAGTAATCACAGAACCATTGAATGGTTTGGGTTGGAAGGGACTGTAAAGATGAAGTGCCAATCTCTTGTTTTTCCTCCAATCCCCAGAGGCAGGGACACCTTCCAGTAGACCAGGTTGCTCACCAGGCAAAGTGATATGCCCCACAAGCTGGAATGCAGCCTGGACTGGCTTTTAGAAATACACAAATACCCAAAACCACTCCTCAGATATGAACTGTTCAGGGTGAGTTCACAATTAAGGCAAGTATCCTGATGCACTCATCACTATCTCTGCTATCTTTGCTTGATCTTTATCCTGTTATTTTTAGCAACATAGCCCCCAAAGGTTCCCAGTCTCTCAAGATGGGCATGCTACTGCACTGGCCAGTGTAAGAGAATACCAGAACCAAACCCAAAATGTCATTGCTGAATGCTAAAACAATAGAAGGGAAAGATAATATCAACAGCAAGTAAGAACATAAGGCTACAAAGGCTGACAAAGAACAGCTTGATGGTTCTGAATCACAGGGAAATATTTAAAAATACATAGTGAGTTATCATCAACTTGCCTCCACTAAGCCAGAGACAACACACTTCATGAAAGTATCATATTAGAAATGACACAAGAGGAGGGATTAGAAGGGATGAGATATCACCAGATGAATGCATGACTAAAAAGAGGCAAAGTGGAGGGAGTGAAGAGACAACAGCAATAAAAGTGGAGTTCCAAGTTGTTCCCAATGGTGGAAAAGAGAATGTGCCAAGGGAGGCACGAAATGCAAAGTCTTCAAGGAAAGGCTGAGATGCTTGAATTCGAGACAAGAGAGAAACTGTTCAAAGAGTATGACAAGGCGAGACTGAGGAAGAAAAGCTCCAGCCTCGAGAGCGATATTCCACAGGGACAAAAGAGAGTAGAATGATGCCAACAGCTGGAGAAGAGAGCAGTGAAAGGCAAGGACTTTGGACAAAAGAATTCTATTCCACTCCAAATTCTATTCCAAAGGAGCACTTACACTTTAGCTGTGTAGGGAACAGCATCAGGCAAAGTTCACTAAAAGTAATGAGGAGTCAGAGGTGTTTGAGTCCCAATGACTGCCCTGAACTACAGAGAGAAACCATGGGGAGTGGAGAAGCAAAACAGACCACATGAGGCCACAGTAAGTGTTAAACGAAAAAAAAGGAGCAGCAGCATATCCATACTACTGGTTTTAGGTCAAGTGAACTAATTATTAGGAAACATGTTTGCACAGCTCAGGTACAAGCATACCTCCCATTCTTGTGGAAAGATTTATCCTGGGACTAACACCTCAGAAGGTTGCATCCTGTAAGACATTTCTGAGAAGCATCCAGATGACTTCTGGAGATTTTAGTTCAAAAAATTCTAATGTCCACAGTGGCAGAGAGTTACCTGATGACTAGGATGAGCTTAAGATAACACCTATGGGTGACATCCATAGAGAAGACTGGATGGAATATGAGATCTGGGAGCCAGCAGCTCACAGAAGTCAGGTAAAGTACCACAATCTGGTGGAGCTGCTCTTGGACAGGACATGAAATAAAAGTCATTATAGCCAAAATACTGAAATCTTTGGAGAATTCTGGCTACATTCTAACAAAAATATTCTGAAATACCACAAGAAACTGGTTGTACTAACATCTTCAAAGTATCCCTTCTGACAAATATAAATTTTAAAGTCTTCAAAAGAGAAAAAACTCCTCATCATTGAAAGGAAATGTGTAATTAGAAACAACACAAGGGATGATAAGCAGATGCTAAACATCCTAAAGAATCATTCCCCTACAGAATAAGAGTACCACTGTAGTAAGGAAATAGTAACTGTGCCTCCTTGTTGGTAGATGCCTAGCTCTACCAAACAGGAGATTTCCATCTCAGCTTTCATCACAGAAGTCAGCATTTGCCCCCATCTCAAGATATTATTTTACTCAGAAACCTAAGTACAAAAGTAGCTCATATTGAAGGAAAAGAGGGAAAAGAAGAAAATGGATCTTTCAGTATTCCACTGGTGTATTATTCCATCCACTACAATACATCCAATTCAGATGCATATGAAAAGTAGGTGAGAAAAAAGAAGTGACATATCAGAAGTTATCTAACAAGACATTCTGTCTGTCCTTCATCTCTCCAGATGGCCAAACCACCTGACTACATTTAAAAGCTACACAGCAGATAAAAGTTTTAGGCTGCGCTTTCTGCTGCTCTTTCTACGTCTCTGAAGTTTACTCCCTGTGAAGGTCAAACACAATGATGACCTGACCAGCAAGGATTTCCACAAGTTTGAAGCCTGAATGAAGGATTTGCCTCTGCAGGGTCTCAGGCCAGCAGCCTTCCATGTTAGTTCAACAACAGCCACACTATGTTTGGCCCACAAGAAGCTTAACTTTGGCAGGGTTTATTAAAGGCTGTTTCCCCTTTTCTTCAGTGTTTGAGAAGCAGCTCATGGAAAGTCTGCAGGCAAGAGTATCTCCCCTCAGGATGGAAGTGGGGCACATCCAGCCACTACTGCTCAATGAAGCAGATCTCCATCTGTCCCTAAGAAAAGCAAAGAGCTACCATTTCCATTGCCATTAACATTCTCCCCCTTTCAGGAAGGCTAAACTCCTACAGCACCATCACCTAAGCAGGCTGTGTTCTGGCCAACTTACTTGTGCAAAGAGAACTACAAGGGCAGCATTGTCAGGGTAGTCCAAGTGCTTTGAGTAAAAGTGATGAAGAGCAGCAATGTCGTTCTGAATCAGCTCTCTCTTTTCATTGTCTAGTTTGTCAAGGTCTGTGGACAAAAAATACATTTCATTTCAGTAACAGGAACACCCCTCCAGGTAGCCTTAGGTTGGAAGAGGCCCAGACTTTAACAGAAACCCCTGAGGGACAAGCCACTTGGAAGTATGGCAAGAAGTGCCTGCTCTTCCACAAACATAGTGTTGCCTCTGCTAAAGCCACACATGCACTACAAGAACACAAAATCACACAATCACGAGGTTGGAAGAGCCCTTCAAGATCACCGAGTCCAGCACCGAGTCCAGCACATGCCCAACATCAAGGATTAAAAAGCATTTTCTGACATCTTTAGGTTAGCAGATAATTGGACACAGACTACTTTCTTGGGAGAAGGGCTGTAGTCGTTAAAGCACATTTGTTAACTCTAGCAGACAGCCCAGCAGCCCTGGCCCTCTGGGAGCCTTTCAGCTGGGGATAGCTGTCCTCAGCTGTGTGACACCACCTCACCAGCTGCATGCTCCCACCCACTGTGGCATGAGCTCACACTGAACATCACCCACCTGGAAGCATGCTTTATGTAAGGAAACTTTCTCATACAGACCTATTCCTTAATAGCACAAACACCCCAAACTGCTGCCAAGGCTGCTTATCCCTGCTGCTTTTAGAAGATGTGGTCTTTCCTGGCACAGATGCCCCAACATCCAGAGATGCCCCAACTCTTTGTGGCCACACATGGTAGGGATCTAGCAGCAACACTGGGGCTGGCTACAGGAGCTCCCTTTGCAGCAGGAGCAGGACAACATGAGGGTTATTGCCCAGGAATGCAATCCACCTGACCTATTGCAGGTACCTGCTCAGGAGGGAGCAAACAGGGCCTGAAAGTGCCCACATCTCCATGGGCTGGGGATGACCACCAACAGAGATGTGTTTAGACATCTACTAACAGGACACAGCAGGAACATCAGTGGAAATGTCCTGGCACACCTGCCAACTGTATTCCATTATGGGTTTCTCCAGTGGCAGTGTTACTACTTCTCTCCTTCTCTCTCCAACTCAAAATAATAATGGAGAGAAAAGGCTGCACAACAGTCAAAGAAGGAGAAAATTATTTGTAAGAGCAGGTGTGAATGATGGGGGAGTCACAAAAAACACTAAGGAAAATGAAATAATGAAATGGGACCATTTGATGAGAATGAAGACAAACCAGAAATAAGAAATTCTGAGCTTCCAACTGACAGCCAGGTGCCTTTTCCTGTCCTGTGTATGGTGTTGCAAAGCATAAGACAACTGATAAAGGTGTGCTAAGCAGTGAGGTGAGTCAAAAAGCAGCAGGAACAGACGTGCTTGCTAACAAAACAAAGGCTTCTAGAAGACAAATAGGACACTGCAACAGAAACAAACATTTCAGCCTTTTATCTCTCAAATTAATAAATTACTGAATATAAGCTGAAATGCAGAAGAATACACAGAAACTTACCTGTTCTCCTCAACCTCAATCCTGCCAACCTACCTGTAGAACTATCCTTGCCACAGGCAAAGTTAAATGTTGGCATTTTTCCCCCTCGTTCCCCCAGTTGTCCCAAAAGCAATGACAGGAGCTTTTGTTCAAGAAGCAAATAAGACCACTGTGCTTGGTTACCCTGCTACCTCAAGTCCTAGCAATGAGTACATTTATTCAGCATTTTGCAAAAGGTTTTGGAAGCCATCAGAGTGAGTAATGTGAACATACAACCCATTGCCTCTGTGTATATTATGCTCAGCACCAAGAAAGAAAACAACAGGCTGGTGAAAACTGTGCCAGGATGGGCACTAATGGTCAGTTTCTAACTCAGCCTTACTGGATGTAAACTGGATGCAGCTTTCCAGTTAAAAGCAAGCCATTGCCTTATCTTCTTCTTTGGATTATTTTAGAGCATTTAGGACATGGAATCATATATATAACATGTCAGATTTGACTGGCAGTGACAGATACTGAAGCACAGTCCAGAGGGTTCTGCAATTAGCCCCTTAGTGACTGTCACCATCAAGCAACTGTGCTGTCTCTGATTTTATGCCTCCTGGTAACAAATACCAGCTATTGTAATTTTGCAACATTACAATTCTCAAAAGACACTAGAATACCAGAGAAGCAAGAGATGGATGTATACTACATAATTAACTCTGTCTAGGTTTTCATCCTTGTTTCACAGCTCCCACAAACAGCCAAGGAAAAAAAAAGAAAGAAGAGCACTGCACTTTCAAAAAAATTAAGAACCACCATTCTCTTTGTTTACTCCTTTCCTCCAGCAGGAGCAGGATGTTCTGAAAGGTGCTGATGGAGGGGATCCATGGGGAAACAAATCATTATTATAGTTAAGTCAAAACCTCTGTTTACCTGCAAGCCTTTTTTACTTACGTGATTCAAACTCTCTTACAGCAAGCAGCTTCTCTGACTGTGTTCTTTCAGGGTGAGTTTTCTAACAAGAAGGGGAAAAAAATAAGAAAACATTTTAATGTTTCACTTCAGCAGTTTTGTGTACTCATTCAGAATTTGGGAACTCCTACCTGTAAGACAAACCCAAATCCACAGTCTCTGGAATTTATAGGAGTAGATGAACAGCAATGAGTTAAATTGACTGCCCTAACTAAAGGCATAGAAATATTCTCTCCACACCAAATTAGGCAGCCAAAGATGAACTCCTCTCAAATTTATATATATAAACTGAACAGTATTTTAAATATGTCATTTGCTTTGTTCTAGACACCCAGAAAGCTGCTAACAATAGCAAGCAGGCAGAAGACAGGCTTTGCTTTGAGGAAAGTGAATAAACTGACTGTTGACAGAGTTCAAAAGCAACGCTCCACTGTTGGCCTAAGGCCACTTCTTTGTAATCTTGGCCATTAAATATGGCTTTGCAGGTGGCCCAGCAGCTGAGGTTCAGGGACTATGGTTTGCATATTTAGCTTTTATATGACATGTAGGGTTCTCCCCCCTCACTGTAAGCAATGAAAGCAGAAATTTACTCCAACGACTTTCTGTCATTAAACATTGGATTTTGTTTGTGGATCACCCCCAAACGGCTTTAATTAAGTCACATACGTGTACATTCATGCACACACATCTACACACACAGCAAGGATGCAGCTACCTTCCCAGCAGGCCACCAAAATCCTCCCTACATACAATATCCAGGTTGCCCTTGTCACATAAGCAGACCTCAATCATAAAAATATGCTTCAAAGAGGATTTGTTTTTGCAGAGAGAGTTTAGAGCTATACAAAGAGACACAGCACAATAACCTTGAAACTCATGAATCCCATCCCACCCCTGTAAGCTGTTGTGTTATCCATATAGTTAAGGAACACTCAAACGGAGGTTGACATTGCAATCTTCTTTCCTTACTCACAATTTTTTTTTCCCAAACACAAAGGGTCTGAGATTTCTCTCTCAAACTCTGGTTTTCACCAGCTAACTCATAATCATAAATGTTTATACCTGAATACCTCAGAGGTGTTTTGACTAATAAATGTACTGAGATTTATATGTTACACAATGCTGTGCAACTGTAGCTGAAAAATACTACAACAGACAACTGCTTCATAAAGGTATCAGTGCCTGCAGCCAGATAACTCCAGAAGCATTCCTTGGAATTAAACCCAAATAGCAAATCTTATTCTTCTTTCTTTTTATCAGTGTGGTCTTGGTGCTTGCCCACAGGTGACAACAGCTCAAGTCTACCAGAACAGAGGCTGAAACACCAATGTGAAACCACCAGTAAATATTCCCAGGCTCTGTTCAGCAGTACCTTGGCCACAGGTTACAGCTGAAGACCTCGCTAGCCTTTCTCTAGCTTCCCACAAAAGTCTCCAGCTGGATCATGCTGGCCCTGACCCTGCTGCAGTAGTGTGATGGTCAGTGCATTCCGCTGCTCGAGCTCTGTGTTACACCTGTCTGTACACAGGAAACTTGTGTCTGTGTGTCCATATGTGCTTTGCAGGGACAGTTACTGTCGGTCAGTTTTCATTTTCCTGCCTTCCCTGGCACCCAGAGCAGGAGCAAACCTCCCAAGCCTCGCCTTCTGCTCACCTGTTTGGCAAGGATCCTTGCTGTTAGCCTCACAGTCTCTGAGGGATGCCAGTTCTGCCCAAAAGTGCACATGGAGGCACATTCCAGCTTGTGCATTGGCCAGTCTTCCTTCTGAAAACAGAGGAAAAAATAATTAAAAAAAAAAAGAGCCATGGAGATAAACTTATGAAAAAGGGGATGAAAGCTAGTCCTGCCAGATCCTAGAGGTCAAGTGAAATGTGTTTCCTTTAAAAAATAAGGTGACGCTCAGTAATTCAGAACAAAAGCTTGAGTCACATTTAAGGGGTAGAGCTATCCTGCTTTTTCCCAAACAAATCCACAAGGGATGAGCTGAGGTCAGAACATCTTCATTTACTCAACAGAAAAAAAGTATTAAATGACAGAGGAGCAAACAGACAACATGATTTATAAATCACCAGTTCTTATTGTTCAGATCAAGCATGTGAGGACGCAGTAGGTCTGAGCTTGATGACTTTATTGGGTTCATTTCCATTTAATGCCTTGGCCCCTCACTACGAGGTGACCCTGCTGTAATCAGGAGTAATGTGTCTGAAGTCAATGGATTCACAATCCCTAACAATCATTTGACGGTAAGGTCAAACACAAACATTCTGGTGGAATTATCAGATTTTTTTCCTTAAATGTTGAAGAATAAATGTACAGCTAGACAAGGAAAAAAACACTAATACAGACAAACATTTTAGCAGAATGTATAGAATATAGTTTAGGTAATGCATAGCATATTCCTAGCTCAACAGACAGGGAGTGATGGCAAAAGGCACTCATTGGCTTTTGTCACTCAACAAATTTCACCCAAGGCCACAGAATCTTCCAAACAATAGCACAGAATCAAATATAAACAATCTGCACTAGCCCAGGCTGTCCTCAGACTACATCAAATTTCATTTTATTAATTCATTTAAACATGGAAATATTCAAGCAATGCAGTTATTTATTGCTATATCTCATCCCAAACACATGTTTATAGCACTATGTTAGAACAGACCTATAGTTTTCTGTCTGCTTAGGAAGCATCAGATTTTGCTTTCATACCAGATTCAAACTGGTGGAAAACACTAGCAGAGAAAAAAACTCACAACAAATCCCACAAATCTGTAAGTGAAAACTTGAAAAAATTTTAGCACCTTCCAGAACGTTCTGAAATCCCATTACTGTGATTCACTCATATGGCAGACCCTAAGTTGGCCCACTCAGCCCCAATTTTCAAAAATAATTTAAAAAACCCACCAGTGTGGCCCATGACAGTGACTGAGTGGCACAGAAGGAACAATTTCCCTCAGCTGCCTAACCACTAAGGGCAAGAGCTGTTTGAAACACCAGGGAGACACCCTGGAGGCTGTCTGAAGCATCTGCACAGGACTGGTAGATGTGCTACTGGTCTGCTGGGAGATGGATTTCTTGTGGGAACTACACACAGCACCCCAAAGCAGGGAACAGTCAGGGGAATCAGGACCCTCAGTGCCTCCTGCCTTGGCTGGTCAGCTTATATACAGGTTTTGCAGATCAAAACAAAAGCCAAGATTACTAATTTCAGAGTTACTATACCAAAATTTCTTCCAGTGAAAACAGTTATTTTAAGTGTCCTGGGCACAGACAGCTTTAGGAGGTTATTTTATTAGGAAAAGAAAGGTCAGCACCTGCCCTGGCCTTGGGTAGGGTTTGAAGCAGTGAAACACTGCAAGGGTATTCAAGCCCTCACAATGTCAACTTTGCTGTCTTCAATATCCCACTATGGTACTTCCAAAAAAACCTACATACAGCCTGCTTGAAATAAGCTCCAGTGTAAATATTCTAAGAGATGTGGCAATACAGACCAGAACCAAAATAGTATATTACACTGTAATCATGTCATGTGAAATTACACTCTCAACTCTCCTACAGCTGTCACACTACAAAATGACTCCAGAGAGACCCATTTCCCACATATGCCCCAAAACCTTTTCTGGAACATTCCTGACAGCCTTTGCTTAGGAATCTACAGGATAAAGGCTAAAAAGACACAGAGGGAAATCTCATTTCTCACCTCTTCTTGCTTACCCAGGACACCCACTAACTTTAGCATGCTTGTTCAAAAAGTGAAGGCACTGAACCTGAAGCTTTGCAGGACTCTCATCCATACACACCCATTAAATAAACAGAAGAAATTACCTGATAAAACAAAAAATCAAAATGCAAAATCACGTGCCTGTCTTGAAGCAGTGTTTTAAAAAAAATCCATTTGTCCCTTTATTCTTTACACCTCGTTAATTAAAATCTTTCCCCAGGCAGAATCACACTGAGTTGTATGAACTGGTAGGGAGGTTAAAGGGACAAGATACGGCTGAATTGTGCAAAATGAGATAAAAGCCTGAAACACCACAAAAAAAAGAGGGTTCTGATGACTGAGTAATACCTGGGATAGAAACACCATGACAGCAGCTTTCCCTGCGATCACAGCAGGACTGTATTTTGCATTCTTTTCCACATTTTTCTCCAGGTAGTTTGAATTATAACAAGTAGCATTGTTCTAGCTGAATCTCTAATGCTACATTAATGATATTTTCTTCCTATTTTCATTACATCCACAATATTTTCCCCTTCATTTAGGAGTGACAACATTTTTGGAAGGGAAGTTCTTTAAAGCTTATGCCTTTTACATCAAAGCATGGGAACAGTCCTCTTCACCAAGTTCTTCAAAAAGATTCTGCCATCTAGGACTACTGGATTGATTCCCAGAACACTGTCTTATACCTCACCATAGGAGAAAAACAAGTGACAAAATATAATATTAAAAAAAATTAATCTCAAGTCCAAACAAATGTCCTCATACCTCTTTTTTCACATGGGCTTTTTCAATACTAAATAAAAAGTTCTATTTCACTCAATTGAAAAGAAACACAGATAAATACCAGAGAGAAATGATGGGCAAGCCAGTGCAGGGTTAAGCTCACTTCTTCAGAATCTTAAGGCCCAATTGTGATCAAATGGCATCAAACTCCTTAACTGAATTCCAGTGAGGCAACTTCTGAGGTCTGATATTAATTAGTAAAGTTCTCTGATACAGCCTTTCAGCAAGCAGTGAAGGCAGAAGTTTTATATATCTTCAGAGCCACCCTTCCCTATCATCATTTACCAAACGCTGGGCTAAAGAGGGTATTTGACTTTCATGGGCTAGCATTTAACATGTTCACAGAAGACATTTGCCAAAGAAAAATACACTGGGAAAGTTTTTGTATAGGGGGACAGACACCCAGTGCAATCTTGCAGTGTCAAAAACCTTTTGTGCAGAATCATTACAGCAAAAATATTTTGTATTTTTTTTCTACATCTTTACAAAGACAAGTAGGTAATTTCTACAAGGTCCCATTTAAAACACACCTGCTTAATGCTAATTACAGGTGTGCAACTACATTTTCAGGCTTACTAGCTAGTAAAAATACCTGTTTCACTCACTCCAGAAATACCAACTTCAGCAGCCTTTAATGCGACATGTTAAAAAAACCCCATAAGTGGTTTGTTCAAAATATATTTCAAATGTTGAAATTCACCACAGAAACATCTCCTTCTGCACACTGGCTAGCTATCTCCACTCTCTTTGGGATAAATGATAGCCATGTCTAATAACAGCAAGAGGAGTTCTAGTAGCTGGTTCATGTTCACCAGGTCCACAAAAAATTGCAACACATAACCCTATTAAAACATTTCTCTTCAGGGTGTTCCAGCAGCTAATTTCTAAAGAGAAAAAAGGAGCACAGGTCTCCTCCGCTTGACTAAAATGATTATAATTTAAGAAGTCAAGACCCAAACAGCTGCAGATGGGGGCTGAAAGCCACTACTATAATAACAGGCATGCTCTCCAAGGAGGTGAAACTGGAGAGTGGGACGGTGTGAATCTGCTGGAAATCACAATCCCTTTTAAAAGGAGACCTGGATTCGGGCTTGGGGAAAGAATGATCCAGCAAACCCAGACTAGATTCAACCCACAAAACATTAAGAGTAGCAAGGACAAGCAGTGAAGGCAACTTCCACTCTTATGTGCCCTGAATCCACACCTATGCAAGCATCTAGCTTAATATAGGTGAAACATGTGGTTATCCATCCCAAAAGCATGATAAGAGACCAAAACAGGAACACTAAGGAGCTGTGCCAAAGCCTGTGTGTGTGTGCATAGATCCACCTCTCCCCACAATGAGCAAGAATTCCTATGAATTGTGGTATAAGACATCTTTAAATAAGAAAACAGCAAGCTCAAAAGCTTTGGGTTTTTATCCCCCTATGCCTCACGTGGTAAACATCTGTCTAACTGCATTGTATTGACTGACAATGTACCAACCAACATATGAAGTCATATCATGTTCTTGTTGGGTGCATACAATTTTCAGCTGAATTGACCAAAAAATATGGATTTACAGGGAAAAATTAACTTATAAAATAAAAATGAAATGAACAATACCATGACAGTTCTCAAGTACAGCCCTGGCCTTTTATGAGTGTCTCATGATGTCTCACATCCATGCAGGCAAAAGGGACACATTTCCTGTACATTCCAGTGTTACAAATTCAGTATCAAGGCACAGATATCCTTTTTAGCTTTTACAAAGAATTGCTGAACTGCTGAAAAGTGCCTTTGAACAAGAGGCTGTCTGTGTAGCACAGTGGAGTCAGTGGAGACCAGTTTCTAGAGAATATTGTCCTTGAAGGTAATTTTGAAAGAATGTCAAAGAATTCAATCTCAGCAACGTTCATAAATTTCATCAGACTGACTCAGAAGGGCCCAAAAGATGGAAGACAGTGCTATATAAACTAGGGAATCAAAAGCCATTTGTATATCACCAGCAAGGATGAGGTACTAGTACCTGTGCATGTCATACTATAGTTTAGACATCAACAAAATCTAAAAAAGGCCTTTATATCTAGAGCATCATACCACACAGCAACAGGTAGGAAAGATTCTAATTCACTAACTTATCAGACAGACAAGCTTTTGCTGAGCAGCAGCTTTAGCAGACTTAAGGACACTCAGTTTGAGCAGTTCAGGTTTTTACTCTAGGAACATGTCCCTCTAGAGAGAGACAATTCTGACCACCAAAACATAAAGATTAAAAAAAAATCAATCTAAAAAAAGGCAATACATGTACAAAACTTCACAGGGAAAAAAAAGAAAATAAAATTAATCAATCCCTCCTTCTTTGTAAGTATAAAAGTATAAACTTTGTCAAGGCTGGAAGTCAGGACAAGCAAAGGACCACTGATGAGAAGAAATAAGTTCTTCCACCTCCAACATGACATCTACTTGCTATTTTTCCCAGCACAAATTACTGAGCTTTCCTACTTCAGAAAATCTTGCACAGCTGTTTCATAAGCCATTGTACATTTTATATAGTAAGAGAAGAAACAGTTTCAGAAAAAAGCTGCTAAACAGCTGCTTTGTTCAAGGATTTCCTTATCTCATCTAGTTAAAAGCTTGCAAGAAATAATGACATGAAGAAACATTTCTTAGAAACAAGCATTTTTCATGAACGAATCACAGGCTTTCTCTACACTGTCTTTAAAGCTCATACAGATTTCTCTCAAGACCCTTAAAGATGCTCATACAGTAAGCTTTCACTTTGGCAATTCTATGAACTACTGCAAATTTTGTAAAAAACTCCTGTTAAGCCTTTTGAGATCTCCTGATGCCTCAAAACCAAAAGGCTATTTGATTCACCCACAACTCACTAGGATTCTGTGGGAAAGCAGGAGGTAGGGGAGGTAATAGAAGGAAAACTGAGGAGAGATCAGGCTTCTTTTGAAACGTGTGCAACAGGAGAATAAGAGACATCCTCGAAATAAAAGCAACAGCCATGTCCAAAGTGCCTGGGCACTGAGCAGCACAAACCATGACATCTCTGACCAGGTAATGACAACAGGGACCACTTGGCATGGCCCCATGCACCCAAGAGCACATTAACATGCGGGACAAGGTTTGGATTATTTATAGCTGGCACACAGTGGCATGCCAGGCCTTGGGTCACTCAAATCCCTCACACTCTGTGCACCACAGACCTTGCATAGCTCACATTATCCAACCAGCAACCCAGATGGGTTTTTCCACACAGAAACTGGATCATTCTTCCACATCAAGCTGAGGGCCCAAAAAGGCTAGATTCTAATAGTCTAACCCTGTCTCTTTTTTTCTTTTTTTTTTTTTTTAAGATGCCTATTCTAATTTGAATAAAAAACAGAGTGAGAACCGTATGCAAATGTTTTGGATGTCTTTGTATTGCTCTACTTTAGTATGCACTTACGTTCTACATCCTTTAAAAACCAAAAGGAATAAAAGTTTATCTCACTGAGTAAGTTCAGGAGAAAGCCTGATAAGTTTCAAATGGTTATGACTACCATCAGCTGTGGTAGTCTCAATAATCAAAATATTTCAAATATTCTAAAAAAAAAAATCTTAAAAAACTCTCTCTCCTAAGATGGCTATTTAGAGATTTGATTTTCTTCCATTAGACACAGGATCTCTTATCAGTTTAGTGAGCTAATGCTAAATTATCAGGTCTGTCCTTAAAGGAAGAAGTAATACAGACATAATTAGTGGGTTGACAGGCAGCTTTAATCAAAGTCTCAGTGGTATCAAGCCCTGAAGCTACTGATCTTGAAAGAGTCATGCAGACCATGTCGAAATCCTGTAATTGTCCAATGCACAGCTCCATGGTCAGCATCTGTGGGATACTGGAACTGACTGGACTGCTATTAACCACAGCTACAATTAGAGCATATCAATGCCACACAAACAAAAATTGGAGTTCTGCACCCCCACCCTCCTTCCCCCCACCCTCACAAATTGCATGACCGTACCTGACATTCCACATTGCAATAAAAGGCCTGTTTGCATCTTCCACACTTGGACAATCCTTCTTTCCTTAAAAAGAAAACAGAAGTTATTCTGTTCTAGAAACCTGAATGAAATAAAAGTGTATACTGGATCACTTTTTGCATCTAATACAGTTTCATTTCACAATGAAAACTGTATTAGACTTTCAAAAGCATATTTTTCCACGCAGCTCTCATCATGCAAAAGCACTCTGCTTTCTTGATAAATTGCTGGGTTTGAAGACATGTTACTCCATGCTATTTGACAGACAGCATCATATTTTGCCACTATACAAAGAATAATGAGCTAAAGTTATTGTGTTTTGCAAACTTTAAAATCGCTCTGTTCACCAATATTAACTCTTTGGTTCTGCTATGACAACTCTACTGCTTCTTTGGTTACAGAATGCATGACCTTTGTTGAGTAAGTGCCTCCAAAATCCAATAAAAAATACTGTGTTATTAAATATACTGTTTGATCTCCTGTCACCTGAGAGCCCCTTACTGTGACACCCTGTCTGCTCTGATATCTGTGTATTCTGAGCAGACCTAAGGCCCACACTCTCCTTTTTTATATTTGTATATACCCCACCAGAGGGAACTGCCACGAGGAAGGTCCTTTTCTGCTTTAAAGTGCATGTGTTGCAAGAGATCCCACCAAAAATAGAACATGTGTTACCCAACAAGTGACATTTTGGTGTGACAGCAATAGGGATCTCTCAGCAGTACTGAATGCTTTTAAAATGTCTGCATACCCTCCCTGGGGTAAGTAGAAATAAATAAATAAATAGCCTTACACTGAGGTAAGCTCACTGGAGTAAATCAAGGGTGAGGGTCCTTACATGATGTGACAGTGTGCAACATTTGGGTGGTCACTGGCATTTGGAGCCCATAAAACCCAGCGAGCCTGGCATCCTCTGATTGTATCTGCAAAGCACACAAGGTGCAACCTGAGCGAGCCGGGCTAACACCATGACTCCTCTTGCTGACATTACAAGCAAGTATTTAAAGTAACAACCACTATCTCATGCAAATACAATGTTACAGCCTCATTTTGCCCATGTAGTCACAAAAGTTCTCAGGACAACTTGGCCAAGTTTCCCTTCCCACGGCTGGCTGTCGAGCCCACAACCTCCCTGCTAGGGCTCTTTGGAAGTCCTACCAGCACAGATTGGAATCTGTACGTGCTAGTTCAGCGCTAATGCAACAGTCACAGACACAGAACACATGTCTGAGCACTGGCGGATCACCTTACATCACCCAGACATCGCTCCTCTTAGCGGCACTTCATCACCCTGGTGTGAAATAAATTTCAGATTACCGCACTAACTGCTGTCCTGCTGCAGTCAGTGGGTTCCTTGATTGCCGTGCTCCTCCAGAGCTCCAAAGGAGAAGCTTGCATGGATAACAAGCAGCTGTTCCCGAAGATAACCAAAAGCTATTCCATGAGATAACTATTATCCTTACAGTATTACTTCACCTCAGTGAGGTATGGAAGTATTCCCGGGTCCTGTGGCAGACAAATCTGAATATGATAAACAAAACCAGACAGCTTCTCTGGCACAAGGAAACTTGTGGTTAGGTACAAGAGTTAAAAAAAAAAAACAACAAAACTCTTAAACCAAACACAGCACCTTCTTCAAATTAATGGAACTCGCTTCACCAGCTTCACTAGAACTGTATTAGGTGCTCATATCCAAAGAGTGGGGTGAATCAAGTGACCAAGTCATAAGCAGATAAGGTAATGAGGAAAGAAAAAGGAGGTATGGACAAAAATAGCACAATTGCAACAGTTGTTTTTCTTTGCTGAGGCAACTACTAACATTTGCTCTGAGTTATAACCAGGTAAGCACTTAATTCCTCTGCAAGCTGTCAGAAGCCACAAAAGTACTACACTTTCTAAAAATATGGTGTGGTGTGGTGTGATGTGCTAGAGTGTCATATCCATGCTGAATTTGCTAACCCCAATACACCTTTTAATACACCCTGCAGCAGCTCAGATTGAGAGGCTTGAGGCAGACACTGAAAACCTCCCCTGCACACAGGTGAGGAGGAGCTGCAGAGGCCCCGGCAAACCCGAGCCCCCGCATCCCTCCAGCACCAGGAATCCCGAAGCACTCAGGAGCAGGCAGCACTCCAGTCCCAGTATTCCCAGCCAGGAGACAAACAAGTTCTTGCATTGCCTGTGCTCCGCCCCAGTAAAAGTAATTTGCAGACTAAGGTTTCAGACACAGGTAATATACAAGTATTGGTGTATATTTCAATACGGAGATATATACATTTCATTCATAGATATTCCATCCGCACTAGGGAATGTGAGGTGTGAATTAGGCGATTGCAGACCCTTTCTCCTTTATCAAACCTTCATTAAAACCACCGAACACCAAGTTATTACAAAACTAGACGGATCAACGACACTTCCTGCCAGAGGATGGTTACGCACGTGTCTACGTGACCGCCAGAGCAGGGGAAGAGCAGAACTTTTTTTTTTTTTCCTTTTCCTTTCTCTCTCCTGAGCTGCTCAACACGGAAAACCAGCTTTGACTTTAGACCTCCGCGCTGCCACAGCAGCACCACGAGCCGAGGAGGGGGAAAGCAGCGCCGCCGCCCCTAGAAGCCGGGCGGGCCCGGGCCCTACCTGGCGAAGCAGGCGTCGCAGTGGCTGCCGCGCTCGCTGACCGTCAGCACGGCCGCGTAGGCCGGGCAGCTCAGCAGCAGCTCGCCCACGGCGAAGCGCCGCCGCGCCCGCAGCCCGCGGCCCTTGCCGGCGCTGGCGAACCGCTCCAGCCCGTCCAGCTGCGGCGCCGCCTCCGAGCGCATCCCGGCGAGGGCAGCGAGCCGGGCGGGCTCGCAGCGCTGCTCTGGGAGCCGGGGCCGCCGCCGCCGCCGCCGCGGGAAGCGCCTCCTCCGGGCGGCGCGGGCCCCGCCGGCGGCTGCGCACCGGGAGCGCTGCCCGCCGAGCCCTGCCCGGCTCCGGCACCGGGAGCGCTGCCCGCCGAGCCCTGCCCGCCGAGCCCTGCCCGGGCTCCGGCACCGGGAGCGCTGCCCGCCGAGCCCTGCCCGCCGAGCCCTGCCCGGGCTCCGGCACCGGCCCCGAGCCCTGCCCGGCCCGCGGACACGCTGCCCACGGCACGCTGCGTGCGGTGGAAGCATGCCGCGGACCCACCCGGATCTCGGGCAGAGGGGGCTCTGCCGCTGGCCTCACGGCCCTCTCGTTGGTATTAGCACCTAATCCAGCTCCCACCGAAGTCAGTGAAGCGAGTCCTATTCACTTGAAGAAAGGTACAACTGAGGTGATTTTGCTCTCCTCCTGAACATCAGTGGCTTTTCCCAGCCTCTAAGATTTGCTGTTGGTTTTGTTTTTTAGGTTTTGGGGTTTTTTTTTAACTTATATGCCTAACCATAAGTTTTCTTGTGCCATAGAAAGTGTCTGTTTTTATCACATCTGGAAGATTTCTGTCTGCCAAAAGACCAAGAAATACTTCCATGCTCCATTGCTATTCAGTAATATTGTGAAAATCATAGTTATCTCAGGAAATAGCTTTTAAGTATCTTCAGGAGAAGCTGCTTGTTATCCCTGCAAGCTTCTCCTTTGGAGCTCTGGAGGAGCACAGTGAGCAGGGAATATACTGACTGCATTAGCAGAATAGTTAGTGGGGTAATCTGAAACTTATTTCACACCAGGGTGATGAAGTGCCACTGAGAGGAGCAGCAAGGCCTCCCAGATCAAGGCACCTCCATCATGAGCAGGTTTGCAGTTCAGGTCACAGGGAGCTCAGGTGTGGTGGCCTCCTGGATAGATAACCAGGGCAGGGAGAGAGTGTGGCAAGCCCAGGCTCTCCCTGCAGGTTAATTGAGAGCCCCAGGCATGCTCAGGGGTGAGCCAGGTCCCAGGGGCAGCAGGAGACAAGGTGGGTGGGAGTCCCCAGGGAAGCTGGACAGGAAGATTAAGGCGTAGTTGTGCCCTCAGGGCCCTAACAATGCACTATTCCATATAATCATTTATATCAGTTGCATATCTTTAACTTCTCTGATATTCTCATCCATCGTAACACGATGACATTAGTGGATTCACTGCAAAATTAATGTATCTTTCTGGACCAGCATTATTTGAATTAGTTAAAACATCACTGTTTTCATAAGGAAAGACTGAGCAATGAAAATAGGTCCAGTCCTTGAAAATCATCCTATCACCCTCAACAACTCAGCTAGATGTTGATCATGCCCAATTGCAGACTGCAGGGATGGAATTAGGGTATCCAGCTAAAGTAAAAGGAGCAGTATCTAACCAAGTACCTCATCTAGTGCATGAGGACTGCCATTTACATCCCAGTTCAGTGTAGATTGAGGATGTCAAGCTCAAAGGTCTGGACTCTTAATTATAGACTATTCTATATCCAAGTATATTTAAAAATAGTGATTGATAATGTATGCACTTTAAGAATGAATTAACATTCACTGGGAAACTGCCCTTATGGTCAATCCAGTTTGATTAATTTATAGATCCATTATAGCTAGACAAATAAAGTCACATCTCCTAAACCCACCGACTCTGACTTCTTACACTGCACAAGCTAGTAAATTCCTTCAACTAATCCCTGCTCAAAGTAGAGCAAAACTTCTAGGAAATAACTAATCTTGATTTTAAAATGTTCTTAATAAGTGGTTTAAAAAAAAAAACCCAAACCCTAGTAATATATATATATACTTTATTTTCCCTTAAAACTGCCCAGTTGTTCCTTCAGCTGCTGTATCTTGTCATAGCATTTTAAACTGTTTTGAAATATTCTCAGCTTTTTTTTCTCTCTACATCAGTAAAATGAAATGGTTAAGCATTTGCTTCTGAAATCTGAAAACAGTGTGATATATTCCAGTAGTGAAATGCTGGTCACACTGACAGTGTGAAATTAGTGACAAATTCCTACATTTTTTCCAGAAGTCAGCATTTAATTTGTGTTTCAAATTACGCTGTGTGCAAATAAAAAAGGTCTACAACAACTTGTATCTATCAACTTGATGATCTTGAAGGTGTTTCCCAACCTTAATGGTTCTCTGATGTTCATTATCAGACCACTTCTAAACAATAACTTGTGCTTTTCTAAGATCGTGTGGGTTCACTGATGAGAAGGTTGTGAGAAGGTGTCTTTTGGGGGGAACCAGCTGGAATGATGGCAAATGGTATCACACTTCTGTTCCACATTATCACCCTTGTAAAACAGATGACAATTTGATTATGCCTCAGGTAATGAGGAAAAATTCAAATTTCAGTAGGTCTCTTTTTTAATAAAGAGTCATTTAGTTTTAAAAACAAAAATAATAATTTACTAAGTAGGCTTTATTCCACCCTGAAAGATATTGCTTTCCAAAAGATAATGCCTGGATTTATTCACAAGAGTGAAATTCAGCACCGGCCTGCAGTCCCATTCAAACCCTCCAGGAGAAATTCAACCAGCTGCCTGCATAGCTTTTTGCTTCCTTTGGATGTTTTCAAAAATAAAACTGGTTTGATAAGTTATTAATGAAAACAGTTTGGTGACTACTTTGTTATTTATCCCATCCCCTGTTTTCTGTATTTATACAAAACCTGTAAATAAAACATATTCTTTTGGATCTCCCTATTTTATGTGTTTTTATACCATGTTCATCAGAAAATCTGAACGTGGGTTTTTATGAATCAATATGAATGCCTAAATAAATAATGTTTTATTGCAAAACACAGACTTAGTAATCAACTCATGAAGACTCTCAAGGCTTTAGCCATATAAATATGCATGCAAAAGCTGAATGAACAGTCAACACCAGGGAGTTTCCTGCAACCAGAAAAAGACTGGAGTTCTCTCTCTCTCCACTGTTCACAAGATGAGTGGAGAGTCCATGCTTCAACAGAATGTGTTGAAGACCTGGCAGGATTGGATGATAAAATACTTTGCTAAATTATACCTTGCATCTGCAGAGACTTGTACTTCTCATCTCTTGTGTCTTTTTTTAACTTCTGTTGTGTCTGCTTTAAATAAGAAAGATAATGGCTCATGAAAGGATATGAAGTAGGGTGTAGGTTTAAGAAAGTCACAGAACAAAGTGTTGTGCCAGGTCTTTGAATTTCTTAAAATTAAGGAGTCTTTAGAAGCAGAGCTGTTCACCTTCACTCACAACCTTGGAGCTGCTCTATGGAAAACCTTCTGTGTTTGACAGGAAAAGATGTATCCCTGTTAGTCACTTTTAGTTAGGCTTAATCACTTAATCTTGCAGAAAGGGTACCGCCGCAGCGCAGCCTGCTCTCTCCAGGAACGGCTGCATGCCCCGTGCCCAGAGCTGTCTTTTTGTGTTCGTGTCACCGCAGACTTTAGCCAGAAAGGTTCTGAACTTGGAAAGGGAGCACGGAGTCACTGGCTACGACACAGGGCCCCGAGCAAACTGGAGGGGGAGCTAGGAATAAACAATAAAATCAGCTACAGGGTAGGTACAAGAAACAATCATAGGCCAGCAGCCTATGGGGAGAGAAAGGACAATGGAAACGGTATATAACCTTTTCTATATTTAATACAATTATTTCCAGAGAGATCTGGTATAGTAACCTTGTCTTTTTTATCCTTTGTATTTTTTTTTCCTGTACCTCTTGTTACCATCAGCTGCTTTCAGCTCACCAGTCCAGGTGCTCACAACAGGGGCAGCTGGAAGCACATCCCACAGTGTAGTGTAAGTAATGAAAAACTCAGCCTAAGCTGGTTTAGTAAGTTTTGTGGGTAGATCTCATGACTTGTCCTAACCTCTGTCCTGCTGTAGCTAGGCAGCTGTTTCTGGTATCTTTGCAATTTATGGGTAGTTTGGGTTCAGATTTGCACATTTTTAGCCAGTGAGTGCATTATTAGTTTTGAACCAGAGATTAAGTGTGAATGTAAAAACTCAGCAGGAGCTGGGAAATGCTGCCTTTCAAAGAAGAAAAATGCAGTTGATCACTTTTAGGAAATAACCTGCAAGGTGGGAGGGAGTTCAGGGATGGCAGTGAGTTCAGAATTCAGTGGGGGCTGCAAGGATAGTGTGTCACCCATACATCTCTAGGCAGATGTGCTCCCAGCCCTGGAGGGGCCTGGGTGTGACATTCAAAATCTGTCCTCATGTTATCTTCTACATCTGTGCCACTAATTGTTGACATGTTGACAGTGTTGACATTGCCCACTACTGAAACACAAACAAAAATACTCTAGAGATGCTGTGGTTCTGTTGACAGTCAGAACTTTGTTCCCAGTCAGAGAGGACTGGTGGAAGTGGAGAAGATGGGCAACCCTATGGAGATGTCTGACTTCTCTTTAGAGACATTATGACATTAAAGACCCAGAGATCTAGAAAGAGGTTCCTAATTTAATTTTTTTTTCTGAAAAGAACAAACTCCTCACTGCCCTCACCTATCAGATGCCTCCTGCAGTTTTATCAATATTAACATCCCTACTGCAAGTGCAGAACTAGAAGTAAAGACTCAAGTTTCTGCCTAATATATGGAAGTGATTTTTCTGGGTTAAACATATTGTAATTCACTCATTTGAAGTTTACAAGCATTTTTAGTATGTCATTATAGAAAGCCTATACACAAATGTCCAAAGACAAAAAGTGACAGCAGCACAAATGTGGTTTCAGGAACATAGCATGTGATGACAGAGCTGGATGACTGTGGGGAACAGGCAAGGGCAGCAGTTAGGTGTGAATGTGACACTCAACACTCAGATACTTGCAGTTCACAATTTGCTTTTATCAGAATCAGCAACCTCACAACTGCCTTTCTGTGCTAACTCCAGCCTGCCCCTGGCAGACCTGCATTAACCTTTGCTTATGGAGCCACGGCAGGACTCA
Source organism: Molothrus ater (assembly GCF_012460135.2). NCBI lineage: Eukaryota > Metazoa > Chordata > Aves > Passeriformes > Icteridae > Molothrus > Molothrus ater. The sequence continues at coordinate 21,439,777 of NC_050480.2, forward strand.
AGAAAATAAAAAAACATATTATGTCAGATTCCCCATTGGTGTAAATTAGCATCTCTCCACTGACTTTGAAGGAGTGGGACCTGCTTGCTCAAGTTGAGGATCATACCCAGTGCTCCTGTAGCATCATTAAGTTGTCACATTCTTCCCCTGCCTCTCCTTTTGTTGTCTAGCTGCAACTTTTCTGAGTTGAAGACTAGAGAAGGGTCTTTGATCCTCTGATAACTCCTTGAGGCTCCCTAGGATAATTGGCCAGGACACTTTCTGAATTATCCAGGGTCATTTTATCCTGCCCTTTTACTTGGAGAGGGATTACAAGCAAGAGAAAAATCTTGGAGTTTTCACAGATGCAGACGACCTATACGAGTGCTGCTGTGTGTAGTAGGTCAGGCACCCCTCGTGACATGAGGGACACCCCATTGCCACCAGGCTGTATTTAACCTCTCCTGCTACTGATGTGGAAACAGAAGCCCTTCAGGGTGACCTGGGCCCTAAGACTGCCTAACTCTTTTTTCTGAACACACTGGGGGTGCTGAAAAAGGAAAGTATGTGAGCTGCTTTTCTGCTGATGGAGGTATTTACTCACTGCAACCAAGCAATAGCTCCATATTTTATAAAGTTCTCATGGTAAGGCATTTTCTTCAGCTCTAACAATGAGTTTTGCGGCTATTCTTTAAACCTCTGGGGATTTTTTCAGCATTGTGAAACATAGGATCACTGAAAATATGAAGAGTTTCAGTAGCCACACCAATGTTGTAAAAAGATGTATCATCACATCTATGTACATATTGGTTACTTTTCTATTTGTTTTTGCAAAGATTACACTAGCAATACAATAAACAGTAATTTATACTTAACCCAGCTACAAAAATATTCAATGCTATGCCTAAGAATGACCCTTTCCCAGCCATGCTAAAAATACCTATATTCAATGATGACTTCCCAGAGATAAAACATTTTTGAGATTTGCTGCTTAATAAAAGCATTGTTCTGCTAGGGGGTATTCCACCAGGGCTGTACAATATTTTTTTTTTTTTTTAAATCAGAATGTTTTGCAAAATTAAATCAAATGCCTTACAAATGTCTCAGTATATCACACTGAGGCAGTTACCTTTTTAACCAAATTTGTAATCTAATCAGGTTTGTCTGACAAGACCTATTTTCCATAAAACCATGCTGACTGGCATTAATTACTTCCTGTCCTTTCATTCTTTATCACTTGAATCCCATATTCTATTATTTTGCTCCCCCCTCACCTCCTCTCCAGTTTGAAGTTAGGTTCACTGGCTTGTATTTACCAAGGTCGTCATGTTCGTCCTTGCTGAATACTGGCAAAACATCAGTCTTCTTCCAGTCTTCTGGAATTTCTGTGTTATTTCAAGACCCATTAAAAATTAACGTGTGGAAGGAAGAATCTCCTCCACCAACTATTTGAGACTCCTCAGGTGCAAGTTATCTGGGCCTGATGAATTACAGGTTTTTATCACAAGTAGATATTTAACATCCTATTTGGTTACTAATGGACTGAAAAAGGCTTTGGCTGCCTGATATGATACTGCTGTTATCCTGCTTTTTCTGAATCAAGGAGAGACATATTTATTGAATATGGCTTTCTTCATTATTAATGATTTTACCACCTTCATCTAGTTCCTGGCAAATTCCATTGCTGGGATTTCTGCTGTGTATCATGTACTTCACACACTCCTTCTTTTTCCTCTGCTGCATATACAGGTATCTTAATCTTCAGTGTCCTCTGTGTCATAATTTTCCTTTATCTTCCTTTTTACTGCAGACTACTACTCCTCCTTCTAATCTCTTCTCCAACAAAATGAAGTAACAGCGGGAAGGAGGGAGAACTGTAACTAATATTGTTCTTACTTTCTTCCCTCACTGTCCTGGTTCAATTTCATGAATGAAAAAAACAAAAAACCAATGCATTGAGTGGATGGATTTTGGAAACCAAAGAGCATCGTTTGAGTATACCAGCTCCCCCTTTCAGGGTGTGATTCCCTATTTCTGAAGAGCCCGTCTTTCAGCAGGCTGATTCATGTCCACACGTGTTTTCTCTGTCAACCACCTTTGCTGCTTTTCCTTCTGTGCCTGCTTTTCTTCATGGACAGCAGCAGAGAGCACACAGATTTTGCTGAGACAAGAGCCACCATCCATCATCAGATGACAGGTACTTCTATTTCTTGGAAGAGGAAACCTGGTCCAGCAGAGTACTAAATATTTGTAGAGAGACACTGTGGTGAGAAGTATCACACAAGAAGCAGCTGGAAGCTTCCAGATGTGTTAATATGGAAATGTGGTGCTCTCCCACCTCTGCATTAGGTACCAGAGTGCATTTGAAAATTAAGTCAGATATAGAGTATTTTTATTACAATCAGTGGCTTTGGGAATTCTCATTACTTGGAAAAAAAATTTTGGTGGTCATTTAGCAGATGGGATAAAAAAAAATGTAGTAAGGACTTGGGAGTTTTGCTCTGGGCCTGGGCTAGTGAGCCTTTGGCCCATGGAGAGCACTCTTGATTTGTGGTGTTTGCTCAATGTTTATAGAATAATGTGTCCCTGAAGCTGCAGCCCCTGTGGTGCTGGTTCCATGGGGCAGAGTTCTGTGAGCTCAGGGATGTGGCACTGGGAATACTAGAAGGGCTGGATGTTGGATGTGCACCCATAATATGGTGCAGTCTTGTCTGTGTTGCCTTTGGGAATGCTTTCTGGAGGAAACCATCTGTCACATGGCCATTGCACTCTTTTGGGGATGCTCTTGGAATGATCCAGAATGGAGACAGAATAAGTGCGAACTGATCAGGGATTTCAGGTATTCAGCACTATGGAGAATTGTGCTGTGAAAGTATTTTACATATAGACAAGTACATTTTAGATAAATTCTCACATCTCCCTTGTCCATTGTCAGTGCCTATTAGCTTTCAGGGCTAAGAGAATGGCAATAGCAATAATAATAGTAGTGATAAAACTGTAAGAACTTTTATCTTAAGTGTGACTGCCTTGCAGGTTTATATCACTGACAGGCCTCTCAATGGGGTGAGAAAGAAAGACTGTGTGGGGCTTGGAGTTGGCAGAATCTACATATGCCGTTGGAGCACCTGGTAAATGAACTTCAGGGCCCAAGCATGTAAAGGGACCAGTATGGCAGATATGATTGACCAGATGGAAAAGCAAATGTTCTTTAAGACAGCAATTTGGAGAATCCCAATCTTTTAGATTGTCCTTTCTCTACCTACCTTTATACAGAGTTGCTCTCCATCTCTCTTGTAGGTCCCTTTAGATCCATAAAGGCTTCTGTAAGACCTCCCTTGAGCTTTCTGTTCTCCAGGATGAACAACCCCAACTCCCTCAGTTTGTCTTTGCATAACAGAGGTGCTCTAGCCCTGAGATCATAGTTGTGGACTCATTACAACAGATCAATGTCCTTCCTCCGTTGGGGGCTGGACACAACACCTCAGGTGGGGTCTCACCAGAGCAGAGCAGAGCAGAGCAGAGCAGAGCAGAGCAGAGCAGAGCAGAGCAGAGGGGCAATCACCGCCCTGGACCTGCTGCCTATTGCAACCCGGCTAGGGCCCTGACGAAGGAGGAATGATGAGGAGGACTCCATGGATATCAGAAGGCTAATTGATTACTTTATTATACTATATTATTCTATACATCCAAAACTGAATCTGCCAAGCACTCAACCCTGCACACAACTGCTCTGCACTGCACTCAGTCTCGTGACTGTCACCTGACAGTCCCGGCACACACACACTCTTGGCCCTGATAGACCAAGGAAACAAAACACCATGACTTTGGGTAAACAAAACACCATGACTTTGGGTAAACAATCTCCATATTGCATTCTACTTTTGCACAAACACAGGCACAGCAAATAATAAGAATTGTGTTTTCTTTCTCTGTGTTCAGTGAAACCCAGAAATATTCTTGGGAAGAATTGTGCCTTGCTTTTCTCTGTGAAGAGAAATGTGGGGCTGCAGCTGCCCACATTGCTTTGATGCAGCCCAGTGCACAGCTGGCTTTCTGGTCTGCCAGGGTGCATTTTTTTGTCAGGTTGTGTTGAGCTTCTCACCCACCAACGCCCCCATGTCCTCTGAAGGACTGCTCTCAATCCCTTCATCCCCCAGCTTGTACTGGTGCTTGGGATCACCCAGACTCATGTGCACGATCTTGCTCTGGGCCTCACTGAACTTCATGGATCTATTTACATGTTATTTTACTCTGTTTCATCAAAATAATAATAAATACAACCAGCAATTCATGGACAAATACATCAATCATTTATTCTGTCCCAGAAAATGACTGTGTTAACAAAGTCAGGATTTTTTCAAACACTAGAAAACTAGGAACAGAAATCTGCATTCCCAAAGATTAATATGACACTTTTCCTCCAGTTCTAGAAGGGGAGTAGGGATTCTCCATACTTCAAGAAATATCTTAAGGAACAAAAGAAAGACAGAGAACAGGAGATGCATTGGGATTGCAGTACTGAGAGTTGAAAACTGTGTTCAGCTGGACCACAGTACCAACTTCAGCAAACACACTCACAAAGAGAATGAGACTCCACTGCTCAGTCAGTCTGGGAAACAGTGTTGAAATCAAAGCTCATCAGTTAAAACATCTTCAGAGAAAATCCACAGAGACAAAACTTTCTTAAAGAGGGAAAAGAAAGAAACCGAGTCAATGCAAAGCTGCTTCTCAAGGGAGTTATGTGAAAAAGGAAAAGTTCTAAAATGTATGCAGGAGCTAGATGAATTGAAATGATCATGAAAGCAGTAAGACATAATACAGTCATCTCAGGAATAAAATAAAGATTTCATAATAAAACTAAGTGGATACACAATCCACATTAACACTTAGGGAATTTGAACTTATCCCTTTTTATGACATCTGATGATGCTTTGGATGGTATTGAATTGTGATTTATGTATTCAGAAACCTTTTTATACCATCAAAGGCATTCTTATGAACAAAATAAGCTCTTGATGAGTCAAAACTGACACAAAGTTTTTGTTTAATAAATGAAGTTAATCAACTCAAGGATTGCTCTTTTATATTTTCTATGTGTCCTTTTTTAAGACATTCTCATTTTATCAAACCTTTCTGGGGTTCCTTCTCTTCAAGCCATAAAGACTGGCAAGGGTATCCTTGTGTCAAGAATCAGTGACTAAAAATAGTTGTCTCAAATTTATAAGCTAAATCTTGCCACTTTGCTTTAAGCTTCCCTCTCCTGCCTCTCTGAGATCAAAACACAGTTACTCTGTGAAATTTATGGAAGAGAAAAAAATAATAGACCATGTGACCTTCATTGGATCAATTACCTTAACTTTTAGGCTTCTATAGATTTCTTATTATACCTAGAATTTGCCTGCATAGATGTGGAATTACTTATTTTGATCACTAACTCCGTAAATGCAAAAAGTGAGTAATGAAAGTTATTTCTTAGGCAACAGCTCTTCAGTCACAGCAATTTTTATTGCTCATCATAAGACCATACAGAATATCTTATGTTCCTTTTCCCTCTGAACACAATTGAATTGAAGACAATTTCGTGTCTGGAGCCATGGCCATGCCAAGCAGAGACTAGTGAATCCAGTGTTAACTTGGTGACCTTTGAATGAAAAATTCTATTTATGTTGCTGTCATTTCTCCAGTCCATTTTGGAATAATCTGGCCTCTAATTATTAGCTCAAACAATATTCTGAGCTATCTTTCCACAGTGGATTAGCACCTTCAGATTATAAAGGTATTAGATCACCATTGAAGTACCTGCTGGTTTTGTCCACTGATAAATATTAAGCAGCCTAAAACTCATGGAAATGATTTTGGAAATGGAAATGGATTAAAACTTGAGACAAAACCACTGTATTCCAAAAAGAGGGATATGTAAGAATTACATCATAATTTTAGGACTGTGATGTGCCAAACACTTTGTTACTTCTTTTATCTGGGAGATAATTAACCCTTGCTCTACTTCACCTTTCAACATAAAGTCCTGAGAGGACAGATGCCAAGAAAGGTTTCTGTAAGTGTTCATAATTTGGGCTTTACTTCTAAATTATAGGAAAAAAAGATTGAAAGCTCATGTTTTTCTCCCTCTTCCACACTAGTGTTGTTTCATTGGCCTAATCAAGATGAGAAGGCAGTTGTAAATTTATATTTGTCTGGCTTTGACACTTTTCTCACTAATTTACTAAACTTCCTAGCCAGAAGACAAATAATGCTTTTGCCACGTATGGGAATTTCATATGCATAAAATCATGGAGTTGTAAGAACACACCTTGTAATGTATATCTCTCTTTTGTTAAAGGAAAACAGAAAGAGAGGGAAAGGGCTTGTTATAAGATAAGCCTTTTATGAAAAGTTCTGGATAACATAATTGGAATAGAAACAAGGGGGTCCTATAGAAATGTAACAGAACATTATAAAATTACTCTAAAACCTATGGAGCATTATATCTTTTATATGAAGTTTTTTGAGCCATTGTATAGAATATAACAGAAGAGCTATCCGAGCTATAGGATGGTAGGGGAAAAAAAAAAAGCTGTAGAAATCGTTATGGTTTTGTGTTAGATTCCACAGGAGTTTTCCATAAGGGCTGGGCTGTTTCTGAGTGTATCCTGAGCGTGTTTCTTCTCTCTCTACTCCTGTGGCGAGCTGAACTTTGGTGTTAGTCTGCAGCACATTCTGAATGCGCGAGTAGCCTTTTGTGGGGAAAAAAGAAGATAGTTCTCTGTCTCATTAATCTGCAGATTCATGTGGAAGTCTATGCTGTCTTAAACTTTGTTGGCAGGTCACCATGCAGCTGCATGAACCATTGTGTTTGAGTTCTAAATGGGGATGTACAATAGGCACTGTACCTTCTGGTGTAAAACGTACACAGGAAATCACATACCACTACCATCAGCAACTGAGGTTTTGTATTATTTCAATGGACTGAGGGCCCTTTTTTTGCTGCACTAGGGAGCTAAGAAAGTGTACATAAAGGACAGCGTAACAGCATCCTTGCCTGAGTTGGTAGAAATGAGAGAAACTTTTCTTTTTGGTGTTGTTGATGATGTCCAGGGCAAGTTGATTATGTATGAGCCACAAACACAAGATTAGTGGTATTATCATCTTAAAAAGATTACTTTTAGAAAGCCAAACAGGTCAGATATTTAGAATTCGCAATTGTTCCTACCACAGTATTCAAAACAGAATTTGGGAAGACAGGAATTGGAAATGACAAAAAGGTCTAAGTTCTTCCAAATCTAGGAAGGAGAATAAAATGTCAAAACAGTTATAAACCACAACCCATTCAACAGGTCCATCCACATGAGAAAACCAGCATTTAACAGAGGGGTCTCTGAAACTTGTGAAGAACAGAAGATTGGTAGGAAAGCATTTTTATGAGAATTAAAATGTGCCTTCCTGTCAGGGAGGAAGGGTGTTGCAGGGTGCTTGAGAAATGGAAAAAAAAAGTACCATTAAACCCCGATATGAATAAAGATCAGGTGAGAGAGGATGTCACCCTGTGGCCTTTGGAGCTGTATTTCTGCTGCCTCCTGAAATTATGTTTTCCTGAAACAAAGGAACAGTGTTATGGAAAAGTGGGTGCCAGATACTTTAGGAAAATGAGACACAGTGAAGCGGATAAAAGAGACAAAGACAATAGCAATCATATGCAATAAAGTGAAGGCAGCTGAGGTCTGAGACAAAGGTGAATATTCTGAGCCAGCAAGATGACTGAAGCAGGGGAAGGAAGGAGGGAAAGGTGATTCACAATAACATTTGAAAGACATTGGCTTGAATATTTATCAATGTCACAGCAAACTTAGCTTGGCAGCCTTGGTGGCTGGCTTTGTTCTTTCGGCGATTTCCCACCCTTGAGATGACAAACAGGAATGTGGCTCAAAGCACAGCTCTTAATGTGAGCCCAGTGCAGCAGCCCTTGGGCCCACAGGCCAACTACACAGGCACTGCCATGCCATTTCATAGCTTTTCTAGAGACATAGCTGAGGTTTTTACTCGTATCAACATCCTGGATTCAGGAGGCAAACATACAGCAGGACATGCAGAAGATTCTGTGCAGCTTCTTTGAGTACCTCACTTGCTCTGAGTCTGTTCAAGTGTGGGTCCTATGCCCTGGTCAATGACTCTGCTACATCTTTAGTTTAGAAATAACTGAAATAAGTCTGAAGTGATTCATCCACCTGATTTTTGATGGATACAAAAGTACTCCAGTAATTAATGTTTTTGGCTGATAGCAAAGGTCTAAGTTACAGTGCTTTTGCAAGAGTTTCTTCTGCACATACACAATAATATTCTGAAGTGACTGGTTGCTGAAAGGCAAGATACAGGGACCATTAAATATCTTAGAGAAGTGCCAAATCAATATGTTTTGGAGCTCTACTCAATGCTGTATCCCAGCTTATTCAAACTGCAGCCTGACTCTCATCTAAAGGTAAGGACAGAGCAAAGGTCATGGTACAAAAGGCAGGAAAAGGACCATGGCTGCCCTTGCTGGCATTGGTAAAAATGGAGTTAACTCCAAATGTCATAGACTGTAACCAAGGGCAGAATTTGGCTATTTGTTTTGAATCAGTGCTATCAATAAAAGTCTGCCAAAAATAACCAACTGGTAAATATTAATTTAAACAGAAAAATTGGAAGTCGGTTGCACACTTAGTTGCAACATGGGGCCATTCCATGTTGGCAGTAAGAGGATAATGATGTGAAATGCCAAAAAATACCTGGAAAGCATTACTTCTGTGTGACATCCAATAAAGATGCTGCACACACCCCTACATTTTTCAGCAATTAAATATCTGAAAATGAAAGCTCTCTCTTTCCCCAATTCCCCAACTGCAATGGCCAAACTACAGCCCAGCAATGCGGCAATAGAAGTTTTTCAGGGTGGCCCCTCTGCACAACAGCTGTTTCTCAGTCTGATAGTAGCATCTCCAACCAGCTGCTTCACTTTGCTCCTGGCTGTCACTGCTATAGGTTAATAGGAACAGAGGCAAGAGAAGGGCCTAGGCCAGCATAAAGCAGAAATAACAAAATTTTCTGCCAAAAGGGAGTGTGGGATAAGAACTTTAATGGGCAAGCAAACAAAGAATCAGACTGAAGCCTGAGGCGCTTCATTGTGTTGGCAATAGACACACAGTCCTGGAACAAGTGCAGCCCAGAGTCTAAATTTGAAATGACTGTGGGGCCTCTGTGCCAATAAAGTTTGGCTCTGTGTATACATGTGTGCATGTATATCTATATCCCCGCACCAAATACGTAGTTGTGATAATCGCGTAGTAAATTACAGAGCCATATGATGAACTGCACGTGCCTTTGACCACCTCACCTGCCCCCTGCCAGCTAATCCATCTCTATTTGGATTTGCTCTGTCATTACAAACCAAGGCTTTAATCCTGCAAACACTTATGTGTATACTTAACTTTGAGCACTGGAACAGTCCCGTTGAAAACAAGTTTGGCTGGGTGTAATTTCATCTTCAACTCTACGTGCGGTCATAATCCTGTTTTCTACATTCACTGGTAGCAGTCTGGGCTTGTGATTTCTTTTAGCTGGTAGGACAACACCTCTGGCACTTACTGCTGCTTTGGTGTGTGCTGAGGATAAATCTGTATTATTCCACTGGCTTCAAATGTGTTACACCAATTTACACCACCTAAGAATCTGACCTGTTGAGAAAGGAAAGTCATGATCACCACCAGATCTAATCTACAAATCTACACTGGGTGAGTATCAGTCTAAGCATAAAACAAGGGCAGGGTGCAAGTACTAGATTTCTTATCCACGCAGGACGGGAGGTGCAGGCTGATGGTGTTGCTCTACTCTGAGATCTATCCACCCACCCTCATTTCATGAATGTAAGGAAAGTCTTGCAGAGCTTCTTCCACCCGCTCTCTCATGGCTTCAGCTCCAGATTTTCTCTCGCCCCCTTCCATAAACTGTGCAGAAAACAAAGAGAAAGGCAGCAGAGGAGAAATGTAATTTTATACTGCAAAATAACATTCATAAGTCACACAAACACTGAACCCTACGAATAATGGATCTGTCCTTTAGGGACAGTCCTTTCCGTGTCATTGTCTGGTACTTATGTTGTTGTTCATCTAACTAATTACTGCTTTGAAAGGTATAGTCCTGCTGTCATGCCTAGATTAGCAGCAAGTGTTTGGCCAGCTACTTTCTTGTCACAGTTGATAATTATTTAATGAGTTCTGTTCTTCCCTAGGAAAGCAAGATTGGGATAGAATTGGACTTATTTTATCACAGTAGCATTGCTGCATGTGTTGGCAGGTTTGACAGCAACAGCACTGGATTTCAGTGAGACAGAAGAAGAAGAATTTCCATAAGTAGCTCCTGAATCAGTTGGAAGCAATGGGGAAATTAATAGTAATGAGTGAATCTCAATAGATACTTACTCATTACTGTGTTAGCTGCCAGCCCTTTCCTGCAGCTGTAGCTGTGCTGGAAGCTGGGTGATGCTCTTAGCTAACAGAAGAGCCACTGTAAGTTAGTACAATGTGTTAAACCTAGCTTCTGATCTCCAGCTTCCTCCATCTGCAGGGGGCCACTGAAGTCACCCTTTTTTTTTTCCCCAGTGGACATCTATTGATAAATAAAGGAGTGTCATCACAGGACCACAAGGACCCTTCCTTCAGATTAGTGGTCTAAAAGAACATTTGGAGCAACAAAGGCAGGTAAAGAAACTCTGTGCTGAGAGCAGGTTAGAACAGCACAGTCAAAGCCTTACTGTACATGCAGCTATCTGCTGCAGTGGGGTGTATTTTAAAAACTCAGTGGTACTTGTGCCCAGTTATTTTCTCTGTCTGTCAGGAACTTTTCAGGAAAACTTTATATGGAAAATGTTAACTCTTTGAAATCTAATTACAAGAAAAGTGAAAAAAAATCAGATCAAATTAAAGGTGTTACTTTTTTATTTTAATTTCAAAATATATTTCATTTCAAGCACTTTAAAACTTTCAAAGTCAAAGCAAAGCATTTGGGCTAACCTTAAATACTTTTTCTCTGTTAGCACATAACTACAAGGAAAAAATTGGGAAGAAATTTTATTTTGTTTCATAACAGGGACAATGTCAAAAAGGTAGACTTTCCCACAGAATGGGAACTAGTTTCAGTTTGCATTTACTATTTCCCCTCAAACTGAGTTGTGTTTTTCTTCCCAAAGCTGAACAAACTTTCTAATTCCTTAAGGACATGTAGCACAGGGATCCCTTTTTGTAAGGTTACAGATTAATCTGGAGCTCGAGTGCGGTCCATTCCCTTATCCCCTCTCTCTCCAAAACATGATTCACCTGGGTATGTATGAGGTACAAAGAGGGGGTTTTTCTGTCACTTATTTCCCTGGAAGTGGCACTGAGCCATCAACTAACCAGCACCAGACAATGCCATGATGTCCTACATTGAAGTGCCTCCTACATGCCCACATCACTCAGGACAGCAGCCAGACAGGGAGAGGTTGGTTTGTCTGAAATAAATGACCTGAGGACTGCTGGTCTCAGCAAACTGCTCCTATAAACAGCAGGAGCAAGTGAACTCTGAAAACATAAGAATTCCTTGTTAAGCAAGCACCCCCAGTAATGATAATATATAATAATAATAATAAAAAATAACAACTTACTCAAAGTATACAAAATGGATGCCTGCCATAAAAAAACCCCACATATTTTAAAATATTTTCAATATTAAATCTACTATTTTTCCAAGACAAATGGTTTCTTAGCCACCATATTTTCCAAATTTTCTCATGGCTGTTTTCCATTGTCTTTTTTAAACATAAATCTTGTGTTTAAAATGGTCTGATCCTAAACCTACCGAGCCAGTGAGGAATTCCTATGTTGACTCCGGTTTTTGTATCACGTCAGAAGTATGGAAAGCAGTTGCTTCCTCCTCATAGTCTTCATCATAAGTTCTGTAAAATGTATCCTGAGATGGTAAACAAATGTTTTTTCTGGGAAAGTAAATGCAAAAGTAATAAGTGATAAGAATATAGAAGCTGAAAGGGGGTTAAAAAATAGTTTGAATAATCTGTGGAAGAAACTGTTCTTGGTTTAATTTGTGTTCCTGCTAGGAGGTGTGGATTCCTTACCCAGAACTGAAGGCTGTTCTGGCTGTGGCACACTGGATCATTCTCCAAAAAACAACAAGAAGGTCACACAGTACATTCATGGCTACAAACACCACCACTGCTGCAGTTCAGTGATCAGCACTTTCACTTTTTCACAGCAATGTGTCAGCTAGTAATGAAGAAGTAATGATTTACTAGCAGTTCTATTACTACATTTACCTCAGGTCTAAGATTTATGAGTATTTTTTGCTCATGATATTGGAGAGGGCACGCCAGTAGGATTTGTTTTCTGTTGGCAAGCACATACACAAATTTCTTTGGGGGGGATTTTCTCTCTGTTAGCTGAATAAGTAAAAAATGTTCTGTACTGATTTACTTGCAAGAGAATGCACAAAGTTGCTGAGAAGAGATTCCATGTCAATGAGGTTGTTATTTTTGCAGTTAAACACTGGAATTTACCTTTTTATATACACAGGTTGGTATGAAGGGCTGTGATTTCATTGTGGATGCCATTTTCATTGCAGATAACCAGTTACTGAGGTATTAATTTCCTGAAAGGTCAGGAAATTTCAAGCAATTCAATTCTTTCTTTACCTCTCTAACTTGATGAATTCTGTATTAAACTCACAGTCATCCCAAATGAGGATCATGCCATCAGGGAAAGAGGTTTACCTGGTTAGCTTGACGTGTCCTAAAGTTATATCAAGGATTTGGATAACCTGTAAGTTACTGAAGTAAGGTGGCAAGGGCATTCCTATCTCTGATTTGTCCTTTATCCTTCCTTCCTGCCTCACTGGCTGAGCTGTAACAGGATAATTGCAGAAGGGAGACAGCCCCAGAAAGGAGCCATTCATGCAAGATAAGGCACTGAACAAATTCTAAATCCCCTAATCTGGAGAGAGTTTAGGCTGAGTTTGAATCTGATCTTTACAGTCACTTTCAAATGTATGCATATTTTCACTGTAAAATACAATAAGCTGTGATGTTCCTGTGTCCAGATGGTGCTAATGAGAGTCCCTCTTGCCTCCTCCAGTAAATCTATCCCCTCCTTACCTTCTCTCACTTTTGGTACTATGGCAGAGGCATTTTAACCTCTTATGTCACGTCTTTCCAGGCAATGTCTGAAGAACGTTCACCCACTGCAGATGTCATAAAATCAAGGGACAACTGCTGTTTTATAGGGAAAAGAAAACAAGAATCATGAGTGGTTAGAATAAAATCCTTGTCTGCTTTACACCAGTTTAGTATGACTCCCATCAGTATGTTTTTTCTGTGCAAAAATCAAAAGAAGTTCTGTTTGCAGAAGAAATAAAGGCAAAAAGGAACCAATTGCTCTGTGGATAAACTAATTAGCAGTGCAAAATTCAAGTGGCAATAATGCCCTTCCATTCAATATATTCTCATTTTATTTTGAATCCAGTGTGCATCTGGTGAGGTTTTAAAGCACTGCACATTTACTCATTTGACAGGGGTGAATGACACAAAGTCAGCATCTTGTGATCAACAGGAAAGGAAAAGAAAAGAAGAACACGTTATTCTGATGTCATCTCCCATTGTTATTGTTGTTGTTCCTCCAAATAATGGAATTCTGGAAGCAAGACCATAAATCTCAAAGCTCAGCATTGTCTCATTTGGAGATCAAGGTCCTGGTTGCTGATTGATTCATGCATTTTTCATTTGGCCAGCTAATACCCTTTAAATGGAACGGACACATAAGCAGTGAAACTGGAGCTATTCTCCCCTCCCCTCAAAGGATTTAGTCTATAAGTTAAGAAATTTCTCATATGATAGAAAATTTGTGGAAAATAATGGATATTATTTGCCTCAAATGTCTAACATTAATTTTCTTGGCAATGAGTCTGGTGTCAGGGTGCATTGAGAGCACTCAGCTTTTAAGGTTAGATTGTGATACCTTTTTCAAGTTGCATAATACCTAATTCTTTGAATTATCCCATTGGAATGAAGAATTAAGATATCACTTGAAACTGATAAGAGTATCACAATCTAACCCTTAATGAAATTTGTAGAAGCTGAGTGTCCTCTAGAAGAATGAGTCCATAATCCATATTTCTATGGATATGTTCTACCTCCATTTGTAATCTTTAGACAGTTGCATGATCATGGCACAGATGCAGCTGCTTATATTTCATTACACCTTTGGTGATTTGAAAGCTCTCTGAGACTGTAGAAGGAGTATAATCACAGAAAATTGCATTTTCTTCCAAGTTTTATATGTTTATATTTTTATATAAACAGGATGAAAAATATAATTTTAAAAACATCTGTTCAGGGATCACAGAACTCACTATGACATAGGATGAAGACAGCTTTGCTCTAAGGAGTTATTTGTTTTTTCTTGAGACCCTTAGGTAAATTCCAGTTTATGTCAGGCTTATGATATAAATCTCAATTCCCCAATGAGTGTTGATGTCTTTCCTCTTTTATCCTGCTTCAGTTCTGGCCACAGTTCTCTCAAAAACTCACCTTCCTGGTAAATATTACAATCTCTCATGCATTCCTTTGCAGTGGGATTACAGCTATCACAAGTAACTATTTTTCTTACTGCTTTAGATTCAAAATGCATGTTGAACCTCTAGTACCTCCTAAAACATAGCCAAAAAGATATTTGGGTTGCTGCTTACCACAAGCAAAATCTAAGAGGAGTGTGAGGTATCAGGATCAAACCAGCAACACCAATACCTCCATCCATTTGATAACAACTGCTTGATATTGCTGTACCCAAAGTAGCCCTTTGCCATGCATGGTTCTGTTGGAGTCCCTCTAAAATTGTAAAAATCATAAAATTCCATGTCTTATGGCACACTGAGTGATTTTCCCTCAGCACACAAACAGAGTATTGGGATTCCCAAAGGATCTGTGCTCACCCTTCCTGAACTGGGGCTTGGGCTCAGGATGACTCCAGAGTGGTAAAAGAGAGGTGGGGACAGGAGTCATAACAGACCTCTGGTAACCCTTGGAAAAATTTGAAGAAACCCATGGGTGCCTCGTTTTCCACGGGAGAAGGGACATTGTCTCCTAAATGCCTCCCAAATGCCTGCCTTCTTGGATACAATGGGCTGCTGGGAACAGGGCATCAGCAGCTGAGATGTACCCTTTTTTTGTCTGGAAAAAAATAGAGCAGCAGTGAGGAAAAAAAGATAGAGCAGCAGTAAAGAAAACAGCTGAAAGAACTTTCTATCAGAGTTAATTGAGTCATTGAAAGAGAAATCTGACAAGACAAAGAAAGGAACAGTTAGAAGCCTGAATGGAGTGAAGAGGGGATAATAAGTTAGAAGGAACTGTGTGAAATGCTGAAACTGTGTGACTCCTTTCTCCTGGTAACAAACATCCCACTAAAAAAATTAAAATATAAGATTCTGGACTAGAGAAATAATTCACAGTTCCAAGTTATATCTGTAATCAAAGGAGAAGGGACATAACACAACATTTAAGCTGAGAATCAAATGCTTAGAAAAGAATATATTGAACATATTCTATATGAATACATATTAAATATATTCTGCATTGTCATTCCAGGCATTGACTGGGCTCAGAGCTTTACTTGCTGAGGTAGGTTCATCTCCTCATGCTGAGAGAAAAACAGCTGTGGGACAGGGAAGTTTTCACACCTGAGCAGAGTTCTTACAGCAGCATTTCTGAGGGTTTTCTGAGCAGACAGAGGGACAAGAGGATCTGACCTTTTTCCTGCTGGGCTGCAAAGGTTGTTTCCTGCACTGTCAGAACACCGCATCTGATGTTGCATCTGTGCTGGTGTTTTGAGAAAGACTTATTCTGGTGCATACTGGAAAACAGATTAAATTCTTCTGGAAGCTGTGGATATTTTCTGTAAAAATGAAGTGCTACAGAAGAGTTTTGGGTTTGTTTTTCTTTTTCTTTTTCTTTTTTTTTTTTCACTTTCCTCCTTCCTGAATTTCCTTCCAGGTAATTCTCTGGACTTTATGACTAACTTGTCATGTCATCTGTTGATACTTTCTTTATGCTGAGGAGAAATTGGGAGTTTCCACGCCTTAGTTCCACAAATCATTTAAGCACACATTTAAATGCTTCTCTGCTCAGGCACAGAATTGAAACTACTGCTTTAATCCTGCAAATCCTGCAAGTACATGTTTTAGTTTACAGCAAATAATCTGGATAGGGGAATAACAACCTCAGGACTGGATCTGAACCCTGTGGAAACCCTGTGGAAAAACTCAACTGGCACCAGTAAACCCCTCATATCCCAGCATCCCTTGCTGAGTTTTACAATAAATAGTCCAAGGGGTATTTTTGTAGGAAGGTAAGGGGCAGGGGGAGAGGGTGGGATGACCAGGAGCCCTGTTAGGGGTGTCAGTCCAACATCTGTATTCACTCCTCTGTGCTGCAGCCCTCGGTAGAAAGCCTGCAATAACAAATACACCTGTGCAAACACCCTTGGTTTCATGTTTTCTTGGGGTTACTGTAGCAATAGAAATGTAGCATAAAAGAAAATACCAAGCTAAGCTCTCTGAGAACCTGCTCTGCCTGGTTTCAGTCAGGTAAATGTACTGCTGGTGATATTTTTTGGCTTTGAGTGAATTTTTATTAATGCACCATGGGAACCTGAAGAATCAGCTGCTGCAATTAATAAGATGTAAAATATCATAAATTGGTCTTTAAACCTCATTTTCTTGATTTCCAAATTTGATATTGTAAATATTATTCAGCAATGTTCTTACATCCTTTACTCCTGAAACTCTATGTCTTTCTGTAACTTCTGTAACCTGTGCTTTAGACTTTCTGGTCCATCCAAAGGGACTTAAATCCAGTGCAGAGGTATTTCTAGATGATCTCCAGCCCCATCTCCACATTGCCTGTTTCCCCTGTATTCCTCTCATATACAGGTTATGACTAGGGAATTTCTTATAACTTCCTGAAATCATCTAGAATTTGCACTGATGAATTTCCATCTCCTTATTGTCATCCATCTTCTTCATTGGTTTGAGCACAGATGAAGTACTGCCTGCCTGGAGAATTCCCCGAGAAGACCAGGGCAGAAGGGTTTGCTCTTGCTTCACTTTAGCAGCCTATAAATATCAAGGAGCAATTCCTCTGGGGACAGTATTTTCTGTGCTTGGTGACAATTCAGACAGCTGGGACAGAGCTGGCAAAGCCTTTGGCATACTCATATTTTTCTGCATAGGTTCCAATCCATTTTCAGGCTCAGATAATTCCAAACCACCTGAAATGGGTTTCAAACCAGGGCCAAAAAATGTAAATTATCCAGCACAGAAAAACACATTCAGTGAAATATGAGGGTTGAACTATGTGAGAAAGATATTTTTTTTGTGGATAGTGAGACTTGAAAAGAAAGCACATCAACAAGAAAAAATTTAGGCAAGAGGTACCAGGCCAGATGATGCTACTCAAATGTCTTTTAATTTTGTTAAAAAGTTTCCTTAATTGCTTTTTAATCAAATGCTTCTGTAATCTATTTGTTTTATTCAGATACCTTCTAGTCTTCCTGTAAAGCCTGGAAATCTGAGTTACAAATTGATGTGTGGCCCTGACTAAGAAAAGTTTATATTTTTCCAAAGAGCCACAAAGAAAACTTAAACCCAGCGCTGCCTCTTGGTGTGTGCTGCCCTGTCTGCTTCCAGCTGAAGCTTTGAGTGGTTCACTCAAAACTTCAGCTGCAGGACACTGATCTCATTCTGCCTTCCTGAAAGCCTCTGGGGCTTGGTGCAAATAGAGATTACTGCAAGCTTCATTGTGATGCTTTGCTTCAACCCCCTGTAGCAATGGACAGCAATTTCCCACATGCCTTTTGAACACTCACATGCCCTGGTTTCCTTGATGAGGGGATGAGTTGTTCATCAAGAAGTGCACAAAGAATTAGAATTTGCTGCCTCACCCTTATTTCTGCTAGTGAGGCCAGGATTGAGTCAGTAGTCAGCAAATAACTTGCAGGATGTTTTTTGGGATCCGTTTTTCTGCCTGGAGCACTAAAACCATAGTAAGAACTAAACTACTCTTATACCCAACAGCTGATAAAATGTCCTGATATGAAACCTCCTGGTTACATTAAATAGTGTTTCTGAGAAGTGTCAGCAGATCTATTTGAGGTTGTGAAGAGGATCAGTATTGAGTTGAATGCATTCTATTTCCACTTCTGGCTCTGGCCATGCTAAAATCTAATCCTGTACCTATATAAAAGCAAGTCACAGTGATATAAGCACCGTTACATGGGGATTGCTGTAATGCTATTTTGCCACCTGAGGCAATTCTTAAACCTGCACAGTGAGAGTTTGGGGATAGAGCTTTCCAGCGTGGTTCCGCTGTTATTTTCACTGCTCTCCTTAGCAGTGGCTTGTTGGCAGATGCAGGGACATACTGGCTATTTGTATGTGGCAGAGCAGGAGGTGCCAGCGAGGGCTTCCCAGCACTGTTGTTCTGCCACATTTCATTTATTAGTGGGAAAGTTCCAGCCCTGCTGTCCTCCCCCGGCCCGGGCTGCCCGATGCTGCCCCCCGTGTCCCGTTGGGCAGCGCCCCTTCCCCGGGTGGCCTGGCCCTGGCAGGCCACATTCCAGTTCCCCCCATGCCAGGAGGGTTACGAGGGGCTCACAGCAACAGAGAGCAGCTGGAAGGTCCCTGCTCTGGATGGCCATGCCGTGGGTGATGGGACGGCTCGGGTGCCCCGGGGCCGCAGCGCAGGCTGGGCACGGGCAGCCCCAAATTCACGCTCGGGACTGCGTTTCATTATCGCTTGCTGACATCTGCTGGCAGCGCCACGAACTATTTCGGAGGGACACGAGCGAGTCACTCGGAGCAAGCTCCTCGCTCCGAAGTACGTGAGCAGCTTTTGGGAGAGCCGGGAAATGGGGATTGCAGGGAGACGGCGGTGCTTTCTTGGCCATGCTGGGGCTACTTAAGGCTATCCCTTTTCTGTGTTTGCCGAGGGAAACTGTAATGGGCTGCCCTGCTTAGGAAGGAGTCTCTGGCCAGTGCATGCATGCATGCATGCATCCATCCATCCATCCATCCATCCATCCATCCATCCATCCGCAGTGCCTCGCCTTCAACCATTTCACTCAAGACACCAGGAATGTAAATAACATGCTCAAGGCCAAAGGGTGAGTTAATGACAGAATAAGACTCCAGTTGTTCTACTACCACGTGCCTTTAAGGGCCTTCATAAGCTCCTGCAAATGAAGGCTGGAGGGGTCCCTGGCTGTTGCAGGTGTTGTTATGGTTGTCCCCATTTTCTGCATGAGCCGACTGAAATGAAGAATTGCAAATCCTAGAACCACAGAATGGCTTGAGTTTGAAGGCACCTTAAAGACCTTAGTTCCAGCCCCCCTGACATGGGCAGGGACACCTTCCACTAGACCAGGTTGCTCAGAGCTCCATCCATCCTGGCCTTGAACCCTCCCAAAGATGGGGCATCCACAACTCACCCTAAACCACATTAGGACAAAAAGCTGGGTGTAGGATTTCTACACAGGTGTACAGGTTATTTTTGAGCAAATCTCTGGTGTTTCAGAATAGTGCTGCCTCCAAGTATTTACCTGGATATATTTCAAGCAGTTATTTGTCCTTAACATGCCACCTATGAACAAAGCTGTTTGTGGCATAAGGGAGTAGAAGTAAGCAGGCATTACTTTTAATGCGTGTCTCATGTCTGAGTCTTCAGGGCACTACATAGCACTGTGGGCTTTTACTATGCCCTGGAAATCGCATGGACACTGCTGACAGAGTGCTGTGGCCTTCCACTATCTTGGCATAAATGCCATTTTGGGTGGTTCACACTCTAGGGTGGCCTGGAATTAAGAGCTGAATAAAAAAAAATATGCAGAGAAAATACTCATTGAGAATCCAGGGCTGCTTTTACCTTACTGTGCTCTTTTTCACTGAGCTGGAAGAAAATCAAATTAATCACCTTGATGTACATTAATACACAGATGGTAATTTTGTCATTTAC
This sequence comes from Molothrus ater, assembly GCF_012460135.2. Lineage (NCBI taxonomy): Eukaryota > Metazoa > Chordata > Aves > Passeriformes > Icteridae > Molothrus > Molothrus ater. Next base: position 21,459,833 of record NC_050480.2, read on the forward strand.
TGTATCTTAAATGCTGGAACTGATTAGCTTTTATCAATCCTCTGAGCACTCTAAGAGGATGAGGCACCTAGTAAACAAAGACAAAGTATTCTTCTCTGATAGAAGTGATGAAAGGAGAGACTATTTATAAGGGATAGGAGGGTATTTTTTACTTTGCAGTGGAAAATGAACAGTTAGCTTGCTAGCCATTAAAGCCTGTAAAAGCAACTTGAATTTACTAGCTATCTAAAATCCTCCCATACTTTAGCTCATGTATGGGTACTGGGAACTATTTCTTTGTTTTTAATGTGATGATGTACAGCTAAAAAAAGCTCTGTCCTTTTCAGAGTTTGCACAATGCCAAGAAAATAAAAGTCAGCATTGCAAATCACCAAAGGAAAAATCCAAAGGTCTGCACCAAAGAGAGGTGGGGCCAAAATATTCCCTGAATAGCAGACCATGTGGATTGATATATAAGCACTTCTGGCCATTCCTATCAGCAATGAGGCACTGTGTGGGATTCACTGATCCAAGCCAAATGACAAACACAAAGAAGTCACATGAGTTGTGCAAAGGAAGCTTTCAGTGTTCTCAGAGCTCAGGGAGTCATCTTTTCGGCAGGCGTGTCTGAATTGGATTCCCAGAAAGAATACACTGAAGCAGGAGCTCTCAACAGCTTCTGATTTGTAATCCCTGAAAACGTTTCTGCTGAATGTTTAGGTGCTTACAAAAAAAATAATATAACTATTTGCAGTTCACTTTTCTTAGGCATTCCTTAGAAATAACTCACAGATCTCCTAGGGTTTTTACCTCATGTTAGAAACTAAAGCCCAAGTATCAGTAAAAAGAATTAAAATCTTATGTGCAGAGCATACAGATGATACAGACTTGAAATTCCTGATTTCATGAAGGCATGTGTTCAGAGCACTCTTTTAAATGCTTAAATAAATATGAAATCAAGGAGAAGAACTGATTAATAATTAAGGGAAGGAATATGCTTCCTTTTGACACTTAGCTAAGAGATGGCACACGTGTTTTGGACCAGGTGGATATGTGGACAGCTTATGTACATGGCAGAAGAAGTCATAACACTGTATGCCACAGCTGGGGTCTCTCTGAAAGATAGTAATCCTAGAAATCCTTTGGGCCTGGCGTGGTTGTGCCAAGTGGGCTGACTTAGGGCTGTCCATGCATGCCAAATTTTAAGGATTGTCTCCCAACTGACAGAGAATTGAGACAAGGAAGATATTGTGGCTAACACCATGCAGACCTTTTGGCAATGATGGTGTAGAGATGCAGGCTTCTTGGTTTCTGCTAAAATTTTGGCTTTTCAGTCTTCTGCTAGCACAAGCCATGAAAGGGTGAAATGCCAAGTACTAATCCAGAATTTTAAGATATAATTCAGGGATTTCTGTATCAAATGGTCACTGCCTAATGAGAATGGCAGTTTTATTGTGTTCCAAAACAATTGCACAATTGTGTGTTTTATTTTCCACATCAGATAACTACATTGTTTGCAAAACCACCGCTATAATGCAAAATGAGGACTTAACTTTCACTAAAATAATCTGGAAATACATGATTGAAACTCCCAAAACAACTTTACCCTGCCATGTTACAGCTATATACCTGCTGCTAGACTTGCAAATGACCCATTTTAGTTGGGTAGAACACAGAGTGGAAACGATGCAAATTCTCACATCTGCAATGTTTTGTATCACAGTGGGCAATGATGATGTTGGGTATGTTTCCCCATTCACTTCTGTTTCTCTGTAGAATTTGCTTTTGAAGTCAAAGTTCAGTGAAAAGTAGAAATAAATGGTAGAGAGACTGCTGAGGGAAGTTCACTCATCTCTGTTAGAGAAATGATTTGTCATGGGTTATTTTGCCTTGGTTGGTCTTTTTTTTTTTTTTTCTGACAACTATCTGGATAACATGTGGAAAAGCTTCCATTGCAAGAACTGCCACTGCTACACATTACTTTAAATGTGCAGAGGACACGTGCAGAAAGGCCACTTCTAGACCCGCTATCCATTTAAAATACATTATCTATTCTTCTGCTACTGTTCCATCGTCTCAGTCTCTTTCTCAGTCACTACATGATTTACCCTCAAATGCTGTCCCAGAGTGTTTCTCACAGCCTGGTGTCACAGTAACCCTCTCTCAGGCAGAGTTCTGGCTGTGATGAGGAACCCCACAGGCAAACCAAGAGTTAATGGCCCCCCTCCCCCCTTTCCCCAGACCAGCCAGGGGCCCTACAGCTGCTCGGAGCTGCCAAGCAATTAGGCTTGTCAACATCCCTCAAATAAACTCCAGCAGTATTATCAAACCCCATTGTTACCTGATCCCCCAGAGGCTGGGGAGGCTATTCTATCAGGACTGCAAACTGCAAAGAGTCATGTCTGTTTTCTCTTTTTAAAATTCTGAATGACTCATCCCTTACTGGTTGGAACTGAGTCTCAAGAAAGACATATCTTTTGGGGAAGGATTAAGCCCTTACTGTAATACAAGTCTGGTGGGAAATTATGGTGTGTTTTACCCAGGAACCACATCCAGCATGTCCTTGTGGTTCTGTCTCAAAGCAACAGCCTGCTTCCGTGGGCTACCTTAAAAATAATGGGATGCAAGCTGCCATCTTAAGGAGAAAAACGTTGCCAGAAAAGAGCATTTATTGCTCCATCTAGGGTTGCTACCTTGGAAATACAAAACCCAAGTCACTTCAGGCAAACAGATCAGTCTATGTGTGGGCCAAACAGGGCAGTGTGATTGGAAAGCAGGCAGATAACAGCCCTACCTGAAGCCAAGGCTGTGTTTGGAGGACAGAGCATCACAATAAGCCTGTGTATTTACAGAGACATGGAAAGATGACAAACCCACAGTTTTCCCTTGAATATATCATTTTTAGCCTTCATTTTTGTTCAGACATGGCAAGAAATTGATCTGAATTAAGCAACACATTTTTGTCCACCTGGGTACAACCCAACTAAAGCAATTGCCCTAAACTGACTTTTTGATAATTACAGTTATTTTAGTTATTTTGCACTTTGAAGTCTGTTGTTGGGGACAGCAAGTAGCACCAGTGGGACAGGGAAGTGGGACTACCATGCCACCACAGTTTTGTTGAAATGGATGAAGGGCAGAGATGTAGCAAGGACTTAGGAAAAGTTGCAGCAGTACCAGGCTTCCCTCAGAGACAGATAGCACCCAGGGACAAAGACTAGCAAGCCTTGTGGCTGCATGAATGCCAGGCACCTCTCCCAGGAAGGGACTTCAATTATGAGCATTTAAGGTGAAATTTTTTAGTTAAGCATGCAATGTTATGTTTAAAATGCTCTGGGTTTGGTGCCATTTTTAAGAGCAAGTAACTATAAATTCTTTCTAGGAGGCTACACAATTGCCCACACAAGCTGACATCCACACAAAAAAAGCCTTTCAGCATCTAGACTTTCTTTTCATTCAAAATCCAGAATCTCAATGTAAATCTTCATTTGAGTTGAAAAGCATAAGGTTTTACTGGCCACAGGCAAAACATAAAGTGAGATGAAAAAACACCTGGTACAGAGGAAAGATGATCTTGCAAGATGGAAAATCCTCAGGACACAAAACTCTCCTCTCTCCCAATGCACATATAATGCCCTATGCATTCAGGTGGGTAAGCTGTACATTAGCACCAGCACTGCAACCCCTTCTACAGGGCTATGGAGGGGCTGACCCTTTAATTCAGAAGCCATAATTTATTTCATTGTACCACCATGACTCTCAGTGTTCAAATATGCTTTTTTCCACATATGAGAAATGATATTGTATCAAGGCCAGAGCTGAACTGCAAACTGCTTTCCCTTCCCTACCCAAACCAGTTCGTGTTATTTGTAAATCTAACAATAACAAAGATTCAAAGGTCTATTACTCAGCGTCTCTTGATTTCCCTGTTTTATTTTGTGTCCCTTATCGATACTCTTCAGAGCTCAGGGCTGAGGCAGCATAATGGGAGCCTGGAGACATTGTCTGCATCTCAACTAGGGTCTTGGCATTTGGTAACAGCACCAGGTTGTCTTTTTTTTTCTTTTCAGAGCAAAACAGCTGGTGAGTATTTCAGTGTGTGCTGGTGGCAGAGAACTTGCAGTAGAACTGGCTGTGACTCCTGCTGCAGAAGCAGTTTCAAGACACTAGCACTGAGCAAAGAGGCATGACAGATAAATAAGACAAAATGCAAAATATGCTTCTTTTCTGTTGATCAGGAGTTACAATTTTTTCAAAAGGCTCAGGGTCTTTACAGGTGCTTTCTTCCACATTATGTACATCTCTTACATGACTGAATAAAAGTCTTCCCCTTAACCTGCAGCCTTCTTTTATTTAAGTTTTCTGTAACACCTTGCTATTATAGTGATAGAAGTGATAATTCATCATTATTTAATGATGAATTCACTGACATGTCAATAATGTTTATCTGATTACTTTGGATGGTGAAGAGGGACTATAAGAGCTTGAGGGAAAAGCCCTGTTTGTTTCTAATGCCTCAAGAGGTATCATTTCTGAAAGAAGGACTCTCTGTAGAGGCAATTTTTTTACTGGGCTTGGCAGATACATCTTTGTAAATGTGCACATCAAATGCACATTAATACATTATTCACTCAGTCATTCAGATGAACTGACACTTTTATTTAATCCTAAAAGACATTATAGTCCAGATTGACAGCACTAGTATTAATGGGAGACTGAAAAAACTGAGTATTTGTTTTGCTTACTGTACTTTACACCATCCTCTAAAGTATTAACTCTTGGCTTTATTATTCACAAGTCTTATTCATGCATCACAGAACAAACTGTTCATGCTGCAGCAGGCAGATAGATAAATGCAGATTCTGACTTTAAAAGGGTAAAATTTAGGGAGAACTCTTTTACTCTGAAATGAATGAATGTGCACACCCACATGGAAACCCAAAATATTTACATTTCTAAAGATGCCACTATTAAATTTTATAAATATCAGAGGAAACCCATCTCAAAAAAAATGGAATTCCAGTCCTTCTGATACAAAGCACAATAATTTAAAAGAACTCTAGATTAAAAAAACCCAAACCAAACCAAAAAACAAAGATTTAATTATACCAAATGACAGTTTTCCCTGTTTGCTATTAATATGCTTTTTAAAAAATTAATTATGCACACTGTCTAGAGCTGTACTGGGATATTATTTAAAATAGTGTGAATCTGGAAAAGCTCAGCAAAGGAGAGGTCAGCAGCCCCAGATGAATGTTAACATTGCCAACTGCCCAGTCAAGCCCAAACAACTCCCCAGCACTGATCACTCCAAAGCAATTCTGGGATGCATAAACTTCTCTGTAACAGACAACATATTCCAAAGCATGTGCAAAATTACCTGCTCACACATTCATCAAAGTGCACGGTGAACTTTCATAAATCTCCTGTTACTTTTCCTCAGCTCATTTTTTCTTGGCTGGTAAGAGTCACAGAGGATTTTTTTTTCCTTTCAACATTTCAGTATTTGATATTACACCAAGGCAGGGTGCTGCCTGCACATTGGGTTAGTTTGTGCAGTACACTATAAAGTACAAAAGTGACATGACAGAAAGGAAAAAAAGAGTTTTCGAATGTCTAACCTGAAAAAGAAAATGTGAGCAGCAAACCCGACCGCAATTTTTATTAGGCAATTAAGCTGATTGCTTTTGTGAAGTGGCCACAAACTTGAGTTACCTGCAGTCAGTTGGTGAGCACAGGGATTTGGATCCCCACACATCTCAAGTGCAATAGATTCATACACCTCAGCTTTGATATTTCCCATGGTTCAGCTTAAAAAACCCACACATGGTAAACAACTGTTCTGTCTCAATCATTTATCCCTCAAACACCGTTGTCAAGGGGCAGCAAAGCATTGCTGAGGAAAGGTCTATGTAAGAATATTGCCAGATGGATTTGTGCAGAAATGGATAATTAAGTAATGACCAATTAAAATACAATCTGTAAATCTAGTTGCAGGAAAAATAATTTGTTAAGGTAGATCTTAATTAGTTTTCCATTTGAAATTGTTCTCTCCTAAAAAAAAAAATAGTATATTTTAATCTCAAATCATAGTTTACTCTTTACCTTTTCATCTTTGTAGAGAGCTGTATGTCAATTGACGTGCATTCACATATACATTCACATGACTACTTACTGAATAACACTGCAAAAAATAAATGAGTCTTAGTTTCTGCACAAAAACCTATAGGAACATGTACTGTTCAAAAGAGTAAATCTGCAACAGAAAGATACTGCTAATATAGAAGAAAATGAGACTTAAACTATTCTCAGCAAACATCACTGCTAAAGCTTCATTAGTATGTATTTTCACATAATTCAATTAGCCAAAATACATACAACTGCTGGCAGTGCTGTTCCCTGCTCAGGGAGCGTCAGTGAAGCTTTAAACAGATCTGAAACAAAATTGCATAAATGGCATGTAAAGCCCTGTGCATACAAAGATACCTTCAGGGTTCTAATAAATTCATGAAACTTTTTAAAGTATGATTTCCTAGCAGGCAATCACTTTTAATTAACAGGATCACCTACAGCAACACATGTCCTTCAAAAACTTACATTATTTTTTCTTTTTGAATTTCAAAGTTTCTGTAGTAAAAGTTGAATAGCTGAGTAGCTTAACCTCAAAAGGATTGCAGGCTTTTATGACAGTTATAAACCACTGTGGTGCCTTCTTTATAAGAAGAAAAGATTCTTAACACAACAGAGAAAGAAGGAAATCTCTTTTTAGTCATAGCTAGAAGCAAGCATTTCCTCCAAAGGTCAGAAAACTTTTCCTCAGTTAAAGAATATTTTTAAGGACATTTCAGGCTACTTGTACAAGTAATATCTGTTAATTTGTTCTATGAATTACACATATAATTTCCAATATTTATTATTTTATATATTTTGGCATTTTCTTTTGTTTCTCTGAGCTCTCAGTATACAGTTTTGGTAAACACAGGGATCAACTGGTGAAACTGGCCTCCATAATGAGCTTTACATGACAGAGAGCAATGGGAAGCTCATCTCCTCATTAAAAAAAAAAAAATCATACTAGTTTACTGAGCACATCTTCTAGGGCTGTGTGTTTGAGGTGGTGCTTGCCACTTGCTTAGAAGCACATTGCCATGTTCCAAAGCTGGCTAATCTTTTTCCCTGCAGATCTAAAGTCACACAATATTCCATATTTTCAGTTTGAAACAAAAAAAGAGGAAAACCATAGAAAAAGTGTAAATACATTTTAAAGGGACAGTCCCCTTTCCAGCCCTCCCTTACATGAATCAAATCATTGATATTGGTATCTGACAAAATTGAGCAGGATCTGCATAAATTAATTTAGGAAGAAGGATTATCAGGCTATGTTGTGCCTGGCTTGATCGAGCAGGTTTTACAGGATACTGTGTATCCTCTAACAGTGGCCAATGGTAAATACTTTTTTTTCCTTTTTTGCGCATGCCTTCCAGGAGACCATGCATTTGGAACTTGGGGGAGGTGGTAGAGGCTGAATTTATGTGTCTTAGCAGAAAGTCAGCACCATGTCAAGGATATGCACAATGACTTGTGTGAAAGCATTGGCACATTGTTCTTGGAGGCATTTTCTGACTGGGAGAAGAGCAGAAATGGTAAAACTGGCACTGGAGAGGCTTACAAGCGCCCTTGGAGCATTTGAAAGTCCTACTCAAGAAATAGTTCTAAGGCACAGGTGGGCATCTAAAAGGACCAAAAGAGTAAAAAGCATGTTTATGGATCAAACAGCCTTTCTGGCTGAAAGGAGCATGGCACTTGCAGTGCCCCTGCATTTGAAATGAACATGGAAAGACAAAGCCAAGTGCTACCGAGAACTGGCCATGCTCAGAATGACTGTGCTGTGTAAAAGCAAAGTTCTCACAGTGCTGAGCATCCTTCAGGTGAATGGCATCCCGTGCTTACACATGAGGGAAGCTCTGCCATGGTGTGAGAGCACCCTGGCCAGGGCAGGTTCAGCACATCCCTCTGACTCAGCTCAGTGCCTTCTGCACCCTGCAGTGGGGCTTTTCAGCTCTTCATTGGTCCTCTGCAAATTCCCTCTCTTCCAGCAGCCTCTCTCATCTTTAATTATTCCTAAGGCTGCCTTGCCACCAATGGCTGTCCTATCTCTTGTCTGGGATTAGGCTCATCCTGCTCTCAGACAGAAGCTAACAGGAGCTGCCATGCCCCTGGCACTTTGGGCAAGTCCCTTCTCTGTGTATTTAATTTCAACCTGTTCTCATCTCTCCTGTGCCTTAGAGTGCCTTTGGAGCAGTGGCTCATTCTTCTTCTGTGGTTGTAGAGCACCCAGTATAAAGACTGCTCTTTTTTTTGGCAGAGGCCTCCCTCTAGTTTTTACAGAAGACCAAATGCAAGAGATTAACTGCTAAGGATAGTAAAAGATTTCTCTGCATGGGAAATGCTAATGACTTGTTGTCAGGAAAGGCACAGAAACCTTTAGTCTGCAGTCATTGCACACAGTTCACAATATTTCTAATCAGTTCAATAATGAGTTTTGCTTTATTTTTTTTTTAATGAATGAGGCCATGTATGCATGTATGCTGTCTGTCTATGTGCACATCACAAAGAGTCACCCATGGCTGGTATAAAATGTGTGTGAGCAGTTGTGTATGTAGTGTTGACATGGGTTACTGTATATTTTACTGTAGCCAGCAGCTGGATTGCAAAGGACAACCACTGGACAATTACAAAGCATTCAGAAGGACACAGCCACAGTGCAATCATCAAGATGTGCCAAAATAAATTAGCATCATGCAAAGATAGGCAATGTATAATTCATAGATCATGCCTATATTTAGCCATCTTATTATTTGCAATATAATCCATTCATTTATTGAAGGTTAATGCAAAGTTTTTCTCCTGGGCATTTGGTAGATGTGTCACAGAGCAGTGCAGCCCTTTTGATTTTCATTCACTAGCTGGACAGAATTTGCTATAAAAATATATATGCTTGTGGGTGGGTGTGCACATTCAAGCTGGTCTGATGTAAGCACAGGCAACAAAAATGGGGAGAGTTCCCTAACCATTGTTGTGACACCCTCTGTCATCCCATTTTTCCAGGGAAAGGCCACGGGTGAAATACTAATGCTGGTTTATGAAAGAACAGTTTCACCGCAATCAACTGTTGTTGATTTTTCAAAGGTGCAAATAAAGAACATAGGACTGAAGAAGGCAATCACCACTCGCTTTGGGGGCGCTCTGTGAGATGGTGGAGGAAAGTCTCACAGGGCACCACAGAAAGAGATCCTTTGCAAACTATATGAAATGTAGGAAGAGGACTGGGAAACAGAAGGAAAAGCATCAAAACAGCAGTTTGACTGGAGACATTAAAAGGTGAATATCCTGAGACCATTTCTGGGAAATGATGTTTGTTCTGGTGCTGATGTGACCAAAAGTAGAGCTGGCTTAATTGAATGGAGAACATGAATAGCCTAACCAGGCTGAACAGGGTAAATTAAACTGTTCTTCTGCACAGAAACTGGACTGGATTATGTAGAAATTTAATATATTTTTGACAGGGTCTTGAAGGAATGTGATTCGGAATTAGTGACAAGATTTTGAAGGCGGAACACTTTCATATAGATCACACTGTCTAGGGATACGACTGGTGCCAGTCATTTTGATAGCTACGCACGAGGGAGTCTGATTTTCAAAGGTGCTGAGCACACACACACGCAGATCTTGTTCACTTCACAGGGAATTATTTTTTTCGTGGTCCTCCACACTCAAATATTAGGCCCTTGGTTTCTGACCATTAAGAAACTACAATGGTATTGTAAATGAGGAAGGACAAATTATAAAATATTATCTATGGAGAAAAAACATTAAGTCTTTTTGGAAACAAGATGAGACCTTTCATACAGAAGAAAAATTTCAACATTGTAGAATTATCTTGGTAGCTGCACGGCTTAAAAATGCAGAAGAGGAAAGGCATATCTGTTAAACTGGCAAAACAGCGTTGGTTGGATGATAAATCTGTATTTCTACATAGTTTGCTAGCATTAGGGGAGGTCTTAGAAGTGAAGCCTTCACTGGCGTATCAGACTTCTGACTCAGATGAAGTCTGTACCCACCTCTTTTGGATGTCTGTCTTCCATCTCTCTCCCATCCCAAGAGATGTGCTGGTCACATCTTTTATCCTGTCTAATCCTACTGGTGCCCACCAGATTCCCAGTTCCTTGATTGTTTTTTGTGACCTTCCCTCAAGATATTGGAGAGCACTTTGTGGTAGGTGACATTCTTGAGAGAGTTAATGAATTTGGTCATAGCAGTGATGATAATCATCATAGCAGTGTAGGGGATCTCCTGCACACAGAGATCCCTCATGATTCTTCAATTTCCCTAAAAACAGCCTTCTTCAAGGCAAGGTTTTTGCAAAGATAGAAGTGTGCAGAGCCCAGTGGGAGAGAGGAAAGGCTTGGAAGAAAAGTATCTACTTCCAGGTCAGGCTAGAAAATCAAGTGTGGGTTTTGGTACAAATGAAGTTCCTTCTAGTCCAGAGCAGAAGTGTCAGCAAGCTAAGGAGAGGCTGGGAACAATCTCTCAGAGTCGGACGGAACCACGCTGGTCAGATGGGCAATTTTAGAGAGAAGCTGAGCCAGTAAGGGCTGGGTGTCACCTTAACGTCAGTCATCCCCTACCCAGTGAACCTGTGACTGCAGTGTCCACTGGAGCTACGAGTGCTTCTGCTCCCTTTTGCAAAAGTACATGTTAACATGGTAATACATTTAGTTATTTATTCACTCTAAGGCTGGCAAGCAGCATGACTTCAACTCCTCCATGAGGGTTCAATAAGTGGAGACACCAATGCCTGTAAGCACTGAGGGGAGTTCAGTTCTCCAATGTTGGGAGGGAAATGGATGTGTGACTTCCATGGGAGCTATCACTCTCAGATCTTATCGAGTTCTTATTTTCATTTTGACTTGAAAAATACAATACTGTTAAAGTTCTTTCTCCACAAACTCCCTGTGGCTGCCCTAGACATTGTCAACTATAGCTACTTTTTGGTCAGATGGCCGAAGGAGTCTGCACAGATTGCTGGAGAAATGAGTAAAATTCTACATACACTTATATTCCTTACACAACCAACTACATAAATGTAGTACCCATAAAATGGGTACAATAAACATAACAAATGAGCTCAAACTCAGCTGTTCATAATTGTAAAGTATTTTGTCAACATTGTAAAGTACAGCCCAAGGATTTTTTTTTTTTTTTTTTCTTCAGAAAGACCAAATGAAGGCACTCAAAACAGACTAACAAATACTGGGGAACTGCCTGGAAAAACTGAGGGATGTTTATGGTCTCTCCTAGTGGGTACTTGGAGAAGGCACGAGCAGAATTGTATTCTACTCTTAGCTCTGCTATGTAACCTTATTAAGTCACTTCAACTCTATGCTTCTCTTTCCATTGCCACTTTCTGTATCTATTTTTTACTTTTTATTGCGAGTCCTTTGCAGGAGAGACCATCCATTACCTTGAGTTGGTACAGTAGCTAGGAGAACTGGGCCATAACATCACTTGCAGCTTCCTCTGTTGCTAGAAACTTTCATGACAACAAATTTCTGAAGGTTGGAGAAAATCCAGTTTTTCTGACTCAGAGTGGAATTTATCCTTAAAACTCAGAAAGGGAAAACAAGTTTTGGGTACTATTTTCATATTTTTAAATAAGTTTAAATTTAGATGAAAATAGGCTTCCTTTATACCTGCTGATTTTTGTGAAGCTGGAACACAATGGGTCATATTTTTGTCAATTACACTGGTGCAGCCCACATCCATTTCACCTCCCCTGATTTCTGACTTTATGCCTGCAGGTTGCAAGGCGTCTATCCTTGAGCTTGGTAGTCAGACAGAGGCAAAGCTGCAATTCCCTCTGCCATGGGATTTAGGTCAGAGTCCACCCATGATGAAACAGAGCCTGAGCCAGTGTGTTTAAAGTGAATAGATGGAGCAAGTGCTGCTGGAGCACATCATGGAACATACTCATTGTGGACTCATGGACATACTTCTGTGGACAGATGACTTGACCTGCTGTCATGGGTTATGCTGTTTTGAAGCAGCTGCTGAGTTTTGGTTGGCTCCAGGTACATAACCTGAAGAAAAGTGGTTCTTTAAGAGAAAAATAATTCCCTTAAGCTTCACTTTATCCTGCTTGCAGATGGACTACACGTTACCTGCCTCAGAGCAGGGATAGAGTAATTAGGAAAATAAATTTCAGTCTGATGGCTGGTGCAGGTGGAGGAAAGGATTAGCAGAACGAAGAGGGGAACCATGTTCCCTTTTACAGATTACAACACAAAGTAAAAAAGGTACTGATAGCTGTAGGGCAGGATACATTTCTAATCAGGATTTAAATCCTGAATGAATGGATGCCAGTAATTCATTACTCCTTTCCTACTAATTAACAGAGTGTTTTACAGCACCCTCTAGAGAGCCCAGCCAGAACGCTGTTGTGCTATGCATGCTTCATACAGTACTCTGCTATCTCAATTATCTTTTTGTAGGAGCAGGAGCTTTTTCATAATTTGACATCAAAGTGCTTGGAAACAGCTGAAATTAGTTGTTACCTCAGTAGGCCAGCTGGTTCTGAGGAGACTGGTGCTCAGTCTTAACTTGCAGTCATCTTGTTTTTCTGGTTCATCTGAAAGTTATTTTACTGTTTAATTCACTTGATCTAATGCTCACAAGAAACAGAGAAATGGAAAAAATCTGGTAGAAGAGGACTAAGGAATTGAGGAAAGGAGTGAGCAAGGAATGTTTGTAAGTAACAGGCAGCTGCTTCTTCTCTAAAAATGACTCACTGCAGCAGGGGGTAATACTAAGAGAAGTATTTCAATTTCTACTTGGTTTTGCATGGCTGAGAGCCTGGCTATTTAACTTGGTGTAGGGAAAAAAGGTTGTAACGTGTGTGCAAGTATCAGCTACAATGTAGCTGAGCATCAGTAGAGCTAGTGCATGAAATAAAGAACACTAAAATGAAAATAAAAGGATCTGCCTGTAGATCAAATGTAGCATTTGTACAGAACCTTATTCAAAATGGATACAAATGCATCAGTTCCTCAGAATTATAGGTGAATCAAAGGAAAATTACATCCAGAAAGATAAGCAATCAACCAGCAGCCTTGCCATGTGAGAGGCAGAGATGCAACTTTGAAGCTTCCCGTACAGCTTGCCAAAGAGCCAGATGTTGCAGGTGGAACAATGTCCTTTCTGGCCTAGCATCTGGTTCCTGTCATTCTGATCCATAGAAAAAGGAGATGAGGAAGGATGTGGTAAAAATCATTTTATAACTTCATTTAAGAAAAGTGTTTTCTATTGCTCTTGTAATAAGATCAAATTTGAAATGAGCATTTTTCTTCAGAAGTGGAGGCTATCACAGACAAATTAATACAGGATCTCCACCTTTCACTGCAGTGTGCTTGCTTTGGTTGGATCTTGAAAAATTAATTTCTTGGCCAATAAGAGATTATATAGCCCTAAAAAGTAACATTACCCAGAAAATTCATAGTTCTTCACATTTGAGGGGAAGTACTAACTATTTGTGAGAGCAAGGATTTGGGATTTATAGACCCTTGGTTCCATCCTTGACCCTGTCACTCACAGGCACTTTATGTACTCTAGGCTATCCTCCCCTCTTTAAAGGTACAATGGTGAGCAGCTTTCTTAGACATGTGGATAAAATAATAATAATCTATAAAAGGTCTTTATACATATATATTTTTAAGGCATGAAGCAAGCTCAATTCCTGGCCTCCCACAATTCCTGGCCAGTCTTCACTGGTATTTCAGTTTTCCTTGAAGAAGATGTACCACCCAGGTACATAAAAACAGAAAGCCAACCACATCAGTTGCTCTTCCTTCCTTCCTTCCTTCCTTCCTCTCTCATCCTCTCTCTTCCTCTCTGCACACAGTCCATCTCCAACAGGAAGAAACACACAGTTGCTACTGTACTAGGGCCCTATAAAACTTACTTTGAAGAACTGATTATAATGGTTCTCCCTGAATTTATTCTCTTTATGACACAGCCTCATTGCTATTAATTTATTTTGGCTGTGTGCTAATTTATATTGATTGGTTAATCTGTGTTTTTCTCTTACTTGAGTACTTTCCACCTACAATGCTGAGTTTGCAGCATGTGGGAAGGGTAATACTGCTGGGGAAAAAAAAAGACCTGTAGATTTAGGATGTAATGTCAGGTTCACCAAGAGGACATTGCTAAGCAGATCACAAGGCAAATGACAGGAAATATGAGTACAAATGAGTTGATCACTCTGCCAGAATCCAATTTTATGTGTCTGCTGGATCCTTGTGATAGTTTTCCATGAAGGACAGAAGGCACATTCCTTCTGTTTTTTTTTTCCATGGTGCACCCTACATCAGGCCAACAGCAAAGTCTCAGTTTGAGGTCAGTTTTATTATTTTAATTCCAAAAGTGTTTCATGTTACTCCAGAAGTTGTAAAAAATGATATTGCCCCAAACATGCCCCATGACCATTGGGAAGGGGCTCGTGAAACTCCATATATGCAGCCCTGCAGGCAGTGTGACATGAAATAGGATATGACATGGTAACATAACAGACACTGACAGGTTATCCAAGTGCTTCCAGCAAGAAGGAAAGTGGTATCTTAGTACCACTGGCACATCATTATAGAAATTACCAGTGAGCCTATTGTCTACTGTAAGTTTCAGAAGGTGCCTCTGGGGAGAGGAGTGGGGTTCCTGAGAGGAGTCACAAACTCTCTGAGTTTGTGAGAGCAGATCCCACTGTGACTGGGCCATCAAACAGGGACTAGCAATCAATTAATGAGTAACAGTGAGAAAGCTGGTGGCTGGGAGAATCCACAGTGGTGCTTGCACAAAACCTTGAAAGGATTTCCTCTTATTATTTCCACATCATGATCACCAAAATCAGACTGATGTTCTATGAGAAGGACTGCTTAATGTTTGTTATCGTTTCTGAAAGCAATTATTGCTGTTTACATCTGACCTTCTGGCCTTCACAGTTAAAAACAGGTGATGTCCAAGGCTTCTGGCAGAGCCTGAGTGCTTTGATTACGTTAGTGCAATCAACTTCCTTGCTTTCTCCTGTGTCTCAAAGGACAGTTTTCTGCTTTGCTTTTTCCACTAATAAATATATTTGTGACCATATTCCTCTATGTTTGTGCCCTATGGTTATAAAATTTTTTTACAGACTTGGCCTCAGGTCATGAGATGAGCCTGCCCAAAATTTTCACATCCAAATTTTTTCCTCAAAATTGATGTATTTGTTTCTTATGTGTAACATCTTCCTCAGGGTGTGAAAATGAGCCAGAGGCAGTGCAGATAGTCAGACCCTATATTTGTATGTATTCCTCTATTTCAAAATCATACAGGACTGCATTTGACACCAGTATTACTCACAAATTTCAGCAGTCTGAGAAATTGTATTCACATGCCATTTATAGCAACATTTGCTCCAATTAAGCCTAAATCAACAATCTCATTCTAGATGAGTTCTTGTGTGTTTGTGGGCTATTTTTTCCTGAAAGCAGTTGGTTGATATCATCTTGGCTGATTTTTCAATGTGGCATGTAAAGATTAAATTAAAACTTGGTATGGAATTCTTTCTGGGTCATATGCCAGTCTGGCTTAGTAAAGCTTATTATTTATCAAGAAACTTCCACAGGTGCTAAGATGGAGAGGTGGTGGCAAACTGCAGCCACCCAGTAAAATTTAAAGCAAAAAGAGAAGGGCAGTTGTGCCTTTCTGTCCAGGAAGTCATTCTATTTTAGTGTTCAGAGAGTTACATATTTTGCTGCCTTCTGGCTCTGCATACCTTCCTTTTCCCACCTGGCTGACACTCACTTCCTTTGTGTTTCTCTTACCCTTTCCACCCTGCAAGCTGCCTCCCGGCTCCCACCGTGCCAGAGATCCTGCGTGTCCCCCATTCCCCACATTCCCAAACCTGCAGCTCTCCCTCCTTTTTATCCCAGGAACTATGGTAGTAAATAAACTCCTAGGTGACTACCTAGTTCCAGGGGGCAGTTTGAACACAGGCACCTTGTTTTGGGGGAAATCAAACTGATGGATGTGGGCACCAGACGTTTCATTCCACTTGGCCTCTAAACAGAGACACATCCAGGGCCTGTTTTATTTGGTCACACTGACACAGCTTGTGTGGCCATTCGCCCTCCCTCCCTTCCCTCTGCTATTTTGAAGGCCTCATGTGCCTCTCCCCTGTGCCATTTAGTGCTGCATTTTCACAAATATCTGTTTTAGGCTGCATTATTAACACTTCTGAGTGCTCAAAAATCATAAGACGTTGCAGCACAGAGAATTATGTCATTGGCTTAAATATTGGAAGATTAAAAATAATACCTTTTAGACTCCTTTTATTACCTCTGAGGGATTTTTTGGCAGGAGAGGAGAGGTTTTAGGACATATTTGGTCATGCTTCCAAGCTTTCCTCTGCATCATTGATGGAAATTACCTTTTTATTATTAAATGAGAGTAGGGATTCTCAGCAAATCATATGATCCCAGGAGTAGAGGCTTTAACACTGATACATTTGGCAGCAGTAATTCAGAATAGAGGGATCTCATTAGCATTATCTCTGATCTTCTAGTTGTCAGAACTATAGGGACCGGGTCTTGGCCCTAAAGCTAACTTTACCCAGAACTCCCAGGAATGCACCACCACAAACACAGGCTGAAGCTATGTTTGCATGGCACAGTGCAATGCCATGTAGAGACACGGCATTTTGGTCAATTAGAGCTAGTTGGGTATCTTCAGTGGCACTCTATTTGTTCACTGGAGATATACTCATTACCTTCTTTCAGCCTCTGCCAGAGTTTTCCTTGTGTGGGATAATAAAGGGGTCCCTTTGTTCCACGTTTGCTGCTGCTGCTGCAGAGGGTAATGGACCGTGTTCAGGCAGGCCTGCTGCACTGACCTCCAGTGCAACTCCCAACATACTTGCAAAACAAATGGCCAAATCCATTTAAACACCAAAGCATTGATTTGGGAGCTTAAACTTTATGCTCTTGCTCTGAAAATTTAAAACTTTTATGCAGCAGTTAAGAAAAAAAATATGCTTGCATTTGTGCTCTTATTAGTGGACACTGGAATATTTTTCCCATTTGGTTACTGTCAGAGGGAATCCACATAACTGATTTCAAAGCTGAGAGGAACAGTTTCTCACCCATGTGAATGGTCCCACTGTAAAACTTGATATTGAAAACAGGAAAGAATTGCTGGATGCTGATCTTCTCAAATATACTCTAGGAAAAAAAGGAAACTGCTCAGTTAGACCTGTGAAGTTTAACACCTGCTAGCTAGAAAACACCACACATAAACACATATACAGACACAAATAAAAGGAAATCAGGGGTAAGCAGCGAAAAACACCTTTCTCTCTTCAGATAAATGGTTGCATCTGAGCTATAGCAGCTTACTGAACCATGAAGTTAGTGAAGCAGGGCACATAATTCATGTTTCAGGCCATTAGAATGAATTGAGTCTCCACAACTTTATAGGAACATCATCTCTTTAGCTCCATTTAAGCTACGTGCTCAGCCTCAGTGAATGCAAATATGAGCTCCAGCAAACAGCATTTTCTTAGGAGCAATAAATACTTTCATGGTCATAATTTTAGTGATGGTTTCTTAAATGATGCTTTTTTGAGTCTTGGGAGAATGTAAATGGCACGAAATGCAGTAAGGACAACACAAAAAGTCCATGAAGGAAGTAAGCAATGGCAGCCTCTTCCAGGGAGTGGGCTAAATCATCATCCCTGCAAGAAGAGTGGGCCTTGACTCCCACGAGTTATTCCCACCCCTTCTTCAGAAACACAGTCATAGCTGTATCAGAAACAGCCAAACATGATCATAATTGCTCAGGCTTTCATATGGACAAGAGCTCAGGCTCTCCTTAAAAAATGTATAAACCTCCTTGTTCCTGGGTGGATAAGAGGTCACCCCCATTGGTGAGCTTGTTTAGATGATGTGCTGCTTCATCCTGACATCAGTGTTATTCCTTACCTAGACTACGGTTTTGGCCACTTCTGTATATTCACAGGCTGTAGCCAAAGCCCCTCCTGTTGCACTTTAAACAGCATTTACACATTTTTCACAATGGCCTCAATTCATGTGACAAAATTTTCCCTAAGGCTATCCTTGGTGAGATGTTTGATGAAGAACAGTCATATCAAGATTGGTTTGTTGTTTTTTTTTTTAATTCTCATGGCTGTGCAATATGCAGGTGGCACTGATGAGTGTGCAGAGCCCTCATGGTGTTTGTAGGGTCATGTTAGAGGGGGTAGTCAACACTGGCATAGTGCAGGCTAGTGGAAGGGGCAGCAGAGGGCCTAATTCTAATTTTTAAAGGTCTGATTCTGTTTTCTCAAGCATTTTCTGATGTAGGTAAAAGTACTTGTGCCCCGAGTGTCGGTTTTTCTGTTGCAAAAGACTCATTTTGTGTGGTATTGTGAAAATTCAACCTGTTTACAAACCTTGGTGGGATCCTGAGAGGGGGAGATGCTGCAGAAGTGTGAGGATTATTTCCACCATGCTAACTGGCTGTGCCCTACTGAAGTGGCATCAGCCCCTAATAATAAATCATGAAAAGTTACCTTGGAATTACTGAAGAGCAGGGGATATTTACCACACAGTTTCATTAAGAACTGCGAGGGTAACTCTGGTGTGTGGGATGATGGAGTGAAAGCTTGCATGGTCCACCATGGCATGAGAAATAAATGCCTTAGCCTAAAATTATGACTTCAGATTAAAGTGTCACATGCAGTTATTTGGTTTCAAAACTTACTCAGAATGAAAACACTTTTATTAGAGTAAGTGCAATCTATATCTGATAAATGGGAACACATCTGGTCCATATCCCTGATACAAACCCCTCAGTATTAATTATATTGATGGTTAAAGCTGAGGAGTGAGTTGAACATTATTTATAGTGATCTTTGCTAAGTAAATAATTTTAAAAATGGCTTTCTAAATGTAACATTTCCCTTTTAAGAAGCCCTACAGAATTAAAGAGGCTTTACAATGGAACATGAAACATATTGCAGAGGGAGAGACAGAAGCTTGCTTGATTAATGCGCACGATTATCAGCGATGCAAATCACTTTCACTTATTAAGTCTTGTTTAATATCCTAATGAAGGCTTCCTGAGCAGATTTGATAATTCCAGAGAAAGTGACTGTGAACTAATGCCCTTTCAACATGTTGAGAATGAGCAGTGCTATAAAGAAAACCTCATTTACTATAATTCCCACCAAATGTGGTATCCTTTTCTAGACTCCTACCTCACAGCAGGAGACAATTAACCTTTTCAGTGCCAGAAGTGATTCCAACATGTTCCAGCTGCGAAGGCCAGCAGGTCAGGCATGAATGAAGTTTACCTTCCTCTTTTGGTCTGAAAAACCACAATTATGCAAACATGTCAAGAAAGCCCTGAGCAGCTCCGAGCTTTCACGAGGCTTCTGCCAGCTCGCGCTTCTCACCTTAGAGGAGGGGTCTGCATCAATTCAGCAAAGCAGGGAGCCTCTCCCAGGGAATGCTGTGTGTTGCTCAAACAATTTCAAAGCAGCTCTTTCTGAATGCACTGCAACAACCCTGAAGATTCCCTCACTGAATATCTGAGTAATTAGACTCTTGTTGCTCCTAAGCCTGCACCAGTCAAATGGCTGGAACTGTGATGGTCTAATGATAGCAGAGAGTCAAGGTGTGCTGTGGGAGGTAATGCCTTTTTTCCATACACCCAGCCTCACTTCTAAATTTGGAAGTGGTGGGAAGCAATGAAAATGGAACATTTTCCCTTTTCCTCCCTTGACCCTGTCCACACAACACATGACTTAACATTACCAGACTGTTCCAGGGCTGGGGTGGCCACACCTGTGCACAGGCAAGAGCTGTTGATGCAGGGGTTGGAAAGCTCTTTACACATGGTGGGAGCCCCCTGTTCAATTCCAGAGCTGTAAGCTTTGCCTTAAACCATGGCCTTTTCCAGACAGACCTGCAATTCACTGCTTTGCAGTTTCAGAGCTTTACACATTCCCCCTTTAATTTAAAAGAACAAAACCAATGTCAAAGATATAAAGAAATAGCTTTGATGAAAAAAAAAGCGATTTCAACTTGTGCTTATCTGGAGATTTTCTAGGAAAAACAAGACTCATAGGTAGATTTGTTTTTAAAACAGCCAGTCCCTTGGGAAGGAAGCACCTGAGGGGAGAAATTGAAAGGCAGCTAACCCTTAAGAATTTTGTGAACATTTTTATTAGATCTGTATTAGGGCAAGGAATATGGATTGGACTGTGCATTTGTAGACATTGTCAGGAAACAAGTTTTCTAATCCACATGCTCATATAGGACAGGCTTTTAATATAGATTTATAACAAATGCAGTTTTGTGGTACACATCTCCCACATGACTGAGAGCTGTCACATAAAATGAGACTGTAGGACTGGATTTGTATCTTTATTTCTGTGGATAATGAATTGAGAACAGCATTTCAGATAACTATAGGTGACATGATGGATCTCAAAGGTATAATCACATTTCAGCTGCTAATGTAGTAGCAGCAGTAAAAGTAAGGATAATTTAAGAACTTGCTTTGTTAATAAAAGGCACACAGGTTGCACCAGTGTCAAATTGAGGGGGCTTTCACAGTTACCTTCTGAAGTTACGTAAAACCAAATTAATTATTGCAGTCCATCAATGAGCCTTTCACAAGGAAAACACTTCAGTATACACCTGTATCATATGTTTAATTTAAATACAGAAAGTAGTTGAGGATGCAAAGCCCTCACATGCTACAAGAGTGAATAAAATGTACATATGTTGTTGACTTTCAGGCATCAGCTGAGGTAGATTGTTAAGTCACAAAACTTTTGTGCTTGTGTTTGTTGCTGTAGGTGCTGGTGACATCCAAGTCTTGTGTTCACAGGAGAGAGTTTCTTGGTTTGGAATTCCTCATTACTTCAGCCAGACCAAATAACACATTAAAAAGTATCTAATGCTAAGACAAAGAAGAGGTGTTGCTCAAGTCCTCTTCTTATATAGATGAAAATTAAGCATTTAAGGTTGAACAAGAAATATGAGATACTTTAGTCAGATTGGCTTCAAAGAGTGAGAAACAGCTGCTCTTTCCTTTTTTCTTTGATAAATCATTGTTTCAAAATAAAGTCATGTCAACATTTCTTTTTTTTAAATGAGAAATGAGAAAAGATGATACCCAAGCCAGTTCTCAGCCCTTGAAAATGTTACTATAGAAAAGAAAAAAAAATATTTTCACAGCCTACCTCTTGAAAACTTTCCAAGGGAGCTGTTGCACATGCAACATTCTCTCACTCTCTCATTCCCTAGAGGGAGAGAGAACAGCTATAGAAACATGCACAACTCAGAGACTAAAAAGGTGTAACTGGAATAGTAGAAGGAAATCAGATGGGAGATGAAACTGAGGAATGGAAAGCCACATTTGGGGTCATATCACACCTACTAGTGTTATTCAGTTCCTAGATAACGGGCACAGGGACGTGTGTTGCTAACTCTCATTAGCAGCTGGTCCTGAAGCTGTCACTGCCCCTCTCTGTTATCAACCTTTTCTTGTCCTTGGAACCTCTCTGTCACTGTAGTTTAATTGGCAGGAGTAAACCCTTAAAGATTACTGCATTAGTAGCACCAAAGCACAGATGTCCCCAAAAGAGTCTCTCCCCCTGCTTTGGGACCACCTGTGTGCTGGACCCAACCTCTTGGAGCTCCTGGGAGCTGAGCTCCCTAAAACTAGCAGTGTGTTATTTCAGTCCATGCCTCCTTCCACAAGGGTGTGGCCACCCCAGGTGGGTTGTGGTGTGCTCTGACGATTCTTTCCATTTTGGTGAAGCTGTTGATTGACAGTGCAGCAATTATCCGGGTGTGGCCAGGTCTGCTGTGGAGACCTGCAGTGTACCTGGTGTCCTTCATGCAACTCGCAGCTCAGCAGTTCTGTTCCAAGTGTGGGCAGTGGTGCACGAAACCTGCTAACTTCTAGTGGTTGTTTTGTAAATTACCCATGCATCTTAAAACAACAGAGGCAGGTGGGAATTTCTATCTGCTGAATTGTTTCTCCACTCTCATCATTTAATAGTATTCATATGCCAACATCTCTTTCTTCTGGAGGCAGCTGGGTCTAGATGGGGCTGGACATTTCTCCCTCTTTTCTTCTCACTTTGCCTTCTTATTGGAGAAACATGAGGGCATTTCCCTCTAAAGTGATCTCATTCAAAGGGCCTGTATAATGAAAAAGTCTGCCTGGAAGAGTGCTCCTGAAAGACAGGTATCTGTTTCCTAGCCCCAGGCATTTAGCAAACATCACAGAAATCCACACCTTTAGTGTCTAACACACTTTTAGTATGTAAAGGCATTTAGTACCCCTGCCAACAATCATAAGTGAGCAAGTAAAACCCAGAGCTGAAAATATAATAATAATATGTTCCACAAAACTACAAAATTATAAACACGCCTCCCTCTGTTCCCAATGAATTGCATGTAATCATTACAGAATAATTTCGTTTAGAGGCAAGAAATTGTTTGCAAAGGACAGCAATAAATATCTTTAGCATATAGGTTACTGAGTGGCTTAAAAGTATCAATGGCTACCAGAGCAGTTCCAGTGACCCTACTGCAGAAATTACTGTGGGAACTGAGATCTACCCCAATTACACAGGAAGAGAGGCCTTGAGCTAAGGGGCATAGAGTCCAATTGCCCTTTTAGGTAGAGAAGTGTTTGCTGCCTGTCCAGATTCAGGCACTTGTGGGATGTTGTAGAGAAATCACCAAATGTCCTGTACATATTGGGTGAACACAGAGAATAAAGGAGTCTCCATGGATACTAATCCACCATCTTCTATCAGACTATCCACACTGTTCTTTTCTTTCTTTTTTACCTTTATGAATACTGTGTTTCTGCATACTTTCAGTTCTTTGGGTTTTAAAGTACCCAAACAGATGATTGGTTGTCCTGCAGAGATTGGCTTTTCTTGGTGGTCTTGTCCTCTTATATTATGAAATCATATAAGCATCTCCCTCCTGGACAGCACCAGCTTTCAGGAGCTATGAATATTTAGGAAGACTTTGCACCAGTCAGTAGTACTTGCAAACTAAAATCTCACCTAATTCCCTGAGAAATGGAGTAAAACATTGGCTGGTTTGGAGTAAATGTACCCTTGACTTTGGCTTCCCCAAGATTGTATAAAGGCTGTTTATAAACACTTGTGTTTGTTATTAGTAATCCCAGCCTATTTTCTACAGAGGCTGAAATAAATCAGTGGCAAAGCACTAGATGATAATGATATGTATACACACAGACAAACTAATTTCCAGAGATTAAAGGAGAGTGAATTTCCTAGATGAACTGTAAATTTCACCCACCTGTGGGGTGTGTAAATATAGATATTGGGTGGGAAGCAGGTTTTGTTTTGCTACTGACGTGATGTAGTGATGAACTCTGACATGTTGCTGACTGTGGTTACTTGATAAGTGTAAGATGTGAAAAGCAAGCAATAACACTAGATGGTATCAGATCCCTAAAATAATATGTGTTGGAAGGTGTTAGGTATAAATGTGGCATTACAAAAATAAAAACAGACAAAGGCAGAGTTTATTCATGAAGGGAAAGAAACATCAGAGGAAACAGACCTTTCTTTTTCTGTAAAGTTTCAACAAGGAAATTGATCACTAAAAAACAACAACAACTTTAAAATCATGTTTAATATTCTGGTAAAGCCAAGGGATGTGCTGCCAGAATTTTAACAGGAAAAACTTCTGAAAAGTGCTCCTCCTTAACTGCTGAAGCTTGTGGTGCCTCCTGAGTAAGACCATTCTCTTCCCATCTTTGCCTCACACATCAGCAATTATTTGTCCTTCTTACTTACCTCCCACTGCCTTTGCTGCTCTGTGGTACAGGCATCCTCTGCAGTCAAGCAGATTTCTGCAATTTAGCTGTTCCTAAAGAAAGAGCAGTGTTGGCCAGGACTCACCTCTTGCTTCTGAAGGCATGTGAAAAAAGCTGTAAAAATCTATTAATAAACAAAAAATTAAATAAAATATCTCTCTTTCCCTTGAGTGATCAGACTACCTGCATCCGTTATAGGTCCAAAGCAGTAAAGTCTTATTTGCACCAAATCCCTCTTGATTTCTTTAACCAGCTGTCTAAAGAGTGTGTTTGATGGTCTCAGGTCATTCAGGCCAAGGTTTCTGCAGGTGTTCGTGTGTTCACCTGTCTTCTGCTGTCATCTGGATGTGTCATGAGAGCATTTTCCAGTTCTTTCTGCCTTTGGGTGCACCAGCATGATACCCTGTTACTTTTCTGCCCTCTGTTCCAGAGCTTGAGTAAGTTACCATGCTCAGAGTTTATTTACTCCAAAAAAAATCCAGATTTCTTAGATTCTCAAAAGATGAGAAGTTTGCAATGACTTAATGCTTCTGACACAGAGCAGAAGGAATATATCTGTTCCTCCATCAAGAGACCACATTATGCAGAGAAGTGAAACTGGGTCAAATTTCTGGGCACTGTAAGTTTGAGCAGCCTCTTTGAAGCAAATGGACTTAGACCAATTAACACCAGCTAAGGATCTGCTTTGCTGAATTCCTGGTGAGTGCAAGAGGGCTGCCTAATGAGAATCAGTGGAGAAGGAACTGTAAAGGAAGGGATCTAAATAAATGGCAGACAACCCATCCACTCTACTTAAAATTGTTCTACCTGATGATAACAGTTAAGATCAAAGACAGGACAAGCAGGATACATCACAAATGCTTCTGCCTTGGGGAATTCTAGGGAAGAACTGTGGGCTTCCCTTCTCCATTGCCCCCTGCAGCTGCTTTGCCCCAGTTATACTTCTAGAAATCTCTCTTATTTCTTACAAGCAATGCCTGTACTTGCTCCTGTCCTTGCTTTCATTTCTTCAGCTAGATGGGTGCATGGACATTCCATCTCTCCCCATCTCCATGATTTTGCTCTCCCTAATGGCAAGATTGCAGGAGTACAAGGGAGTTTGGATGCTGTCTGGACTCTGAGGGGTCAAGTCAAAATGTTTGGTGGTAAATATAGATTACAGAGATCTGTTGAATATCTTAAAAATATCCAGATTATCAGAAAGTGCTTAGTAGTTTCTGGAAAAGGAGTTCTTTTAAAACCCTTCTGCTTAAGCACCCCAGAGCAGAAGGAATTTTGTAAAGGGCTGACCTCCTTATCTTGTTCTGGTGTGAACAACTGCTCCTGGAGCTCAGCTGGGCAGTGTTGGGATGCCCTCCATGCAGGAAGCTCACCATAAAGGCAAAGGCTGAACAGGTGAGTAATAAAAACAAGGCAAGCCCATGTGCCTTGCAAAGAGCAACACAAGAGGTTACGGCGTCACCAGAGCTTTTGCCTTGGAGTTACCTTCCCTGCACCAGAGACCTGGATCAGGATGTCTCTGAGCAATTACCCAGAATATGGACAGGAAAGAGAGTAAAAAAGGGAAAGTTCCCATATCGAATGCCATCTTGTTGCTTTGACCAGTCACCTTTTAAATATTTATGTTTTATTTTTATCTGCGTATTAGTGAGACATTATTTGTGCACAGGCTGTTAAAAACAGTTCTAAGGGAAACACACTTCCAGCTGGTTTCCTCCTGTTTTCCATCTGCTGTGTGTATGTGCCTTTGGAGGCATTTAACTGTTTCTTGTCATGGTAATTGGTATTTTTTCAGTAGTGAAGGTGGGAGGGGTGGAGGAGAGAAACCCTAAGGCATCTGTGTTTGTGCTCAGTTGATCTCAAAGAGATTATCCTGGTTATTTCCTTACAAACATTATATGCTTTAAAAAATATGGGGTGGGACAGGGGAAGGGTACCAAATGTCAGGTAAAATTTTTTTAAGAGTTAACTTCCCTAAATTGTATCTTTGTGTTCTTCTATTTATGCATCGCCACTCTTTCCCCATTTAATCTTAAATATGTAAATCCTCAATTTATCTGGAATTACTTAGTGAAAGGCTGATGTGTGAGTGTGGCAGATTATAATATTCCATCGCCACCCCTGATCCTCTTTACCTCTTATTCTTTTCATAGCAGATCAAAAAAAGCTGTATGCGTGCCACAAGAATATATTATTTTAAGAGACTTGGACTTAGAAATTGATTTCCTTGATGAGAAAAGGAAAAGTCTCCTTCTGACCTGAAGGGTCACTTCATAATCCTGTCACTCTACATCAAAAAGCTTTTTTTTTCTTTTAGTAGAAGATGAGAATATTTCTGAAAAGGAATTAATTTTTCAGATACAGTGAAAATGATGACTTAAAGAGACTTAGCAGATGATAGAGGGCTGTCCTATTCAGAATACATCTCCTGTGATTAGAACAAGCTCTGAATATATTTTAGGGTCAGGCAGTTTTAGATGGAGATTGGGATTTGTACTTTGGGATGAAACTGATCTTATATTTTTATCGAAGTACTTAAGGTTTAAGCTGTAGTCTTCCCTTTTTTTGCAAGGGGATTTCACCAGGTTTTATAATGGGGATTGGTGCAAACAGCCAATAATTTCTGTGTATGGACTTTAGTTAATAGGATGTTTGAAATGAAATGACTTTCAGCACCAATAATTAGGTTCAGATACTAATACTTTTCTTCATAGTACTTTTCTTAACAGAAGGCACCTGATACCAATGTAGACTTTCATAATCTATTTTATTTATGCAATTACTGAATATGTCTAAAGGAAATTCCTTTAAACCATATGCTTAAAAACCAGCAGTCCCAAATACAGCTATGAATTAATAATATGGTGCTGTTGAATGTATGCACAATGCACACAGGTGCTCATATTAGGTGTGATCAAGTGTGGAGACATGTGAAATACTGGTTTAGAGATATATGCAAAAAACCCCCATGAAATATACAATATATAACATATCATTTAGGATTATGATATAATGTATGAAGCATAATATACAATATATTATTTAATATTTTATAACAATATTATAATGTATTTGTTATTTGTGTATCAATTAACTAGACATGTTAATGATACATTGTATTTTTATATATGCAACCATTTGACTCTTGTATACTCAAAAGCTGTGAACAAGTCTCAAAACATTTTAAACAGCTTAAAAGCCTTTGTGCAGGTGCACTAATAAAACAAAAGGTGACTGCTCTGAAGACTGTAGAATTGCAATTTGTTTATATAGTGATAATTATTGTATGATACTGTGTATGTTTAACATAAGGTACATAAAGAGAAATGCTAATTCCCTTTCTGCAGATAAACTGGCTATTGTCTGAACTGTCTGTTAGTTGTTCTAATTGCTGGTCTGAAGGCAGCAGCGAAATATTGCCCACTGGTAAAACTATTCTTGTGATGGTGGCATGAAGTGCTAAAGTAAAAACAATAATTGAACAAAAAAAGATGAGTTTTAATATCAGAACTATTCTACCAGGGAAATTTTTCTTGGTTTTCCAGGCTTTTAAAAACAGTTAATTTATGAATCTTTAGTGAAAGTTTCTTGCTCATATTACTGGCTGCATTTGGGGATTGACAGAGAGCTGTATCACACGTAGGAGCTGCAAAACCAAAGTAAATCTGTGGTTTGAGCTCTTGCTGGTGATTCCTGTACGAGCCTGGCCTCTAAATGCTGATGATTGCTCCAAATTGTAACCAGAGGATCCCAACTGCTAACTTGGGTTGAATTGAATTGAAAAGCAGGGTTTTGTCTAATAATCTAGTTTAGATCTGATACTCCCACTGGAGTCTGACGAGAAGAGATGATACTTTTAATCACATTCACTGTGTTCAAGGTAGTGGCCGTCTGTGAGGATTTTGGAAATGTGGTAGAAGCCCTAATGTGAAGCTAAGGGCTGTGTCTATAGCTAAAGCAGATAATACAGCCTTTACTAACAGAGAGTATTTGTATTACTTGAATTTTCTGAACCCTAGAAATATAACTCTAAATCTTAGAGCAATAAGTACGATTGAAATACAGGGAAGTAGTGAGTTTCTACAGGGCAAAAGAGGAAAAATTATACTTTCACTCAGGAAAACACCAAAGCTTGATGTGCCCGGGTACCTGCTGGGGGAAAGAAGGGAGAAAAAACCGAGGAGACCAGGGGCAGAATTCTACTCTCAGTCACATATATATATAGAGAGAGATTTTCATAAATATAACCGAGGTTTTCAAAAGGCAGAGCTGTGTCTGCTTGGTGAATGAGAGAAAAGAAAAATTCCAGGGTGAAAACTCTTTTCTCTTGCACCCTGGGATGAATTCAGAGAGTTCAGGGTGCACTGGCTTGCAGTTATTTTTCATTTCACAAGCGCTGCGTGCAATCTGGCTGGAAGGAGGGGGGGGGGGGGGGGGGGTGTGTAGGTCCCCGTGCCCGGCTGGCTCCCGGCACGGCGGGGATGCTCTGTCCGTCCGTGCTGCGGGGATGCTCCCGGCACGGCGGGGATGCTCTGTCCGTCCGTGCTGCGGGGATGCTCCCGGCACGGCGGGGATGCTCCCGGCACGGCGGGGATGCTCTGTCCGTCCGTGCTGCGGGGATGCTCCCGGCACGGCGGGGATGCTCCCGGCATGGCAGGGATGCTCTGTCCGTCCGTGCTGCGGGGATGCTCCCGGCACGGCGGGGATGCTCCCGGCATGGCAGGGATGCTCTGTCCGTCCGTGCTGCGGGGATGCTCCCGGCACGGCGGGGATGCTCTGTCCGTCCGTGCTGCGGGGATGCTCCCGGCACGGCGGGGATGCTCTGTCCGTGCTGCGGAGCGCTCCCACCGCCGTGGCGCTCACGGCCCCCGAGCCGCGCCGGCAGCATCTGCCGGGGCCGCCCGGCCTTTCTTGCACAGCCTGGATGCACCCTGCCCTCCGCCTGACCTCTCCCCAGAGCCTCTCGCTCCCCGCTGCCCGGGCGGCCCGGCTCGGCTCCGCTTTTCAAAGCGTCGCCCTTGGAAGTGCCTCCCCACCCTCCGCATTGGCTGCGAGACGGAGCCGGCCGGGAGCGATCTCGCCACGTGAACTTCCCTTTGTTTTTCCGTGCGCCCAAGACAGGCCGTCTCCCTAGTAACTTTTGTGGCACTACATGTGAAGGAGCTCATTATGTAAAACATCCATTTTTTCCTCCCTGCGAAAACTCCGCGGAGCGCTCCGGCAGCCGCACGTTCTGTGGGAATATTGTCCGCGCCGCCAGCCTCTGTTTATCGGCTCGTACATCGCTGCCGCGGCTCTGAGGATTGCTGAAACACAAACTTGCTGCATTTGATCCCAGCGGAAGCTGGATGCGGCTGCTCCCCGAGCCACTCCTCAGAGCCCAGCCTTCAGAGCTCCTGTACCTATATTTGATCAAAGACTCTAACCCCACAAGTACAATGCATAAATATTGAAATGCAGCGTGAAAATAAAATCCCTCCACCTCTCAGGGCTGAGAAGCCTGATGGAAGCGTTATGGCGGTGCAGGATTTTCCTATTGTCTCAGCAGAGAGTTGAGAGAAAAGTTGACTTCAAGAATGATTTGCAAATACCAGTTCCCTGAAAAGAAAAATATGGGGCCAGTTCCATAGTTTCCGAATGAAATGTAACCTTCAGCCAAAGACTGAGCTGTCCGGGTTGACAACATTTGGGAAACTGTGCTTTTCTGGAGAGATGACTGCAGTGGCAAAGATAAACCGGCAGGAAGGTTTCTTTGGAATGATATGAATTTAATGAATCATATCCACATAAAAAATTCCCAGCTGGTCTTAAATTTCAGGGAGATTTAAGTGATAAAAGATATTTTCCCTGTCCCTTTAGATATGTATTAGAGATGAGAGGCCTTAGATAAGCCCTCCTGGGAATCAAGCATTCCTTTTTCTTTAATTTGTTTTAAAGAAAGAAAAGAGCCAGGCATGCTTCTGAGTCTCAGACTGGTATAATTAGTTATTTGCTGTTACAGAACTTTTAAAATTGTCTATTACCACTCTTTTTATATTAAATGATTTTCTTTAAAAAAAAAACAAACCCTAATGACAAACTACATGCACCTTCCCTCTCTCCTTCAAAAAAAAAAAAAAAGGGGAAGAGAATAGTTATACTCATTTGCCTTCCCCCTTCCACCATCCTTGTGCTGGGTGCATCCTTTCCCCTATTAACATATTGATTTATTTAAATTAAAAATAATGATCTCCTTTCCCCTCACCTCCTCCTCCCAGCAGCAGAGTCTGTCTCTGATCCTTATTAACAAATTGATTGCAGTATTGGTGTCAGTATGGCTCATTTAGTAGCTCTTTTGCCTAAGGTCCAGAAGGTTGGAGGAGGGAACAGCTTCCACACGTAGCTGCTGGCCTGGCTCCAAGGCTGCCACTGCTCGGGTAGCAGGGACAGCTGCTGGAGACAGCATCCACACACACAGGGGGGCCCCCTTTGGGTGCTGAGGATCTGGCTGGAAGCTGGAAACTCCACAGCAGCTCCCTAAAGTTGGTGTAAGAAAGCATCTCCGCCATGCCCAATGTGTCTCCTCGTGACCGCCCTGCAGACAAGTCCTCGCTGGTCCCAGCCCTCCAGCGCCCAGCCCTTGCTGGATACAGAGGCAGCGTGGGACACTTGCCTTGCCATGCCAGGCACCAGGAGCTTGGGCATGTTGCAAGCCTTAAAGCTGCCATACAAACCTCAGCCACCTTCTCTGTGTTGAAAACAAAGCTTCAAAACATGTCTTGGCCTTCTTTGGCCCCCATGCTCATTGCCCAGTTTTAGGGACAGCTCCGGTTCAAGCCCAGGGAAATGAGTGAAGTGCTCCCAGTTGGTTCATCCTTGTCAGCACAGGGCAGGCATTCCCACTAACGAACAGAAGCTGTGGGGCTGGAAAGGTCAGCAGCTGGGGGTGAGAAGCTGCAGCAGGAGCTGCTGGTCTCTCAGCCTTTTTCTCTCTGGCATTTAGCTGCTACCACCAGGCTTGCAGTAGATGCTGCTGAAGGGTGGGATGTGCCTGCTCTGCAGCCCCACAGCCAGCATCTGAGAGCACCCTCCTTAATGTGAGTCTGTCTTAATGACTCTGGGGGACTTGTGTCAACCTTTGTCAGCTGCTGGCTTTCCTAATTCTACCTTGTGCTTGAGGGCTGATGGTGCAGGGACTTAGAGCCAGAGCTGGCCCCATGAGCCTTGCTGTTTGTAAGGGAAAGGAGGAACAGAAATGAGGCTGTGCTGCCCCATTCTGCAGCTGAGAAGTGGTGGGAAAGAAGGGTGGAGACACTTACTCAAGGTCACAAAACATGACACTGGTTTCTCCTGCTAAGAGCCCCTACTTTGGGGCTCCTGTTTCCAGCATTGTGCTGCCAGCTTTGGAGCATCTGCCTGATTTCACCCTGTTTTCAGTTAAGCCCTCAGGCTCCTGAAGTAGCCGTGAAAACTGTGCTGTGGCCAGGACTTGTTGTATGATTTCCACTTCCTCTGCACCTCTGAAGGGGAGCTGCTCCACAGCACAAGCCCAAGGGAGCATGGAGGCTCGAGCCCAGAAGGAGGGAGATGGCCATTCTTCACATGCGCTTAGTCACCTAAAGCAGATGGTGTTGCTTCAGGTTCCTGATGGGATGACTTTCAGCTCCCAAAAACCTTTCAAGTTTGACCATGCAGACATGCTTGGAAGAATGTCAGATGAGTACACATCTGTCCAAGACCTTTTATCAAACAGCAACATGAGTACAATTAAATTAACAAAAGGAGAGTTCACAATTAAAGCTGGAGCGAATGCATGGCTTGCTTTCAAAGAATGGCTGGAAAAATGTTCCATACCAGGCACACAGGCCAGAGCAGTTTCTTCACATTTCATTCCATGAAGTTTTATATTCTTCCTGTTGCATTTTGAAATACACTGAAATAAGCAGAAATGCAAACTTTACAAAAACTAGTTATTGATCTTTCACATCCTTCACCATCTGCTTAGTTCCAGTGTCTAAAAATATTCAGTCCTTGCTCTTGCTCACATGATTGTTGAGAAAATGCTAGAGCTGGTAAAACAGAAAAGCACATTGTGTATTGGGGGGAGGGGAGTTCCATCAGGAAAATATGCTGTCTGAAGGGAAAAATACAGAAAAAAACAACCCAAGTCCTGTACTTAAACAGGCAAAAATTAAAGGAAAAAAATCAATCAATTTTTCAAATTGTAGGGAGAAAAAATAAAATATACCTGGAATGTTACTTTCTTGAAAACTTGCGACCTATACTGTACTTAAAATTGTATATTTGTTATATGCTTCAAAGAGTTGGGGAATATAAGTTTCTTATTATACCTTTTTGGAAATTGAATCCAACTGAACAATTTATAAGTTAAAAATGTTAAAACTGGAGAAAATGTATCCACCTCCAGGATATAACAGCACAAGTACTGCCTAAAAAAGTGTATCTTGGGAAATTGTTGCAGGCTTAAAAAGCTGAGATTATTCTAATTTTGATTGAGAAACAAACATGCAGTATTGAGGACTCTGTCTGACTTCTAGGATGACTGAGATTCGGAGGGCAAATAGCATCCATTTATTTCAGCAGGAACTGAATTAATAAATTCCCAGCTCAGCTTTAAAAAGCCCTGTTTCTCTCAGGGTTTGTGTATGGTGCCCACAACTACAAAACCTAAACATGGCTCAGAATAAATTTCATCACCATATGGAGGTCCCTAGTGAAATCAGCTAGATCATTCCCTGTTAGTTTGTGAATTGCTGATTGGAGTTTGAATGTGAACCCTCTGTCGTGGGCTTTATGTGAGTCTCAGGGATGAAGAATTTGGTATTGTTAGAACAGATAAAAAGAAATGTGGGATATGCTGCCATATACTGTTTAATGAATATTATTTACCTATTTATTCAAGCAGCCCTTTTCAGGTCTAGTGACATCTGTCACCCAAGGTGACTTTAAGAGGATAAAAAGGAAAATCTAAAAAAACCCAAATGTGACTATAAAAGGAAGATTTAAACCAAAACTTTCTGGAGATGATCTGCATGGAGGAAGAAATGTGGGTATATCCTTCCTTCAGTGATTCAGGAAATGCAGCATTGCCTGATAAATTCTGTCTGTTTTCAGGGTGCTTTATTTTTGAATCTAATAAGTAGCAAACATGAAATGCCAATACCAAAGCAGACAAACAGTTGGTTTATTTAATCTTATGTTCTGTGTTTGATGCTGATCACCATCAGAAGGCAGGGCACAAACCCCCCATAATTTGCCTACACGAAGCTCTTTTCCTCACCTGCAGACCTGGTTATCTCGTGTTAGACCATGAAGGATCTAATTACCCACCCAATATTAGCTAATTATCCCCCCAAATGTCTCCTCAGTTCATCAGAGGTCATCCCTGAAGCTCTGAGGGTACACCAGTGCCAGACAGGAATTCTCAGATGGAAGAGATCTTTGTCACAAAAAGCCAAATTGTTGGAACCAGAGTGTTTCTTGGAACCAGGAGGGTTTGGGGCTCTGCCTGCAGAACACAGGCAAAGGCTCTCCTGAAAGGCTCCCTGCATGCCAGGAAGGCTTCCCCTGGTGGGCTTCCAGGGGCCACAGATCCAGGGCTTCTCCATCACTTGGAGCACTCTGGATCCCTGCTGACCCCCAGCTCCAAGGATTCAGGTTCAACTGCCCCAAGGCCTGCAGGCTTCTCATCACAAGGTTGGAGCTGCAGGAGCCAGCTGGGGCTGAGGAGGCTGGGTCTCCTGGGAAAGGGGAAAGCTGGACCCTTTCTTGTCAGGGCATCAAACCAAATTCCATAGTTTCGCTCTCCAAACCTCCCTTCTAAGGCACATTTTGAAATGTCTGTTCTGAAACAGAGAAAGGGCGCCTCCCCCCACCAAGTTCCCTAAAGTGAAGTTATTTCAATTGTTTTGAACCTGTGATCTTGGTGTGATTGTGCACAGAAACTTACAACAACCTCAGATTTGGCCCTGCTGATATGCAACATTTGGCTCTTGGCCTAAGTAAGGAATGTCATGAAAAGTAAATAAAATACTAAATATCTAGGTTAGGGCTAGGCTTAATTAGGGATTGGAGAGTGTATCCAGGAGCTCAGGTACTTGAGATTCTGAGTGCCCCTTCCCCAAAGGGAAGTGATGGGGTAACTAACCACCCAAGTTTTCTGGCTAGGCAAGTGGAAAAAAAAAAAATTACTCTTAGAAGTTCAGTAGCTGAACTAATTACCAGCAAATGATTGCCTGGGGTTGGACCATTTATTATCTCATCAGCATTCAGTGCCACTTCCATAGGATGAAGGAGAAGGAAGAAGAAGAAGAAAAAAAAAGCCCAGAAACATGAGAAGGAGAGCAGATGAAAGGACAGCAGTTAGAAGGAAAAAAAATGCTTCTTAACTCTACTCTGTACTTTTTCTCTCTAATAGATCCCCCTCCCAATCCACCCTAAGTAGAGCAACTGGCATGTAATGAGTTCTGCAGGGATGGAGTATCAGCAGCATGCTCTGAGATTTCTCACTTTGTGCTTGACTAGATCCCCAGATACCCCAAAGTTTGGGGAGCAGAGCAAGAGTCAAGTGGAGGCAATACCTTTATACATATATATATATTTATATACACACATTAAAAAAATACATATGTATACACACAAAGAAAGACAACTTTCAGCTCACCAGCATTTCTCAGGACTTTGTTGTATCCATTGGCTGCTAGAATGGTTTGAATTGACATGAAGTTTCCATCTAGACTCTAAGCAAGATGTGCTTTGGACGCTGGTTTTGCTAACACAAAGGTCTGCTTCCTGGAACTGAAGATGCCTCCTGGAACCACACCTGGGACATTTGGAAACTTGGATTTGCCTGGGGGTAGTCACAGCTGAAATCTCAACTCTGCTACCATGTGAGGTATTAAATATCTTCTCTCCTCGCGCTGTGCCTTTTGCCTTGGAGGTGGTCTTCCCCAGATAAAACAGGATGCTGGCTCAGTGCAGATTGATGGGAAAAGGCTGCAGCCATCAGTGTGCTCACTCTGCTTGCAGCTGCTGTGGGTGTGCTTGCCTGCCTGGTAGCTCTTTTCTCATCTTTCTCTGCATGCTGTGGCGTTCCAGGAACTTCTGCCCTTTCTTTTTGGTGAGGTTTTCTTTCTCTACATGCAGCAAGCCAAGGAAGCGATGGCTTGCAGGGAAGGTGCTAGCAAACCTGGCTCCTGCTCCTAGTACATTTTTAAAAAATGAGAACATCCTTCCAGTAATCCATGTTTGCATTAGATGGAAATGTTTTGGCTTCCCTCCTGTCCTTGAAAGCCCAGTGGTGTGATAGGAATTTGGGAAATGCAGGCTCTCAAAAGTAATGTAAAGAACAGATCCACCTATTCAAATGCAAATTGCTAAAGAAGAAAACAAGGGAATTATTTTCTCCACAAAAAACAAACAAAACCCCAACAAAATAATTCATTCTTTTAAATTTAGGACTGCATCCCACATTTTTTAGATTATTTTTTCTGTCAAAATTTCTAGATTGCACTGCCTCCAGATTGTCTTGTCCTGCTGGGACGCTTATTGTAGAGAGACTGAAGGAATTTTCTGTCAAAAGATTAGTGTCACACATGGGGCTGTCACTCCAAATCTTGTGGGAGGAACAAACCTCCTCCCTGGATGATTGCAGAAGTTGACAGTAACATCTGAAGAGAAGCCAGAAAACCCATGCAAGGAAATCAAATGCACACTGTGACTAGTGCATGTTTCTGCAGTGTTTTGGGCTGCCTTGGGCCAGCCCAGCCCTGTGCTAAGACTCTTTCCACCTTGAGCTGCTAATGGGGGATGTCCATTTACTCTAAGGATACTCCAGCGTGTGCTGTGAAGTGCCCAGTAGCTGCTGGGTGCTCAGCATGTGGGCAGCTGAAGAGATGTAAATGGCCACAGACCTGTTGCTAGTCAGGATTATACAGCTGGTTTTTAAACCAGAAATTCACACTCCTAATGTTTTGTCTCATACACACAAACTGCAGGGGAAATGAGAACTGCATCTTTTCTGCTCAGCACTCCCAAGCCTCAAATAAGGTTGGAAATTCCTCCTCGTACTGCTCCAGTATAAGAATACAGACTTCAAAATTTTGAGGTGAGAACTAAGAGTTTGTGTGGTGAGACTGATTTTTCACTTTCCCTTTAATGTTCATCAAGCATCCAGAAACTGTGGTGCTGAGCATGGCAAGAATCCTGATATCAAAAGATATAAGGGTATCTTTTGATATCCTGATTTCTTTTGCAAAAACAAAGCTCTTGCTTGTTGCTGCCATGAACTGCATGCACTGCATAAAGAGGGGCTGCTCATCTTGGGCATAAGCACAGTTACACCCATCTTCCCATTGGAGATGACTTTTGCCTTTGCTGGAGATGTACCAACAAGTGCTTGGTTGGGCATCCAGTCCTGCAGCTCCAGGAGTCTACAACCCTTTTTTCTTTCTTTCTTTCTTTATTTTTTTAACAACTGGTGCTGGCAGACACAATCCTTCAACCAGGAATATCCTCAGAGTTAGAGGGTACCCAGTGGAGCAGCTCAGGTATTGTGCACTAAAGGCTAAGTCAGTTTATATGGGCTTCTTTTAAAGCATTGCATACTTGTCTTTTCTGACTGCTTCCATTGTTCTATGTGCAATTATTTTGCCCCATTTTTATAGGATTCAAAGAGATAGAGGTCAGTTTTTTTTAAGTATTTTTTCTTCTCTTGGCCTCTGCCTCTTGTGGTTTTCGTACCTCTGTTGCCAATTCCTACCCTTGTACTTTTCTCAGACGATCAGTAGCTGTTTCCCTGAGATGTCTTAGCCCTCCTAACCACAGTCACACCCCCCGGGTGATTAGAAGCACCACGGCTGTACAGCTGTAGGGTATACTCTTGTGGTCTGTGAGTAACTGCTATTTGTGTGAATTAAGGTGACTGCTCTCTGGGGCATCAAACCTTTTTAAAATAAAGACTTCAGGAAGAAAAACACTGCAGCGTAGCATGAATATAATTTTCCTTGTTGACCATGAAAAGTGCGCTTGTTTTTACCCTTGGGCTCTGCCTGAGAGGTACCGCAGCCAGGAGGGGGAGAGACGGCTGGTCGAGAACCGATCACCCTGCAGTGGCAAAGGCAGCAAGAAGTGAAGAGTAGAGGTCCCTGCGATAGAGAAGAGCAGTTTTCCTTGAGGCTCAGGGCATCGCTGCTGCCTGAGAGCAGAGGTCCCTGCGATGGAGAAGAGCAGTTTTCCTTGCGGCTCGGGGCATCGCTGCTGCCGGCGCGGCGGTCCCGGCGCGCTGTGTGCGGGCGCTGCGCTCTGCGCCGCAGCC
Organism: Molothrus ater; assembly: GCF_012460135.2. Taxonomy (NCBI): domain Eukaryota; kingdom Metazoa; phylum Chordata; class Aves; order Passeriformes; family Icteridae; genus Molothrus; species Molothrus ater. The sequence continues at coordinate 21,497,094 of NC_050480.2, forward strand.
GCTGGGTGTCAGTGAGCCTCTGGGTTAGCGCCCGCCCGCAGCAGCACCGCCTTCAAAGCCGCCACTGCCATTGAAAAAGTTATTTCTGCCCCCCCGCTTTTCCTCCTTCTTCTTCTTTTCCCCTCTGTTGGAAAAATATTGAGATTAGATTTACGCTTAACTTTGCAGCGACGGCAAGGTTTTGAGCTTAAAAGACGACCAAACAGAGCAAAATACGGGCAAACAGACTCAGAAATGATGATTGTAGTATTCAAAATGTTGGTTTGAAATGTAATTTAACTCCAGTCTGGTCAGATCCACTGACTGATACTCTAATCCCAAGTGAAGCTTCTCGTTGATTTAAGAAGCTTCTGTTGGACTGTTTTCTGGACATAGAAGGAAAACCAGAAAGTGAATAGCTTTTTCTTTCAAGAGTTGAAAGCGGCACTCGTTTGAGGTTTTAAGAAGATTTAGAGAACGGGGATTGATCTGCTAACATCAGAGAAGAAGTCTGGTGGCAAATATCAAAACTTCATAGAATTCTTTACCACTGACAGATATTATTGACTATCACCTTTCTGAGCTGACAAACTCACTCATTGCTTATTCACAATTTTCAGTCGCACAAAAAGTAACCTCCAATTTTGACCATGAGAGGCATAGAATTATGAATAAAATTCCACCTGCCTCTTTAAAAATCTTACTGAGAAAAAGCTTAGACAAGTAAAGGAGCTGCTTCATCATAAACCTTCAAAATGTGCTGAGCCTCAGCTACCTGTAATACTACCTGATAATTACATGCAAAAACCTGGGTATCAAACACCTGACCTGACCTTGTTGTCACCTGGTAAATGTCAGCACATAGCAGAATTTCCTTAGAGCACTCCCAGGGAGTTTTCATCACAAGGCCAGGTAAAGGAAGAGTAGCAGGGGAAATAATCACTGTCAATGAAGGAAAGGGTTTTAGTCTTGCTTCTCCCACTGAAGACTCTTTGAGGAAACAGCCGTGAAGCTCAAAAGCTTTTGAAGGGGCTGTTTGGAAGGAAAACCACTTCCAGCTGCCAGATTATATGAAGGTGAAGCCCTGTACCTAACTGCAGATGTGTTCAGATTGTGGCTTTTGTGGGAAGGGGGAAGACAGAGAAATAGATAGCAAAAAGCAGACATTTTTCTTATTGCTATCTTTGATTCATATAATTGTTATTTGAATTCTAGTACTGTATTAAAAGCAGTGTTTCATGCTTATGTCATCTCAAAGGATCCCAAGCAATTCATTAGAGACTTTACATCCATAGGAAGTGATTTACTCTCTGTGGTAATGCAGTTACCTTTGGAGTGAAAAGCAGCAACTGTTTGAGATCACACTGCCACAGTAACTGATAATTTAGCCTTGGACATTTCAGTGCAATGTGGAAATTATAAAGGGGAATTCAGAGAAGTGGGAAGTCAATTCATAACTGAGGAGGAATGTGGCAGGTAACACCCTTGCCCCAAGAAGTGAAAGAGCCTTTGAAAGCCCTCAGTTACAACACACTGCAAACACTACAAACTCCTACTGAATTACTGAATTGCAAAAATCTGTAGCATTTATATTTTCCTTAGAGGATTTTTGTCCAAGTTCTGGCCAGAGTCAAGTCTTTTGTAACTTGTGAGAGCTGTCAAGATCAGGGCCGCAGGTGGTACAGCTGCAGGCCATGTTTAATAGTTAATGCTGAACAATGTTATATTTGTATCCTGTTATTCACACGCTATTGGAAATTTGTGAATTTTTAAAAAACACACTGTTGAAGACTGGATGAAACCTCAAGATGGAGCTTCTGATGCTTAGCCTACATTTTGAAGCTCTGGAGAATATTTGTGTATAGTCTTGAATGCCCCAAGCAAATGTTCATTTAGTCAGCTCTACTCGATGGGATAATAATTTCAAAGTCTGTTCTAACTTTTGTCTTGCTCAGAAATCTGTATCTTGGTTGTAGTGTGGAGTGCACACCATGGATGCAAGGCTGACTTTTCATTTGAGTTTGCATGCATGATTCCTCTTGATTTAGCTGAAGCTGATGGTGCATCTGAGACCACCAGAGCTGAGAACCTCAGCTGTGGTGTCACTGACCACAAAATGTTTCCTCCTGGGCCTTCAGTTCACCCTTCCAAGATGTAAAGGGATCAGTTTAGAGCTCTCTTTTCTGGAGCAACGTGCTTCTAAGGAAACATACAACAGGACAGCTTGAAACCTGCTTTGGGCTGAGAAGGAGCCCATTTTCTGCTGATAGAATCACAGGGTTTAGGAAGAAATGTGATGAGAAGATCCTCTCCTTTCATGTGCATCACTCGAATTGGCCACTTGGCAATTTATAACCTCTATTGCAATATGTCTTTTTCCCCCCCTCCCCTTTCTAGAAGCAAGGCTCTGCTTTCCAAGAAGTGGCTCAGCACTGGAAAATGTGGATAGCCCAGGTGCTATGCTAATCAGATGGATGTTATTTTGGGGTGGGTGGGTAGGTACAATCTGCCATTCAAAGGAACATGTGTATATGGATGGCAGGAACTGGCTGGCCATGAGTAGTTGCACCTGCATGTCTGGGAGATCAATATGATTGTAAATGCTCCTCTAGTCCCATGGAATAAGAGTCCCTGTCTCTCTCCCTTAATAAGCATAGAAGTGCACATCCACAGGAAGAGATATCCCATACCTAGAGAAATAGAACCAATAGCCTGGGGGAAAAAGAAGGCTCCATTACATTTATTTTACAAATTATGCGATCAGAAAAATGGCAGCCCATGGAGATTCAAGACTAAATCACAGGTGTTGAGATTCCCTTCTTCTCTGAGTTGTATTTATGTTTTTTTTTACAGACTCTGCTACCTCTGATTTATCATGAACATTAGCCTTAACTCTTACAGTTTTTTCCATTTTTTTCTTTTTCTTTTCATTTTCACCATTTCTTTCTTTTTCTCCCCATAGCTATTTTTTTGAAGCAGACCCAGGGAAGTCCATGTTGGTAGCAGACTTGGAAATTGATTTTAAGCATAACTTCTCATTCATACCTTACATAAGTTTATTTATTCATTCATTTTTTTAGATCTATCTTTTTTCCAGTTAAGAACTGTGTAAATAGCCCTAATGAACCTTGAGGGCTCTCATATGCTTCGAGAAATTAAAACAAGCTGGGAAGTCTCCAAACACATGGGGCAGAAGGTACAAAATATACTTTAACTAGGACCGGTCAAATAATTCTTCCCAGATTGTTTATGAGTCCTGATGTTCCCTTTTGGTTTTGTGTGGCTTTTATATTTGTATTTAAGTATTACATTTGTGAGCAAACCTGGTCTACAACTTGTTCAAAAGCTGGTAATTTTTGAGTATTTGCAATTTCTCAGCTCTTTTATGGGATTTATCAGCTAAATCATACTGTGGTTTTTTTTTTTCCACTGAAGCAATCTTTACCTATTTGCATATAATCTACAAATTCTTAATTCTGTGAGAAATAAATTTAATTTCAATGTGAATGACAAAAAATATCCCTCTGTTACTGGGATTTCCACCCAAATTCACCTAAGCTGGCATTCATGGTGTTTTTTACTGCTTGATAAAAAGGGTAAGTCTTTCCAACCTGTTTACCACTAAGGAAAGACAGGGTATGCATCAGTCAGGAAAGCAAATCCATGAATGAGGCAGCACACACTGCACATATTTTAGAAGCTCTTTGTTTTGCATTGAACTAATTTTTTTCTCTCACATTAGCCAGTTTACTGTGCAGTGGAAGTTGCACACAGATTGCATCTAATGACACCATGATCTCCTCGTCCATACAGTTGCTTCATGGATCAAACTCTTCTGGGTGTTTGGGGTGGGATTATTTAATATAAAAGCATATAGGGAAAACACCCTTGAGTCACATTTTCTGAACAAGATCTCTGTCTGTCTCTCTCTCTCTCTCACAGAGAATGACTCTCTGTTCCACTCCCCTGTATTATCTTACCTACACAGCTCCTTGGGAACTGCATGGCTGAGCAAGGATGCTTTGCCACTCAAACAAAGCCTGGCATTGTCCAAGGGGCAGACGCACAAATCTGGACCTCGCCCCTGGAAGAGAGCAGAGTGACCCTGAACCCGAGCTCCCCCAAAAGCAAAATGCAGCAGACATTTCTCTGACCTAGGGTTTGCTCCACACCCCCTCCTGAGAGATGCTAACCTCCAGCTTGCACTACCACGTGTAGGTAGGCAGAGGCTGAACAAAAATGTCAGAGCAGAGCTCCTGTTGGTTGTGTGGAAAAAAAGGGAATGAAATTGGTTTGTACATTTTAACTTTTGGAAAACGTCAGGCCATGGGTGCTGAAGCAATTCTTTCTGTGTATCCCTGGCTGACTGAGCTCAGCATAACCCTGAAATCTAACAAATGCTGACCTTGCTCATAAAAGCAATACATTGTTTTTAAACATTAGTTTCCTATTCCTGACAGATAAGTTGAAAAGTTAACAATGCGCTAAGGCTGTAAAATGTTGGCCAGAGTTTCGATTTCACCTCTGTTTAACTTTTTGTCAACAGATTGGCATTTTCCTCCCCATTCAGAACAGTTGGGTTTTGCTTTCAGCACTGAGTAATAGCTCTTAGATGCTCTCTCATGCAGAGATTTGAGTTCAATATTAAAGCATTGATAACACTCTTATTATCAGAAAGACATGGCCTATGGGCTCAGAGGGAATCTAAAACAGCTCTTTCAGCGCCATAAAAGAATAGCTCTACATTATGTGACATGAAGTTCCCAGATATATTACTTAACCAGATCACGGCATGCTAGCAGATTCAGGCCCATGCAGGCCTGCTAAGTCTTTCTGAAATGACTTCCTTTCAAGAAAACAGTGCCCCAGTGCAAGATATCGTTGCTAGCACACTGGGTATAAATGACTGCTCCTGCAAGTTAAACTGCGCAGCCAATACTCCCTGGGAGAGGCCGTGTTGGTTCAGCAGGGTGACAGAATCCTGCCACTGGGACCTCAAGAGTTAATGATGTTAGCTGGGGGCTATGTTTCAGTCGCTGTACTTTGTGCTGCGCTGGGTTTAAATGCTGTTGAATCTAAGTTAAGGGCAGTGCTGAATATCAGTATATCTACTGAGCCAAGGAGATCCATTTATTTTTAATTGAATTAAATTGCTCACAAAATGAAAGTAGCATACTTTCATTAATATTTCATTACTTAGAGTGTTAAACAATGATCACAAAGAAAACTTCGCTGGTGTCTTTTCCATATCTGAATTTTTTCTGTTACTTTATTGCATAAGATGGTCCTGTCGGCCTTCCTGTGATTTGAATGTTAAATGCTACTAAGGCTGTGTGCTACTGCTGGGTTTTGTAGGCTGAGGAACAAACCAGAGCCTTGGTGCTGAGGCTGCTTTGGAGCAACAGCAGAGGAAGGAAGAGTGGGAGGTTTGCAACCAGACCAGAGAGAAGGGTTCTTTCTTCACAAATAAAGGGGTTCACCTTAGCACTAGGCAGAAAGCCATCCATAGAAACATCAGTGTCTTGTCTGGAGCAAGAAAATACTGTTTTGGCTACTGCCATTACTCTTCATTATTTCAGTGAGCTCTGTGGTTGGTGAAGGTAAAAGAAAAAGATGTGGCTTTTTCCTTCCAATCCAAAAGAAAAAGTTAAGCATGATTTAGATATCTGTGAAATTGAAACCAGGCTCTGCTTGCACATTGCCAAAGAACTGAGCTGCTCAGGGAGTCAGTTATGCCTAAAATTTGCATTGCAACTCTAAATTTCATACTATGAATGTGACCCATTGTTTTCCTCAGTGAGGTGCACTAGATGTGTATATGTATTCTTCCACCTATTTGTGTCAAGCCCAGCCAAGTATTTATGCAAAAAGGCAAGGTATTGTGATCCCAGCAGAAATCACATTGGATGGTGCAGATCTGGCCAAATTGGTAAATTCCTCCTATGTTTCCTCTCTTTCACAGCAAGCAAATAGGTAAAAATTACCAGAGGCATTGAAGGTTCACAACATTTATTTTTGTGTATAGTGTTCTATTTAACATCATCCAGTCCAGACAGAAATGAAACAAGTCCTGAGACTTGAGCTCCAGAGGTATGAATGGTCTAGCTGCTTGTAGTGATGCTAGTCTGGCTTATCTCAGTGTGGCTTTCAGCAGCACTGGATGATTGAACTGAAGCTATAACTTTGAGGACTAAATATGTATTTGATACGCTTTCAGTCAAAACTAACCCCTCTGTTTTTCACAGCATAGCCTTATATCACTCATAGAAAAGGTAGTGCTATTAAACCAGAGCAAGGAACTACAGAAAGCATCTTCTAAGTGAAGATGACGTGCTGTTTTCTCCTCAAAAGTTGTCTGTAGCTCGCATGTTGCTTAGGAAATGAGTCAGCTCCTCATTGCCATGCTGACTGTGTCTTCTTGGTTCAGAAAGCACTTATTATGTTTGGAAATGACAGACCTGCTCTTTCACAGGCACATTCACATTGTGAATTCACTGCCCTTTTGTGGGCAGTGAATGTTGTCTATTAAGGTTTAGGTCCATCTTCTCTCAGGCTCCCTTTCTATGTAGCTTCGGGTGCTCAGATCTTTTGAAGGTGTGATCTTTCCCTGTCTTGAAGGAAGGAAATGGTAATTCCTTGGAGCTCCCATTGGAAAATGAAGAAATCATCAAGAGAAGGGAAAAATGTCAATAAGACACTTCAAGTAGCACGTTTCCAGGCAATCATGCTACTTTTAGTGTGTTAAAGTCAGTTGGCCTTTGGACAAATGCCTCGTCATAACACCACCCGAGGTGTGCGATAATCGCCAAGAAATGCTCTACCTGTCATGTCTTATTGCTTAAATATTTATGCTTATGACATTTGATTCCTACACTCTATATGTCATCAGAATGTTTCACTCACAGTAGATATGTCATCACCCACCAGGAACAGCTGACACTAAGGATTAGAACACTTTCAAATTAAAAATCCCTAAACAAAGAAATGACATGCTAGTAATTGTCTGGGGTAGTATAAATCAAATATATGATGATATGAACTAATAGATTTATTACATTAAGCTGACCCAGCCATTTAATTTGATGATTCCTGTGCCTAGCTTAACTCTGTGAAGAAAGCAGAGAAAGAATAGGACTTGTATTAATGGTACTTCTTATTTTGATGAAGGTCAAGGTGTATTTCCTCTCAGTACCACCCTGACAAATCAATAGGAAAGAGTACAAATTCTGTCGCAGAAATTGCTAGAGGGAACTAAGTGTGCAAAATGAAGTCCTCCTGCCAAGCATTTTCTGTCTTGAAATATTGTTTTAAAATGTTCCCAGTGTTTCCAGTACAATGTTGAATGACCCTCAATAGGAGATTGGCATCAAACAGACAATAGATTTCCAGCTACTCCATACAGGACAAATCCCAAACTTCTGGGTAGAGGAGCTGGTGCCCCTGCCCCTAGCCCACGTTTCCCTGCTGTAGGTCAGGAGGAAGAGATGCCCACCCGCTGAGCCTCCAGCTGTGCCCAGGGCAGCAGTCCTGCCTTCAGGGGATGTCTAGAAGCCCTCAGCTGGGCAGGGATGCAGGGATGCAGCAGAGGTGCTCAGCCTTCAGCACTGCTGTAGCAGCTGCTCTTGGTCTCTGCTGAGGCAACCACGGGTGCAGCCATTCCGCAACTTAGGTATGGAGCTGTGGGCTGCCAGCTGGATCACCCTAGTGCCAGATGTTTTTAATTGGATAAAAAAGCTGAAATGCTGATATTTTCTAATGAGCCACTATGTATGAATGCTGCTGCCCTTCACTGAGTCAAAGCTGGTCAGTTAAGTGTTTGAAGGCAGGGCTATTGCTGGCATCAGGAGCCTCCCTTTAGACCAAATGCTCACGAGAAGTAAGGTCTCACCTCTCTCATTAGTCACAAGGGCGTGCACTAATCACAGCAACTAATCCTCTGGCTGTATCCAGACATGCTTATTTAGGGTCTTTTTCTCTCTGGCATCCACCGGTATTGAATCTAAACAAGGACATGGACACAAGCAGGACGAGAGTGTAAGCCCATGCCACATGTGAAAACACACAAATTGAAATATGTATGTGACTGAGATGGACTGAAGATGCATAATTTCCATCTTAACTGTTCCTCTGCCATTTCTAGTCCAGTTAAAGATTATTAATCAAAACATTAGTTGTTAGTGAAGGATAAAACCAAACAGGTCTAATACTTTGATGCTTGAAGAATGTTATCAATTAATGGCTATAGACCTATTTCTATCATTCTTCAAGCAAAATTTCCCCCCCAGAGCTGTGTGGCAGAACGTGCCCCGGGACAGTGTGCTCTGACTACACATGTACAGTGCCCTTTGATATTAATGGGGGAATCCAGAACACTGGATTTGCTCTATGGCCCTAAGTGAAGGATTCTTCCTTTTGTGTGAGAGTAGCGTGTGTCAGCGCTTTCCCTCATGGATTCTGTACATCTCCCTCAAACCAGCCCAAATAAAGCCGGCACCATGTGATCTGTGCTGGCACTGGCTCAGCAGGGTGGCATTGACAGCTATATATATCTGGCACAATGTGGCTCGCACACGCCGGGCGGGTTTGAGCGCCCGCGGCAGCAGTGCGCCCCGAGAGGCGCGGCACACCCCAAAGGACAGGCAGCAGGGCCCACAGCCACTGGTGACAGCAGGAGCCTCTGCCTCCCATACCTGCTGCTCTGCAGGTGCCCCTCCCGCCTATAAAGTTATCAAATGGGATGCCCTTCTCTCTAATAAAGGGGTTATCTGAGGGGAGGGAGGGGACGTTGTTTTGGCTGGAATTTCACAAGGCACAGGTGGTACAACCAGCTGCAAGATCTTTAGTTCTTGTTGGCTGTACACCAGCTCTTGGTCTTTTCATAGTTCTTTCACTGGTAGTGAAGGAGGAGGAGTGGCAGGAAGGGACAGTGGGCCCTTGATGATGTTGTTCAGCATCAGCAGCTGTCTCAGGTTGGCATTAGGCTCTGGAACAGTTCCTCAGGAGGTGTTTATGCTGAACCGTTCCCTAGTGACACTGGACGCGATAGCAGAAATGGTAATGCAGCAAAATGCTTACTGAAAAGAATCCATGCAAAAGTCTGCCCCATCTCTGAATTTCCCTGTGCAAAACCATCTTTACTTTGTAAGCTGCCTGGGGTGGTGTGGCAAACAAAAGGTATTTCTCCACAGAAAAGGATAGATTTTTCACCATTGCTTCCCCTGAGTGATACAGCATAAACTGTGGAAATGGACTCAGACCCCAAGCATATGCCTCTAATTAACCAGTTATTTCTGAGGCTGCTGAGAGTGGAAGTTACTGGAGATAAGGAGCCAGATCTCAGATTTACACGAGATGGCATGTTCCTGAGAGAATAGAGACAAAACCCAAATAATGGAAGGATGGAATTAGGAAGAATGCAAGCTCACAAGAAGGGATAACAGTTTAAAGAAAAGAAATGGTTTAGGGAAGAACTAGGAGGAAGCTGGCAGTTGCTTCTGCAGAAAGCTGGGGGTTTCCCAAGTGGTACAAGAATTTTATAGGGATAAGATTAAAAATTTGAGTGTAAACAACACAGGGACTATTTTTCTCAGACTTCTATATTCTACCCTTCGTGTCTCAAATGTCTGTGGAGATCACAGGAGCTTAACTTTGATAGCAGAATATCTTGAGAAGCTGTGTGTATGGGAAGCCCAGTTTGATTTCTCCCTCTGTTAGTGTGTATGCTCTCAGAGGGCTCCTTGAAAAGTTCCTTTGAACTTTCATAACATTTTTTGACCACAGAAGTATGAAATGCAAGGGACCTGCTGGAGGTCATCTGCTCAGCCTCCGGCTCAGTGCACAGCTATTAGTAACTGGCCAGATAATGTCACAACTGTTTTTTGTTTTTTTTTTTTCTTGATGAGTCTTGAAAGCCTGCATGGACTGAGATACCAGCTCTCCTAGTGCAGTGTTCCCGCACTAGGAACTTACTCCTCTAGTGAGTAAGTGTTCCTTATTGTCTGTTCTTAATCTTCTGGGCCACAGCTCGTGGTTAGGTTGCCTGGAATCAAAAGAAAAACTTTCCAAACATTGAAGTGGTTGATAGAAAGAGCAGTTCTTTAACTAATCTTTCAGGTGCACAAAATATAGCTATCCACACTCATGGCATCAGATTATCAACATTTTATAAGTTTAATTAATTAGTATACCTAGCAAGTACATCTAAGAGGAGGCCAGTTGTTCTGGGAACCCACCCTGGGACCTGCCCTATTGGAGAGACTCCAAGGGGTTCTTCAGCCTATATTTTGTTATGTCTTTCAAGTGCTGGTAGAAAACAAGATGTCCTTGTTAGAAATTCTTTTCTTGGAAATAAGACTAAATAGAATTTCAAGAATGTGACATAATGTGTTAGAAAGGGTAATCTACTATTCTAAAGTGTGTAAATGCAAGAAACTATACACCTATATATAAAAAATCAATAAAACTACAAATACATAAAAATACATATAAAAAGCAAAACATCTTTATGCATCGGTTACTGCTCCTTGTTTTACTGTCTGTCACTCCCAAGAAAAGCAGCTCAATTGTCCTTGGGAATACATTTCCAACACAAAGTGACTTTGTGACTACCCTTCAAATATTGACTAGAGACCTCTCTTCCCAGCCTCCTCTTCACCTTCTTAAATAAGACCAGTTGCTTCAATCTTTCTCCCACACTCATGGGCTCCTGGTCTCCGTCTACTGGGACCTTTCCATTTTGTCAATATCCTCTTTGACTTCCAGAGTTGAGAGAGATGATATTCCAGATGGGCTCAAATGGAAGAGGATGAAGACTTCCCTTGGTCTACTGGTTGTGCTCTTAACATAGCTTGGTATGGGCTTTGCTGTATCTTTCCCTGGAAGAGGGTAACTACTAATAATAAAATGTCTAGACCAGTGATATTTGGCCTTCTTTTTATGTCCATGCTGTAGGAGACTCTCAGCAGTGAGACACAGAACCAACAGAGAACAGATTTGGGGAAAGCAGTTTGGAATATTTTACACTGATTTTCTGAAATGGGGACATGCTTGTGTACCATGAGCAAGCAAAATGCAAGTGACTGCTAACAAAGTGAAACCTGCTGAAGCCACCTCGACACTTCAGAAAATGTGGCCCAGGGTTTGCCTCAGTCAGCTGTGCTTTTTCTGCTCTCGTGTGCATAGTGTATTGTGGAAAGCCAGATAAGAGCATTTATTCAAATCCAGCAAAAATAAAGCTCCTCTTTCTTTGCTAAAACAGGTTTAGATTTGTATCCTGCAAACTGATACAAAAAGCCTTGCTTCTCCACACAAGAAAAGCCCATCTCTGGGAACACTGAATATACAAAATGTGTGAATAAAAAGAGGGGATGTAACATTTGTGAGCTGCTTGTGACAGCCACTCAGCAAATGAAACACATGTATTATGACAAAATCACAAACTGCTGGCTTGGCAGATTCCCTGGGAACGGGCGGGGAAGGTGATAGCTGCTCGAAAGTCAGAGAAAGGATCAATATTGAATAAATCAAAACAAATATGTGATAGGTTCTGAGAATGATATAAAAATTAAATACCAGTGAATTTGAGGCACAAAAATATCCAATTACTGGGCTAGTGCTACAGTCACTGTCATACTGAGAAAAGGGGGAGGACAGAATGAAATTATTGAGGGCGCAGTAGCTGGAAGTAGTTTTGATATTTATACACAGAGCCACTCTCAATACACTTAGCACAGGAAGATACTTCCTACTGCTGGTATTTTATGGATAGAGAAGTTGAGGCACAGACCACAGTTCTCTTATTTGTCCTGGTCCTCCATTGGAGTCTGTCCACAGCCCACTGCCTGTTCCTGTTCCCTCTGCTATCCATGCTTCTCCCAGTACTTCCCCATGCTCAATTAAAACCTGGATCTGCCCAGCAATATAAATGGCCACTTAGTCATAGAGGGAGCAGCTTTTTTGTGGAGAGACAACACCGTGCAAGAGGAGAATGAGCTCTGATACTGGTGGAACATTGGGATTTTCCTGCTCAGAAGCCCTTTCCATTTACAAAACTCCTCTTTACTGTGCATTTATTTTTCTCCCAAATCTGCCTGCTTGCATAAATTTTATGCATTCTCAGGTGTTGTCCTCAACTTTTAAATTTTGTTTACTTTTCACTTTACATTAAAGCACTGAAATAGAGGAAGCCATTACCACAAGCTTAGTGCTATATGGGCTTTGTGCCACTATCCACCTGGAGAGAATTTCACTCTAGGAAATTTTCCACCAGAGACAGGCTAAGATTCCAGGGATGAATTTCCTGGAGAAAATAGCATCTTCTTTCCTTGTTCTGAAGTCAGTTCAAGACACTGAATACAATACCTGTATTTGTTAGTATTTCTTATTTGCCTCAAACTGTGCTTAGTGAGCTAGTTGCCCTATAACCCTAGATGAAGGGAGCCCTGCTGTTCTAGGGAGTTCCAAATTGCAGCCCCATGCCTACATCTCCTGCCACCTTTCAATGCTGTGACTTACTCAGGTGTGAAATACATGTTCGTAAGACCAAGATTTTAGAAATTATCTGTTCTGAAGAAACAAAACCCGTGCCTTTCCAAACTTTCCTCACTGATATTTTTCTTCCTCTCCATTTTATGTCTCAGAAACCCGACATGCTGAGTGGTGCATGATTATTTATGTTCCTTTAATGCAAGAATATCAGTGAACCTAGCAAAATGTATGGATTTTCTTTTATCCTTAACTGAGCACATAATATGTTAGCAAAATGAATATATACTGTCTCTAGCCTACTGAATTTCTCTCATATTTTTCACATAACTTTACCTTGCTCTTTCTATATTTCATTGAAGTAACAGCTTACCTTAGTTTATTTGTAAGGCCATCTGTGCTATCATATTACTGCAGATTCTACAGATAAAGATGAGGAGAAAGTGGAGGAATTGAAGAAATGGATGCAAGAGTAATTTTTACGAACCACAAAGATAACTTTCAGTGGAAGATGCTGTAAATGTGCAAAGCTCTATTATTATTGCTATTATTACTTTATTATAGGTGGTTACCACACAGATCTCTGACTGGATAAATTAAACTCAAATAAAAGCAAGGACTGATTTCAGCTATTCCTTACTTAATCCTATAAACAGTCAATTGATATCTTAATATATATTGCTGCTGCTCCTGGCCAGGAAGTCATGGGAGGAGATAAGGTATTATTGGTTTTATCTGCCGTGTGCCTTACATAGAGGACAAATCCAGTGTTTCTTTTGTGTGGAAATATCTTGACATTTAGCTGGGGTCTTCTGATCTTGAAGCTTGAAGTTTGTGGTGGAATGCGTCAATATATGGAAATTTGGGTCTTGGATAGAGAATAAAAGTGGCATTCTGACTTAACACTAAATGGGCAGGAAATTGCCCTTTGTTTTCAAGTGGGATCTACCTAAGAATTTTTCCAGGTGGGGAAAACAGTTTGTGACTAAGACAGCCCTTGTTTTCTGTGCTGAAGTGGTGCATGGGGTAGCTCTGATAAGTGCAGATCTTGGAGGAGGTACCTGAGCAATGGCTTATAAAGATGACTTGTTGCTACTGTGCACAGACTGAAACCTCACCTGATGTAAGCTGATGTAACACTACTAATGTCATAGTCTCTTTTGCTGACCTTGGTCTCTCAGTCCAGGCACCAAAAATATCACCAGCCACACCCCAACCCGCCCAGCAAGATAAACTCCTCAGCTGCCAGCTCTGCAAGTCACATCGGCTGATTTAAAAGTACTACAGGATTTGTGGGTATCTTCCAAATTAAATGAACATATTCTCTAAATTGCCTCTCTCCAGGCAGCTGGAGTGAGGTATTACCAGTTTTTTAGCTTCCCTAGAGAGGGTAACAACTGCTCACCCAGGGACTCCCTATTTCTTTACTTGCAGAAAACATCTAGATTTGTAAACATCTACAAGTGCAATCCTCCTCAATTGAAACTTTTGACCTAAAGCCTGTTTCTCCACTTATAATACACTCCTGTACTGGTGTAAATCTGATTTTAGTCTGGATTCACATGTTTATGCCTCACAGGGGTGGAGGGCTACACCCACAGAGGAAAGCAGTCAAGAACATCTCAGTACAGCCTTCTCCAGTACAAAAAAAATAATCAGGAATTAAATAGTAAAAGACTCAATCAATAAGAGGACAGCAATGGTTCAGATTTTTTTTTAAGATGGAAAGTTAATTTTAATTGCTTAACAGTGGAGGAGTCTCCCCTCTGCTCCGTTGCCAAGCAGAGAACATTTGGGACTGCAGCCCCAAAGGCCTGTGCTCTCCTGTGCCCATTGCAGGATGATGTAGGTTTTGGGGATGTTGAAGAAGGATTGGCCCCTTCTTCATGGTTCTGTTTACAAGGTACTGTAAAAATCCCAAAAGTTGGCCCCAAAGTCTGGGAGGAGGAGATGTGGGTTTGATCCTGTGATCCATAGGAGTTGCTCCAGCGGAGTAACCTAATTCTGTGTTTTCTTGCAGGATTTAGCTGCTTAATGGACATTTATTAGCATTTTAAGGCCTTTATGATGCAGAACCCAAGCCTGGAATGGGGTCAGCAGGTGTACCCCTGGATACCAAGTGCCTGGCTGGGAGTAAGTTGTACCAGATAAGAACACTGCCCTCTTCTCTGCCTGAGTCTTCTATGTGTCACTTATTTTTTGGGGTGTACAAAAAATATCCTTTCACATCCCTTTAAAGCAAACCCATTTGAATCAGACCATTGCAGCAACAAAACCCCAACTAGGAGCAACAGGGGAAAAAAAAAAGCACACAAGCCACCACCATCCCCCACTTCCCAACCATCATCTTTTGCCATGAACTAAAAACCAGCAGCTTCACTTGATTTCATTTTTGGTAATAACAACAACAGAAATTTGCATCTGGGCTGACAATGTGGATAGTGAGTGTTAGCCCAGTGCGATTTGAAATTGGCAAGTTATAGCAACCCTCTGGAAAACCAGGATTTACAAGGGAAATGCTGACAAACACTTAACTACAGTGGCACTTGCTCTATACTATATAACACATAAAACAGTGAAATGGAACATAAGTCTCTTCTAATTATTGAAAATATTTTGGGGTTGCATTGTGCTAAAACACTCATTTTTATCTTGCCTTTCAGATAATTTTTTTCTCTCTTAAAGCAAATTTTGTTCTAAGCCACCTATCTTTTAAAAAAATGCTGTTAATCACCATTAAAAGAGCAGCATTCTGCATGTGATTTTTGGAAGGCTGTGTATAATAATAAGAATTTCAAAGCTGTGTGGACTTGCATGGCACCATATTATTGCACGAGCAAAAAACCAATACTGAGTGGTAATAACCATTTGTCAGAGGCAGCACGGAGGATTATATTATAACCCTTTGTGTGTGTGTGTGTGTGTGTCTATCCTATATAAAGCAATCAGACACCTTCCAATTTCCAAACACCTGATAATGCTAAAGTTTATTTTATTGCAGCCAAGGTTATATTTTCTTTCACTTCATAGTGACCCTAGGAAGAAGAGGAATAATGGATCGGGAACCTATTATAGCTATTCTGTGTTAAACAGCCAAGTAAAGGGCAAATATAGTTCTGTAGTGGAATCAATCACTGAACCCATCAGTGAGAATGACCCTCCTGGCCCCCACCTTCTTCCCCATGCCTAAGAATTTGCCATATTCAATCTTTAGGCTCTGAACCCAAATGCCCTTTGAAAGTGAATTTA
This sequence comes from Molothrus ater, assembly GCF_012460135.2. Taxonomy (NCBI): domain Eukaryota; kingdom Metazoa; phylum Chordata; class Aves; order Passeriformes; family Icteridae; genus Molothrus; species Molothrus ater. The sequence goes on from NC_050480.2 coordinate 21,512,805, forward strand.
TGATCACTTCATCACACTGTCTATTAGCTCACTTTCTAACAAATAGGATTGAGAAATATATGGCAGGAACTGCAACGGCACATTTCCAACTAATGGTTAAAATGTCAGGGCGATAATGTACAAGTGCATCTGCCCCCAAACACAAAATCAAACGCAGCTTTACAAGGGCTGTCGCCATTCCACTTTAGTTAAAGACTTGCAAGCTTCCTTCTTCCCTTTTGCAGGGCTGCAGTTTGGAAGCTGCTGCATCTCATCAGGGCTCGGTTTGCCAGTGCTGTACTGTACTTCATTAGGCAGCTCTATTTAATGGTTTCAACAAAAGCCATCATTTTAGCCCAACTGCCTTGACTAAATTAAAATTTCCAATCTCTGTTTTAGTGTTCTGCAACTGATGTATACATAAGCAAAACTGGTCAACATCTGCCAGGGGGTTGGCCAAAAGTTCTGTAAAGATGTACTTCACATTTCTGAAGCATGTGCAAAGTAACAACGTACTTATCCTCCTGAGGGCTCTCATGATTTTACTTCACCATTTGTTCAGACACACTTTAGCAGCATATAAGCCATACAGTTGATTCTCCCCTTGGTTGCAGTTTTATCTGTAGTGTCATTTTGAGTAATTGGGGTATGGTAGCTGATCAACTTTCAGGTTTCTCATTGGCAGAAAGGGACTGTATTGGCACCAAGAAAGAATATGATGGGTCCTCTCGGTGCCTGAGCAAGTGTCCCTCTTTTGCACTTGGCTACCCAAGGCCATTAGAAAATAAGCTTAATAAAGCAACTCAGTGTATACATCTTAACTATTCCCAGCCAAGGGGATGCAGCTATAGAAGAAATATTTTAAACCAATATGAAAGATGGTAAATGTACATATTTAGTCAGTGATCTGTGAAAGTTTTTGAATTAGTTTTTAAAGCTTTGTTAAGACCAGAACGCACAGATGTTGAAAACAAGTTCAGATGTAGCGACAGATGGTATTTGATTATGAAGCAGACTGTTCATATAATACAAAGATGCTGCTTCTGCCATACACAAGTAACTGCAGAGAGTGCAGTAGAAATTTTGGAAGGCAGAGCAGTTCAAGAGGTTCTTTGTGCGGCAATAACTTTCACGTTTTTCCAGCAGTGCTAGAATTGGGATAATTTTCTTTCTTTTACAGTCGACACCCTCACCCCCCTTCCCCCACTCGCCATTTTCTCCCTTGTTGTACAGCTCTCTTGCACTTTTTTTGATCCTCTTTTCAGGTCATTTGAAATCAGATCAAGGATAACTACACTTTATTTATATTTATGGAATAACAAAGTTCCTCAAGGTTAATAATAACAATAATAGTTATTATATATTACTGATATTATCTATGTAAAAAGAGTACCACAAATCCTGAATTTTGGACAAATCCTGAATTTTGGAAGTGATGTAACACCGTATCCAGAATCACTGGGCTGCTGTATTTTGCTGGGGACAACATACGTGCCTGCTTGCTAGAGCTGCTGCCACATTCACCTTGTCAAAGCCACCATCACCCCCGTTCACTTCCCTCCTCCAAAGAGATGTGAGAAGGGTACAGAAATCTGGAAATACAGGGAGGGAGCTGAGTGAAGGGCAGGGGTGCCTGCCACTGGGCACCAGCTTCACCCTACTGCTGTGGTGGGGGGTTTGGACCCCTCCTGCCACTGCTGTCCCCCAGCACTCCCTGGGTGCCTTTTGGCCACCAGATTTGGGCACCTCTGCCCCAGGCAGGGAGCAGCTTTTGTGGCCTCAGGCAGCACCCATTGGCCCGGCCTTTGCACAGGGTCATTCTCTGGCAAAGCTGGGTTTTCCCCTTGCCTCACCACAGCACACCTTGACCTTTTCTTTCCCTGCCATCGCTGGGTCAACCACCCTGTGCCGCCACCAGCAGCCGGCCGTGGCCCCAGTTAAAGGCTGCTGAGCACTCTGGAAATTTCTGGAAGGGCAGAAGCACCATTTAAGCAGCTCCCTCCTGATGGGAGGGAGAAACCTGACTCATGGGCAGGGGCACATCCTTGCCATGGATGGGCTTTTCCAATTCCTCCACAGTTCCCCCCACATTCTGGGAAAGCAAATGGCCGGGTAAACAGTGTTTTAACATATTGGCCACTCACAAAGATGCAAAAGGATGCCAGGAAGCAAGATTTCAGCTAGGAGATAAAGCTGGCAGGGCAGCAGCTTGTGGGTTGTGCAATGTAACCCGGGGGCTTTGGGAGGACCCCCGTGTGTGGGCTGTTAATCAGTAACCGGGCGTTAATGAGTAACGGGGGCTGGCAGCGCCCGCCTGGGCTGGAGAGAAGGAGTGCTCCCATCTCTGCAGTGGGCAGGTGGGGCCCTGGGGACATGGTGCCACCATCCTGCATCTCCATTCCACTCCCTATAAAATGGGGACACGGAGTGGGAATAGATTTGGGCACAGCCTTTTGAAAGTGCTCAAGATTTTTCCCCAGTGGCGCCCAGTGAGTGGTGGAGCTCCCCCCACCTGAGTTC